>NC_134399.1:124586302-124949090 GCF_050003625.1 Haematobia irritans | reverse complement strand
GTTTATTAAACCCAACAAAAACCACACTTGAACCCTCCGAAAAAAGGTTTTACATTGATAGCCGGCTTATGCCAAATAAAGTTTAGTCAATGTATGGTTTTAAGCTGAAATAAAAAAACGACAACAATGCTTAAAGAACAAAACCAACAATAACAAAACAAAACAAAATTTTATTTCTATAGAAAATTTTGTTAAAATTTTATTTCCAGCGGAAGTTTGTGAAATACCTCTTCGTAGGAGAGTAATGTTTTGATAAATCTACCGAAACGTTTAGACTTCTTTGGCCCATAATGCCCCCCGTTGGGCGCCATTTATATTTATCAAAGGGTTCTCTCCCAAGATCTTCACTTCTGGCAGTTTCTATAGACTTTTCCGGTCAAAATGTTATTTCTATGGAATATTTGTCAACATTTTATTTCTATAGAAAGTTTTGTAAAATTTTTATTTCTATAGAAAATTTTTGCAAAATTTTATTTCCATAGAAAATTTTGCAAAATTTTATTTCCATAGAAAATTTTTGCAAAATTTTATTTCTACAGAAAATTTTTGCGAAAAAATTTTATTTCTATAGAAAATTTTTGCAAAATTTTATTTAAATAAATTTTGTCAAAAACAAAAAAAAAAATATTTCTATAGTAAATCTTTACAAGATTCTATTTTATAGAAAATGTTTGCAAAATTTTATTTCTATAAAAAATGTTGTCAAAATTTTACTTCTATAGAAAAGTTTGTCAAATTTTTATTTCTTTAGAAATTTTTTCAAAATTTTATTTCTATAGAAAATTTTGTTAAAATAGAAAATTTTATCATAACTTTATTTCCATAGAAAATTTTGTCAAAATTTAATGTCTATAGAAATTTTTGTCAAAATTTAATTTCTATAGAAAATTTTGTCAAAATTTTATTTCTGTAGAAAATTTTTGGCAAAATTTTATTTCCATAGAACATTGTGTCAAAATTTAATTTCTGTAGAAAATTTTTGCAAAATTTTATTTCCAATAAAATTTTGACACATTGCGTCAAAATTTTATTTCTATAGAAAATTTTTGCAAAATTTTTTTCTATAAACAATTTTATCAACATTTTATTTCTATAAAAATTTTTATCAAAATTTTATTTCTATAGAAAATTTTGTTAAAATTTTATTTCCCGCGGAAATTTGTGAAGTACCTCTTCGTAGGAGAGTAATGTTTTGATAAATCTACCGAAACTTTTAGACTTCTTTGGCCCATAATGCCCCCCGTTGGGCGCCATTTATATTTATCAAAGGGTTCTCTCCCTAGATCTTCACTTCTGGCAGTTTCTATAGATTTTTCCGGTCAAAATGTTATTTCTATGGAATATTTATCAAAATTTCATTTCTATAGAAAATTTTTGAAAAATTTTATTTATATAAAAAATTTTATCAAAATTTTATTTCTATAGAAAATTTTATTAAAATTTTATTTCCAGCGGAAATTTGTGAAGTACCTCTTCGTAGGAGAGGAATGTTTTAAAAAATCTAGCGAAACATTTAGACTTCTTTGGCCGATATGGCCCCACGTTGGGCGCCATTTATATTTATCACAGGGTTCTCTCCCTAGATCTTCACTTCTGGCAGTTTCTATAGACTTTTCCGGCCGTGCTCAGTAGAGGGGGTTGTATTTAAAGAATTTTGGTTAAAAATAAATGGCGCCCAACGTGGGGCCATGTAGGTGGAAAAAGTTGAAATAGTCACTCTCTAACACTCAAAAGCTCTGGGATCCTCACCAAAACGTTACCTTGAGTAGAAGGAGGCAGGCCAGTCGGGCAGAGAGGGAGTACTATTCTCGATAGAGGGTCCAAGAGAGTGAGGGTTTTAAAGCATATAGGTGACAACAGTGTGAGATTTCTGGTACCTCAGCACCTTCGAAATTCCAAATATCTGAAAAATAAGAAAGGTTATCCAGGAACACTTGGGAAGTCTATATCGGCCGAATACTCACTCTTCTTTTACAAAAGTTCTGGAATATTCTCCAAAGAGGAATATCACTCTTCCTATGGGAATTTACAGCCAACAAAGTAGACAGAATAGTAAGCGCCTGTACCAAAGCGTCAGAAATAGAAGGTTTTACTCGTCGCGTTGCGCTTGTCTTTCATATCATCATCCTCGCCAAGTTGTAGATGTCCACCTAATAAGGATTACATATGCGGTAACCACCGGCTGGACTTCATGCATGAACTTCACCTAGGAGCGCATCCTGCGTTTCCGATTGCCATAGGCTGTCATTCAAAAGCACTTGACGGGCATCTGAAACACGAGTCCTATATGGAAGAAGCTCTGCATCCCATCATGCGGCATGAACTCCAAGCACGAACTTCACCCAGGAGCGCATCCTGCGTTTCCGATTGCCATAGACTGTCATTCGAAAACACTTGATGGGCATCTGAATTACGAGTTATAAACGGAAGGGAGCTCTGCATCCTTATGGCCCATCAGGACCTATAAAGTATGTCACTTAGCGGAGAAAACCCTTTGGGGGGTTCCACCCCCATCAGGTTCGCTTTCGGGCCTGATAGGCTGCATCCTTATGGCCCATCAGGACCTATAAAGTATGCCACTTAGCGGAGAAAACCCTTTGGGGGGTACCACCCCCTCAGGTTCGATTTCGGGCCTGATAGGCTATTTCTTCTACCAGTTTAGTGTTATACTTGGAGGAAAGGCACCTGCTAGTGAAAACGAGCAACGACTTCTTACTGAAACCAGATCGCCGGTATCCCAACTCCGATCTGGTATATTTAGGAACCGAAGCTATGACGCCTTCGTGAACGCAGCAATTCAGGATAGCTATTTGGACAACATAACCGGGAAATCTCTGTCATCAAGGAGTTCTCAAGATTGCTCTGAAACCTAGCACGCTTATATTGAATCCACCGTTACTGGGTATTCAAAATCCGTCATACGTTGTCAATAATCCTTCTACTCGTCAATAATTTACCGAATAAATATTTTTCCAAAATTGTATTGACTTCAGTGTACCTGTGCTGCCAGCCAGCCAGTATGTATTCATCCATCAAGCCATTCACTCACAATCTTCCACTTACTGGGGTTTCCTTTGTTGTCGCGTGTTACTGGATGATTTCTTCATCTTTCCAATTTCAATGTGAAAACATCCGCCGATGTAAGAAAAAAAAGAAGCGAATTCACATTCATAACCATAAAATGGAAGGAAACGCCCTTATTTGTTCGGATGTGAATATCTGGAGTGAGTGAATGAAAAGCCAAAGGAGGATAAGATGTAGGTATGGTGGTGGGGGTAATGCACACAACACCTTAATTATACAGATGTAGCACGTTCCCTTCTAGGTAATGTGGTCGATTTGCGTGTTGTGTTGTCAATCCAAGAAGGTTTTGTTTTTCCATTTCCACCTAATGATGAAGTAGGGTATTCAGTCTAAGATGGTAGAAGAGCCTACAAGAGTAAAGAAAAACTATAGGTGGCCAGTATTGCCAGCATTATTATTACGTTTGTTTGTGTCGACTACTTTTCTATCCAGTACTCAAAACTCGTTGCTGAATTGAGGACCTAAGGTGCAGGGTATTTTTACCCCTAAAAGTAGCTCCAAACGTGAAAAACCATAAATGTTGGGGGAAATTTATCACAACTGTCGGAGGAAGTAAGGATCTAGAGAGAGAAACGACCGTTAAATAAAAATAAATGGCGCCCAACGTGGGGCCATAAAAATGAGATAGTCTGGGGGGAATTTATCACAATTGTCAGAGGAGGTGAGAATCTAGAGAGAAGACCGTTACATAAAAATAAATGGCGTCCAACGTGGGGCCATAACAGTGAGATAGTCTGATATATGAGTTCTGGTCTGTTCTTCACTAAAAGCTTTCCTCGAAGCACAGTACTGATCTGGTAAATTTTCACAAAATTTTCTATAGAAATAAAATGTTGACAAAATTTTCTATAGAAATACAATTTGAAAACATTTTTGTGTAGGAATAAAATTTTAAGAAAATTTTCTATAAGAATAAAATTTTCACAAAATTTTCTATAGAAAAAAAATGTTGACAAAATTTTCTATAGAAATAAAATTTTTACAACATTTTCTATAGAAATAAAATTTTTACAAAATGTTCTATAGAAATAAAATTTTGACAAAAGTTTCTATAGAAATAAAATTTTGACAAAATTTTCTATAGAAATAAAATTTTGCAAAAATTTTCTGTAGGAATAAAATTTTAAGAAAATTTCCTTTAGAAATAAAATTTTGACAAAATTTTCTATAGAAATAAAATTTTGACAACATTTTCAATAGAAATAAAATTGTGACAACATTTTCAATAGAAATAAAATTGTGACAACATTTTCTATAGAAATAATATTATGACAAAATTTTCTATAGAAATAAAGTTTTGCAAAAATTTTCTGTAGGAATAAAATTATTATTATTGTCTTTGATCTCAGCTTAAAGCCATGCATTGACTAAACTACAAGTGTAGCTTACCAATAGAGGAAAAGTATGCTTGTCAAATTTATTTGGGCAAAGCCCTATAGACTGCAAGATGGTTGGATGTACAGCTGTTTCGGAATTACAACATTCCTCACAGCATCCTCTACTTGCGGCAAAACTATGAACCAATTATCAGAATAAATTCGGGTAATTCACTCAACCCAATGTGAACTACACTAGAACCTTCCGAAAAAGGGTTTGATAGTCGGCTACTGCCTAAACAAATTTTGCAAGCATTTCCTTTAGAAATAACATTTTGACAAACTTTTCCATAGAAATAAAATTTTGACAAACTGTTCCATAGAAATAAAATTTTGACAAAATTTTCTATAGAAATAAAATGTTGACATAATTTTCTATAGAAATAAAATTTTGACAAATTTTTCTATAGAAATAAAATTTTAGCAAATTTTCTACAGAAATAAAATTTTGACAAAATTTTATATAGAAATAAAATTTTGACAAAATTTTCTATAGAAATACAATTTTAAGAAAATTTTCTATAGAAATAAAATTTTGACAAAATTTTCTATAGAAATAAAATTTTGACAAAATTTCCTTTAAAAATAAAATTTTAAGAAAATTTTCTATAGAAATAAAATTTTGACAAAATTTTCTATAGAAATAAAATTTTGACAAAATTTTCTATAGAAATAATATTTTGGAAAAATTTTCTATATAAATAAAATTTGATAAAAGTTTTCTATAGAATAAAATTTTTTCAAAATTTTCTATAGAAATAAAATTCTGACAAAATTTTCTATACAAATAAAATTTTGACAAAATTTTCTATAGAAATAAAATTTTGAGAAAATTTTCTATCGAAATAAAATTTTGAGAAAATTTTCTATAGAAATAAAATTTTGAGAAAATTTTATATAGCAATAAAATTTTGAGAAAATTTTATATAGAAATAAAATTTTGAGAGAATTTTCTATGGAAATAAGTTTTAAGAAAATTTTCTATAGAAATAAAATTTTTACAGAATTTTCTATAGAAATAATATTTTGGAAAAATTTTCTATATAAATAAAATTTGATAAAAGTTTTCTGTAGAAATAAAATATTAAGAAAATTTCCTTTAGAAAAAAAATTTTGATCAAATTTTCTATAGAAATAAAATTTTGACAAAATTTTCTATAGAAATAAAATTTTGACAAAATTTTGTATAGAAATAAAATTTTGACAAAATTTTCTATAGAAATAAAATGTTGACAAAATTTTCTGTAGGAATAAAATTATAAGAAAATTTCCTTTCGAAATAAAATTTTGACAAAATTTTCCATAGAAATAAAATTTTGACAAAATTTTCTATAGAAGTAAACTTTTGAGAAAATTTTCTACAGAAATAAAATTTTGACAAAATTTTTTATAGAAATAAAATTTTGCAAAAATTTTCTGTAGGAATAAAATTTAAAAAAAATATCATTTAGAAATAAAATTTTGACAATATTTTCTATAGAAATAAAATTTTGCAAACATTTTCTATAGAAATAAAATTTTGAGAAAATTTTCTAGAGAAATAAAATTTTGACAAAATTTTCCATAGAAATAAAATTTAGACAAAATTTTCTACAGAAATAAAATTTTGCAATTTTTTTTTGTTGTCAATATCACATCAATATCAGACAATCAAAGTCCATTGTGTGTAAGTTTTCCCTTTTTGTAGAAGTAGTAACGTTCCTTTGTTAGTGCAAACTCAAAATTGTTAGTGTCAGTGTCTTTCACTCTCTCTCTCTCTCTCTCTCTTGTTTCACGATCAATGCCCACCGAGTTATTCTTAAACTAATTTCTCCATGCCAGCATAACAAAAGGCAAAGAAAACAACAAACAGGTTAAACCAACCTGACAATAGCTACCCAAACTAACGCTAACTATAAATGCAATTATCTCTGGTAAAACTTAATTAATTTGAAAATTTTGTTCATACAATTTATGCCATTCATTGAAAAATTCATAAAAAAGGATTATTTACCAAGTTAAACACTGAGACATAAAATTGATTATGATGTAAATATCAAAAAATGCATTTTTCTGAAGGCTTTAGATTACGTTTTGATTTATTTATGCCATCAAATCCGCTGGAGTTAATTTGGTTTTAAAAGGTTAATAAATATAATACTCTAGTAGTATGTTTAAAGAATTTGTTAAAAAATAATATAAAATATCAAAAATATCAAGGACATCATATATGAATTTAGTTTTTTTGTATAAGTGGCTCATAAATATGTTAAGAAATTTCTTATGATGACTCTCATACATCATTTTTATTTAATATTGCAGGTTTCAAAACAAATTTTTCATTTTCACCTAAGCAAGTTTCAGTTTAAAATTTCGTTTGATTTGATTGCTCTTGTAATTGATTGGAAGCAAGTAACTTTCCTTCCGTATCCACTATGTAATCCTGAAGAAACAAGTACATATCGGTATATGAAATCCCTGCTGCAGTAGCTAAATATTTAAATTACGTTAGAGTAATGTGTCTCACTTTTTATAAAAGAAAAAGTTTAATTCTACAAAATTACTATTTTGAACGGCTTCAGAAAAATATCACTCTGTGTTGTGTGATCATTTTAACACCTAAAATACCAAACACCCAACACTCTTCCCCTTAACACAACTACTATGATCATTTTTTAGTTATACAAAAATCATTCTCATTGGTTTAGCTCTCTCTCTCACTCTGTCTCTTGTTACAAAAGTTCCCCCAATGACTTTCAAACTTATTGCCAACATAACAGAAGAACATACACACAACAAACCAAACAACAGCTACTCAAATTAACACAAATCGACATTATCGCCTATATTAAGAAAAATGCAATTTTCTCCACTGAAATTTGATTAATTAAAAAAAAATAATAAAAAAATTTTCCAAATCTGTAGAAAATGTGGTATCTTTCATTAGATACCACATTTAATTTGTTTATAAAGATTTTTCTTTAGATTAAATAATTTTCTTGTAATTTTATAAGAATTTATATTTTCTATGAATTTTCCCATTACATTTGTAATTGGAATTTTTAGATTTTCGATTTGAGTCAAAATTGAACAAAATTTTTAATTGGAAATAATATTTTTTATTTAAGTAAATTGTTCAATATTCAATCATTTTTTTTTTCATTGACTTTATGTTTTGATTTGATAAATTTTAATTATTTTTCAATTGATTACGTTTCAGCAACAATCAAATTTTTAATTGAACATATTTTTCTGTGAACCTTATTTGATTTTAATAATTTTTCCGGAAATGTTTCTCCACCCTTTTTCGCCAAAATCGATCGATATTAAATAGAAATTTCCTTATTCTCTAGTGCTAGTTGTCATTTGTGTAATTTTATGGCCAAACGTTTTATTATTTTTCCCTATCAAGGATATTTGGATGAATGTGAACTTTGTCCTTGATTGGCAAGTAATATTACCAACGAAAAACATTTGTAGAGATAAAAAAGTAGAGCGTTGGCATTGGAATGTATATGTATATGTATCCTGACAAAGATGGCGCTCTATTTTGATTATATACTCGTATTAGGATATTAAATGTTTTCCAAATAAATGGCAAATCAATAAAATTTTGTGCAAATTCAGCACATATGAGTTGGTAATAAAAACAACGGAAGTATCAGTAGCAGAGAGAACCAGCAGGCTTCCTGGCATTCCATAAATGGAAGAAAACGAACATTACCACAATCATCACTAGGATTTAAATCATGACGCCAGACAAAGTACAGTGAAACCCCTTAGAAACGGCCATTAATAGTTTTGTCAAAATTTTATTTCTATACGAAATTTGGTCAAAATTTTATTTATATAGAATATTATGTCACAATTTTATTTCTATAGTTAAAATTTTATCTCTATGGAAAATTTTGTCAAAATTATATTTCTGTAGAAAACGTCACAAACATTTTATTTCCTTAGAAAATTTTGCCAAAATTTTATTTCTATAGAAAATTTTTGCAAAATTTTATTTCTATAAAAAATTTTTGCAAAATTTTATTTCTATAGAAAATTTTTTCAAAATTTTATTTGTATATAAAATTTTATTTCTATAGAAAATGTTTGCAAAATTTTATCTTTATAAAAAATTTTGTCAAAATTTTATCTCTATAGAAAATTTTGTCATAATATTATTTCTATAGAAAATTTTGTCAAAATTTTATTTCTATAGAAAATTTTGTAAAAATTTTATTTTTATATAAAATTTTGTCAAAATTATATTTCTGTAGAAAACGTCAAAATTGTATCTATATAGACAATTTTTTCAACATTTTATATCTTTAAAATTTTGTAAAAATTTTATTTCTATAGCAAATTTAGTCACAATTTTATTTCTATAGAAAATTTTGTCAAAATTTTATTTCTCTAGACATTTTTGCAAAATTTTATTTCTATAAACAATTTTTGCAAAATTTTATTTCTATAGAAAATGTTTGCAAAATTTTATCTCTATAGAAAATTTTGTAAAAATTTTATTTCTATAGATTTTTTTCAAAATTTTATTTTTATAGAAAATTTTGTCAAAATTTTATCTCTATAGAAAATTTTTTTCAAAATTTTATTTCTACAGATAATTTTATTTCTATATAAAATTTTGTCAAAATTATATTTCTGTAGAAAACGTCAAATTGTATCTCCATAGAAAATTTTGTCAATATTTTATATCTTTAGAAAATTTTGTCAAACTTTTATTTCTATTGAAAATTTAGTCAAAATTTTATTTTTGTAGAAAATTTAGTCAAAATTTTATTTCTGTAGAAAATTTAGTCAAACTTTTATTTCTATTGAAAATTTAGTCAAACTTTTATTTCTATAGAAAATTTTGTCAAAATTTTATTTCTATAGAAAATTTTGTCAATATTTTATATCATTAGAAATTTTGTCAAAATTTTATTATGTCAAAATTTTATTTCTATAGAAAATTTTTGCAAAATTTTATTTCTATAGAAAATTTTTGCAAAATTTTATTTCTATAGAAAATTTTTGCAAAATTTTACCTTTATAGAAAATTTTGTCAATATTTTATATCTTTTGAAAATTTTGTCAACTTTTTATATCTTTAGAAAATTTTGTCAAAATTTTATTTCTATTGAAAATTTAGTCAAAATTTTATTTCTAGAGAAAATTTTGTCAAAATTTTATTGGTGGTTTTTGTTGGGTTTAATAAACTGCCTGAATTTATTCTGATAATTGGTTGATAGTTTTGCTGCAAGTAGAGGATGCTGATGAGGAATGTGGTAATTCCGAAACGTGCGTCCATCCATCCGTCTTGCAGTCTATAGGGCTTTGCCCAAATAAATTTGACAAACATTCTTTTCCTCTGTTGGTTAAGCTACTCTTGTAGTTTAGTCAATGTATGGTTTTAAGCTGAAATAAAAAAACAACAACAATGCTTAAAGAACAAAACCAACAATAACAAAACAAAACAAATGGAAAAAGAAGAGGAGGCGCGCTCAAAATAAACCCAGCCATGTGAATTCAAATCGATGATTTGACAGTGGCATAGGAAAAGAGATATGTTTGTTTCGAGTTTATTTCGGCATAAGCCGGCTATCAATGTAAAACCTTTTTTCGGAGGGTTCAAGTGTGGTTTTTGTTGGGTTTAATAAACTGCCTGAATTTATTCTGATAATTGGTTGATAGTTTTGCTGCAAGTAGAGGATGCTGATGAGGAATGTGGTAATTCCGAAACGTGCGTCCATCCAACCATCTTGCAGTCTATAGGGCTTTGCCCAAATAAATTTGACAAACATTCTTTTCCTCTGTTGGTTAAGCTACTCTTGTAGTTTAGTCAATGTATGGTTTTAAGCTGAAATAAAAAAACAACAACAATGCTTAAAGAACAAAACCAACAATAACAAAACAAAACAAATGGAAAAAGAAGAGGAGGCGCGCTCAAAATAAACCCAGCCATGTGAATTCAAATCGATGATTTGACAGTGGCATAGGAAAAGAGATATGTTTGTTTCGAATTTATTTCGGCATAAGCCGGCTATCAATGTAAAACCTTTTTTCGGAGGGTTCAAGTGTGGTTTTTGTTGGGTTTAATAAACTGCCTGAATTTATTCTGATAATTGGTTGATAGTTTTGCTTGCAGTCTATAGGGCTTTGCCCAAATAAATTTGACAAACATTCTTTTCCTCTGTTGGTTAAGCTACTCTTGTAGTTTAGTCAATGTATGGTTTTAAGCTGAAATAAAAAAACAACAACAATGCTTAAAGAACAAAACCAACAATAACAAAACAAAACAAATGGAAAAATTTTATTTCTATAGAAAATTTTGTCAAAATTTTATTTCTATAGAATTTTTTTTTTCAAAATTTTATTTCTATATAAAATTTTGCCAATATTATATTTCTGTAGAAAACGTCAAAATTGTATCTCCATAGAAAATTTTGTCATTATTGTATATCTTTAGAAAATTTTGTCAACGTTTTATTTCTTTAGAAAATTTTGTCAAAATTTTAATTCTATAGAAAATTTTGTCAAAATTTTATTTCGATACTAAATTTTGTCAAAATTGTATTTATATAGAAAATTTTGTCAAAATTTTACTTCTATAGAAAATTTTGTCAAAATTTTATTTCTATAGAAATTTTTGTCAAAATTTTATTTCTATAGAAAATTTTGTCAAAATTTTATTTCTATAAAAAAGAAAATATTTGCAAAATGTTATCTCTACAGAAAATTTTGTGAACATTTTATTTCTTTAGATTGTTCTTTTCAAAATTTTATTTCTATAGAAAATTTTTGCAAAATTTTATATATATAGAAAATTTTGTCAAAATTTTATCTCTATAGAAAATTGTGTCATAATATTATTTCTATAGAAAATTTTGTGAAAATTTTATTTCTACAGAAAATTTTGTCAAAATTTTATTTCTATAGCAAATTTAGTCAAAATTTTATTTCTATAGAAAATTTTATTTCTATATAAAATTTTGTCAATATTTTATATCTTTAGAAAATTTTGTCAAAATTTTATTTCTATAGAAAATTTTGTCAATATTTTATATCTTTAGAAAATTTTGTCAAAATTTTATTTCTACTGAAAATTTATTCAAAATTTTATTTCTATAGAAAATTTAATCAAAATTTTATTTCTATAGAAAATTTAGTCAAAATTTTATTTCTATAGAAAATTTAGTCAAAATTTTATTTCTATAGAAAATTTAGTCAAAATTTTATTTCTATAGAAAATGTTGTCAACATTTTATTTCTATAGAAAATTTTGTCAAAATTTTATTTCTATAGAAAATTTTGTCAAAATTTTATTTCTATAGAAAATTTTGTCAAAATTTTATTTCTATAGAAAATTTTGTCAAAATTTTATTTCTATAGAAAATGTTGTCAAAATTTTATTTCTATAGAAAATTTTGTCAAAATTTTATTTCTATAGAAAATTTTGTCAAAATTTTATTTATAGAAAAAATTTTGTCAAAATTTGATTTCTATAGAAAATTTTGTCAAAGCTTTATTTCTATAGAAGAATTTTGTCAAAATTTTATTTGCAAAGAAAAGTTTATCCAAATTTTTTTCCAAAGAAAATTTTATTTCTATAAGAAATTTTGTCAAAATTTTATTTCTATATGACTTTCTGTTAATTACTGTTTTTCAAAAAATTAGCAATATTAAATAAATGCTAATTTCCTGAATTTTAGGTTCAACTGAACTATACTAAATGCTATTTCTCATTTAGAAATATGTTCACTGGAACTTCACTTTTTCAAAAGTTCTTCAACCATTAACTTTATTTTATTCAATCCCCCCCCCTTCACTCAAACTGTATCGTGCAATGTTATCTTTATACAGTCAATCATTCTAACCGTTATATTGTCTACTTAAAAACCACTAATGTTAACTTCATAAATAAAACCAAAAATTATTTAACACTTGAGAAAATTGTTTTTCGCTTTTTCAAATTAATTTCTTTGTTCTGTGTCGCTGATAAGAAATGTATTTTTAGTTGCGGTAAGTTTGAAGACTAAAACACGAAAAAAATCAAACAAACAAACAAACGCTGTTATAAATTCCATGAAGAAGGTTAATTCAAATTACGTTTGAAAATTTATTTTTATCAGTTTCGAAGTATTCGAATTAATAGTTATTGAAATTAGTTTACTTGGTCAAATGTCTTTGTTTACGAAATTGGAATTTGATTTCTAGTGTATTTTGTTGACGATAAGATAATGAATAATTGCAATTGGGATTTATACAAACAAAATAGGAAGATTATTTCCTATGAAACAAAATGTCAGACCAACGAAAATTTCTTTTGTTATTACAATTGCCTTATTAGAGGCAAATAATTCATTATTTTTTAATGAAACAACTTTAACAATAGAAGAAGTTTTCGTTTTGTTTCCGTAAAGATAATTTTAATTTTTTTGCGTTTTACTGCACTGGAAAACGACTATCCAAATTAGAGAAGGGGTCGTTTTGAATTTTGACATTTTCCCATTGCTCTTAGTAAAATTTGTACCGTTATACTAGTATAGCTATCTCCATGTATTAGACTCTATTTGCTCATTTGTTACACAGTGATGCCAATTTAGCTGTTTTATTGCTAGATCTACAAGAAATGCGTATAAATAATGGATATACTTGCTTTCATCAAGGCTTCTGGATGGAAGACCTAGAAAGCTCGTTTAGGAACGCGAATATCACTGATGAAAAAGAGAGAAAACAACTATGAGGAATCACAATGGACAAATCTAGTCTATAGAAATTTTTTTTCAAAATTTTATTTCTATAGAAAATTTTGTCAACATTTTGTTTCTATAGAAAATTTTGTCAAAATTTTATATCTATAGAAAATTTTCTTTCTATACAAAAATTTTGTCAAAATTTTATTTCTACTGAAAGTTTTGTCAAAAATGTATTTCTACAGATTTTTTTTTTCAAAATCTTATTTCTATTTTGTCAACATTTTAATTCTACAGAAATTCTTTTCAAAGTTTTATTTCTATAAAAAAATTTGTCAACATTTTATTTCTATTGAAAATTTTGTCAAAATTTTATTTCTTTAGATTTTTTTTTTTCAAAATTTTATTTCTATAGAAAATATTGTCAAAATTTTATTTCAATAGAAAATATTGTCAAAATTTTATTTCTATAAAGAATTTGGTCAAAATTTTATTTCTATAGAAAATTTTGTCAAAATTTTATTTCTATAGAAAATTTTGTCAAAATTTTGTTTCTATAGAAAATTTTGTCAGAAAATTGAGAAAATTTTCCATAGATATACGGAAAATTTTCTCAAAATTTTATTTCTACAGAAAATGTTGTCAACATTTTTATTCACATCAAAATTTTGTCAAAATTTTATTCCCATCAAAATTTTGTCAAAATTCCATTTCTATAGAAAATTTTGTCAAAATTTTATTTCTATAGAAAATTTTGTCAAAATTTTATTTCTATAGAAAATTTTGTCAAAATTTTATTTCTATAGAAAATTTTGTCAAAATTGTATTTCTATAGAAAATTTTGTCAAAATTTTATTTCTATAGAAAATTTTGTCAAAATTGTATTTCTATAGAAAATTTTGCCAAAATTTTATTTCTATAGAAAATTTTGACAACATTTTATTTTTATAGAAAATTTTGCCAACATTTTATTTCTATAGAGAATTTGGTTAACATTTTATTTTCTTAGAAAATGTTGTCAAAATTTTATTGCTCAATTTTCTCAAAACTATATTGCAATAGAAAATTTTTCAAAATTTTATTTCTATAGAAAATTTTGTCAAAATTTTATTTCTATAGAAAATTTTGTCAAAAGTTTATTTCTATAGAAAATTTTGTCAAAATTATATTGCAATAGATTTTTTTTCAAAATATTATTTCTATAGAAATAATTTTGCAAAATTTTATTTCTATTAAAAATGTTGTTAAAATTTTATTTCTATAGAAAATTTTGTCAAATTTTTATTTCTTTAGATTTTTTTTTTTTCAAAATTTTATTTCAATAGAAAATTTTGTCCAAATTTTATTTCTATAGATAATTTTGTCAAAATTTTATTTCTATAGAAAATTTTGTCAAAATTTTATTTCAATAGAAAAATTTCTATAGAATTTTTTTTCAAAATTTTATATCTATAGAAATATTTTTTTCAAAATTTTATTTCTATTGAAAATGTTGTCAAATTTTTATTTCTATAGAAAATTTTTTCAAAATTTTATTTCAATAGAAAATTTTGTCAAAATTTTATTTCTAAAGAAAATTTTGTCAAAATTTTATTTCTATAGAAAATTTTGCCAACATTTTATTTTTATAGAAAATTTTGCCAACATTTTATTTCTATAGAGAATTTGGTTAACATTTTATTTTCTTAGAAAATGTTGTCAAAATTTTATTGCTCAATTTTCTCAAAATTATATTGCAATAGAAAATTTTTTTCAAAATTTTATTTCTATAGAAAATTTTGTCAAAATTTTATTTCTATAGAGAATTTTGTCAAAATTTTATTTCTATAGAAAATTTTGTCAAAATTTTATTTCTATAGAAAATTTTGTCAAAATTTTGTCAAAATTATATTGCAATAGATTTTTTTTTTTTTCAAAATATTATTTCTATAGAAATAATTTTGCAAAATTTTATTTCTATTAAAAATGTTGTTAAAATTTTATTTCTATAGAAAATTTTGTCAAATTTTTATTTCTTTAGATTTTTTTTTTCAAAATTTTATTTCAATAGAAAATTTTGTCCAAATTTTATTTCTATAGAAAATTTTGTCAAAATTTTATTTCTATAGAAAATTTTGTCAAAATTTTGTTTCTATAGAAAATTTTGTCAAAATTTTATTTCTATAGAAAATTTTGTCAAAATTGTATTTATATAGAAAATTTTTTCAAAATTTTATTTCTATAAAAAATGTTGTCAAAATTTTATTTCTATAGAAAATTTTATCAAAATTTTATTTTTATAGAAAATTTTTTTCAAAATTTTATTTCTATAGAAAACTTTTTCAAAATTTTATTTCTATAAAAAATTTTGTCAAAATTTTATCTCTATAGAAAATTTTGTCAAAATCTATATCTCTATAGAAAATTTTGTCATAATTTTATCTCTATAGAAAATTTTATTTCCGTAGAAAATTTTGTTGGCAACACTGGTGTTACGACCACCATACTTGAACAATTCCTCCCTCCACAGCAAAAAATTTACAGTTATTGGCAAACACATCCAACCACTGTGTATCTCTCATTTATATCCACCTCCTTATTATCCGCCGCATGACCTTTTCGAATAATCCTCACTGTCTTACAACGAAATCCCATTCATTATAAATCAAAAAAAATGTACATGAATGAAAATCCTTCAAATACAGGTAGGTGCAATTTTTGACACAGTAACATCTGCTGCTACTACTGACTGTCTTCCATCTGAAATCCCAAGAAGAAAAACATGGTCATAAAATACGCAAATTATTAAATTAGCAAAGGCGGCAGAAAACGGCAGGTGGAAAACCAAACAAATTTGCATGAATAAGAATAACTTGACGAACCTGTCTACCACATACATAATGTCTGTGAGACTTCCTACTCAAAACTGAAGGAGGGAGAAAAAGAAAGAGACGGAGAGAGAGTTTGCCTAAATTTGTACTACAGCAACAACATAATAAAAAATTGACAATAAATTTTAAATTAGGTTATACCAACGGTACCAGGAAAACAAACACCTTTACTATCAGATAGTGATCCAAGATTAAAGATGCCAACTTTAATAGAGAAATAGGTAGATCTCCTTCATAGTCAATGTTAGTTAACCCTCTAATGCCCAAATCCACCTTTAGACGGTCTTCATTTAATAAGGAAGCTTTTAGTAAAACACACCTTAAGACAACAAAAATGGGTAAAATAAAAAGAAAACTTATTTAAAAGTGTTCAAGAGGCTTTGCAGCATATACTGCATTTTACCGTATAAATTTTTCTTGTTTAGTTTTCTTGCTTTCGTGTCGTTAACATTAAAAATTTAATCAGTCCTCTATTGTATATTAGGATGGCATTTTTTTGGCTACATATTGTTAAGTTAAACGAATGTTTTACGCATTAAATTTGTTATTAAATAAAAGGAAATTTTATGTAGATATGGCGAATTGCTTGACTTTTTCAAATTGTTGAAGTTTTGGGGGAGTAAATTGGATTTTTAAACAATTCTGGTTCTTGTGTTAGTTTGAATGGCTTTTACTGTGATTGATGTTATTGTTTTTAAGTTTGGTTTACGTTATGCTGGCATGGGGAAGTAAGTTTGAAAGTCATTGGGCGAGAATTGCTTGGAGAGCAAGAGAGTGAGTTAAAACAAATGTTGCAGTGTTAGTTTGTACTTGTTGATATAAATGTAATAGATAAGAAGGGCGGGGAATAGGTATGAAGATTCATTTGTTAAGATGACCAGACAGACCAAAGTAAACTTATTTCTATTAAAAAAAAATCTGGAAAATAATAAAATAAATTATTCAATATTAAGATAAATATATAGGTACTAATATAGGGATGCCATACAGAGATATGTGGTTATTTCAATAGGGTTGTATTGTTGTTGCCGGAGACAGCTTGATTACCCTCTTTGTATGATTGCAACAGCAATTAAAAAAAATTGCGAATTTCCTATCTTGCGAACATTCTGGAGCATTTGATATACGAGGGTTAACTTTTATATTTCGAGATTAGAGAGAAAAATCATAATTTTTTCCGAAAAAATCGTCAAATCGTCATAATCGGCAAATGTATTCAAAACTCGGCAATGTAAATAACATTAAAATAAAACATATTTTTTTGTTTTGAGAGAGCACTCGATATGGAACAGAGAAACAAATCCTCCGATATATAAATACCCATACAGAAAATATTAATAAAAGCTGGTGCTAAATTTAAATACAGTGAACTGTGCAAGTCTTTAAGCAACGAAAATAAAGACAAAACTTAGGAATTATCAAATCTTTGTATTTCCACTGGTGTAACATTTGTGTTTCAGACAATCTGTATTAAAAACTGGGGAGGAGCATTTCGATTAAAATTTCATAACGCACAAATGAGATTTTTGGAAACGAGGCACGTTGCTGAAAGTATTTGTTTAAGGCTAAGGTAAATTTATGTGCCACAAAATGTGTTATTCGTAATAAAAAAGAGACAAAGAAATTTTGGTTAATTTTAGAAAATGTTGAATATTTGTAGAAAATTTTAACTAAACGGTATTACAAACGCTGGCCGATATCACAAAAATAAGTAAATATTTTTCGACAAATTCAAGAAAATTTATTAGACATAATTAATTTTGTTCACTTGTTAAAGAAAATTTTGTAGTTTGAAGGAAAAAAATTGGAGTTAAAAATTGCAAGAATGTCTTTAGTGACATACGAAGTTCATGGTGGACGCATTTATAGCAAACGTTACAAATTTAAAGAAATAATTAACTATTTTGTGAGAAATACGAATTTAGTAAATCTTCTATGCTTCATTTGTCTATAAGTTTTTCCTGTATTTTAGTTTAGTATGCAAAAAAGAAAAAATGATTAGAGAAAATTATAATAATTCCATGAACTAAAATAAAGTTAAATTGGCTTTAGTTAAATAGACGGTTCACATTATTTGAGTGTATATCTACAAACGGCATTTTTTCCCTAACGCCCACCTATCCCAAAAAATTCATACTTTTTCGAGTTGTTTATTCTGTCCATCCCATTTCGTGCCTTCGAAGAACTTTCAAACTGACCCTCGTAGGTTCCAACAAACATGGAAATCTACATTCTTTAAGATATCACGTACACTTTTGTTTGCCACCATACATGTTACATCCACACATCTCCTGTGCAAAAAAAATAGATGATGTTAAACTGGAAAAATGGAAAATTACAAAAAAGCTGATAATAACAAATAAATGAAAAAAACATTTTTACGAGTTGCAAGTACGGTTGCCACAGATAGTAGAATTCTTCCAAAAATGGTAAATTTTTTACTGTTTGGTAGATTGGTAGAATTCTTGATGTTCTAGTATATTTTGCAAAAAATTCTTCATTTAAAATGAGGTATTTCACAAATTTTTTATAGAAAACAAGTATATACGGCCGTAAGTTCGGCCAGGCCGAAGCTTATGTACCTCCACCATGGATTGCGTAGAAACTTTTTGTAAACACTGCCATTCACAATCGAATTACTTGAGTTGCGGTAACTCTTGCCGATGGCAAGGTATCTTAAACCCTCCTAACACCGTCTTCTAAATTGTTAATAAGTCCATATGTTACGTGGTATATATTAAATTAAAAAAGACCGATTAAATACGTATATAATTCAGTTTGACAAAATTTTCTAGAGAAATACAATTTTGACAAAATTTTCTATAGAAATGAAATTTTAACAAAATTTATTATAGAAATAAAATTTTGACAAAATTTTCTATAGAAATAAAGCTTTGACAAAATTTTCTATAGAAATGACATTTTATCAAAATTTTCTATAGAAATAAAATTTTAACAAAATTTTCTATAGAAATAAAATGTTGACAAAATTTTCTATAGAAATAAAATGTTGGTAGATTATTTTTGGCTCTAGTGGCAACCCTGATGATGAACCGCTATGGACCATTTTTTGTGTTAATGGGGATCGGCTATATAACTATAGACCGATATGGATCAATTTTGGTATGGTTGTTAGCGGCCATATACTAACACCACGTTCCAAATTTGAACCTGATCGGATGAATTTTGCTCCTCCAAGAGGCTTCGGAGTTCAAATCTGGAGAACAGTTTATATGGGGCTATATATAATTATGGACCGATGTGGACCAATTTTTGCGTGGTTGTTAGAGACCATATACCAAAACCATGTACCAAATTTCAGCCGGATCGGATGAAATTTGTTTCTCCTTGAGGCTCCGCAAGCCAAATCTGGGGATCGGTTTATATGGGGGCTATATATAATTATGGACCGATGTGGACCAATTTTTGCGTGGTTGTTAGAGACCTTATACCGACACCATGTACCAAATTTCAGCAGGATCGGGTGAAATTTGTTTCTCTTTGAGGCTACGCAATCCAAAAATTTTCAAAAATTTTCTATAGAAATAAAATTTTGTCAAAATTCTCTATAGAAATAAAATTTTGAAAAAATTTTCTATAGACATACAATTTTGTGAAGATTTCTTATAGAAATAAAATTTTGTGAAAATTTCTTATAGAAATAAAATTTCTAAAAAAATTTCTATAGAAGTAAAATTTTAAGAAAAATTTCTGTAGAAATAACATTTTGAGAAAAATTTCTGTAGAAATAACATTTTGAGAAAATTTTCTATAGAAATGAATTTTCTTATATTATGGATGTTTTTATTATATTCGACCTGTATAACGATTTTCCAATTGATAATTGTTAAAAAAAACGAGCTCATTTTTATCAACAATTATCAATAGGGAAATGAATTTTCTTCAAAATTTTCTATAGAAATAAAATTTTGACAAATTTTCTTTCTATAGAAATGAAATTTTGACAAATTTTCTATTGAATTAAAAAACATTGTTTTGGTTGGTTGTGGTTTGGTTTTGTGGTAAAACTTTCTACATTTTGACAAATTTTCTATACCAAATTTTGGAAAAATTTTCTATAGAAATAAAATTTTGACAACATTTTCTATAGAAATAAAATTTTGCCAAAATTTTCTATAGAAATATAATTTTGTCAAAATTTTCTATAGAAATAAAATTTTGACAAAATTTTCTATAGAAATAAAATTTTGACCAAATTTTCTATAGAAATAAAATTTTGACAAAATTTTCTATAGAAATAAAATTTTGCCAAAATTTTCTATAGAAATAAAATTGTGACAAAATTTTCAATAGAAATAAAATTTTGAAGAAATTGTCTATAGAAACAAAATTTTGAAAAAATTTTCTATAGAAATAAAATTTTGACAAAATTTTCTATAGAAATAAAATTTTGACAACATTTTCTATAGAAATAAAATTTTGCCAAAATTTTCTATAGAAATATAATTTTGTCAAAATTTTCTATAGAAATAAAATTTTGACAAAATTTTCTATAGAAATAAAATTTTGAGAAAATTTTCTATAGAAATAAAATTTTGACAAAATTTTCTATAGAAATAAAATTTTGCCAAAATTTTCTATAGAAATAAAATTGTGACAAAATTTTCAATAGAAATAAAATTTTGAAGAAATTGTCTATAGAAACAAAATTTTGAAAAAATTTTCTATAGAAATAAAATTTTGAAAAAATTTTCTATAGAAATAACATTTTGACAAATTTTCTATTGAATTAAAAAACATTGTTTTGGTTGGTTGTGGTTTGGTTTTGTGGTAAAACTTTCTTCATTTTGACAAATTTTCTATAACAAATTTTGGAAAAATTTGCTATAGAAATAAAATTTTGACAAAATTTTCTATAGAAATAAAATTTTGACAACATTTTCTATAGAAATAAAATGTTGCCAAAATTTTCTATAGAAATATAATTTGTCAAAATTTTCTATAGAAATAAAATTTTGACAAAATTTTCTGTAGAAAAAAAATTTTAAAAATTTTTCTATAGAAATAAAATTTTGAAAAAAATTTCTACAGAAATACAATTTTGACAAAATTTTCTATAGAAATAAAATTTTAACAACATTTTCTATAGAAATAAAATTTTGCCAAAATTTTCTATGGAAATATAATTTGTCAAAATTTTCTATAGAAATAAAATTTTGACAAAATTTTCTGTAGAAAAAATTAGAAAAAATTTTTTATAGAAATAAAATTTTGAAAAAAATTTCTATAGAAATTAAATTTTGTCAAAATTTTCTATAGAAATAAAATTATGACAAAATTTTCTATAGAAATAAAATTTTGACAAAATTTTCTATAGAAATAAAATTTGAAAACATTTTCTATAGAAATATAATGTTGTCAAAATTTTCTATAGAAATAAAATTTTAACAAAATTTTCTATAGAAATAAAATTTTGACAAATTTTTCTATAGAAATAAAATTTTGACAAAATTCTCTATAGAAAAAAAATTTTACAAAATTTTCAATAGAAATAAAATTTTGAAAAAATTGTCTATAGAAATAAAATGTTGAAAAAAAAATTCTATAGAAATAAAATTTTGAAGAAATTGTCTATAGAAATAAAATTTTGAAAAAAATTTCTATAGAAATAAAATTTTGAAAAAAATTTCAATAGAAATAAAATTTTGAAAAAATTTTCTATAGAAATAAAATTTTGGCTAAAATTTTGTATAAAAATAAAATTTAAAAAAAATCTATAGAAGTAACATTTTAAGAAAATTTTCTATAGAAATAAAATTTTGAAAAAATTTTCTATAGAAATTAAATTTTGAGAAAGTTTTTGACAAGATTTTCTATAGAAATGACTTTTCTTCAAAATTTCCTATAGAAATAACATTTTGACAAATTTTCTATTGAATTAAAAAACATTGTTTTGGTTGGTTGTGGTTTGGTTTTGTGGTAAAACTTTCTCCAGTTTGACAAATTTTCTATACCAAATTTTGGAAAAATTTGCTATAGAAATACAATTTTGACAAAATTTTCTATAGAAATAAAATTTTGACTAAATTTTCTATAGAAATAAAATTTTGACAAAATTTTCTATAGAAATAAAATTTGAAAACATTTTCTATAGAAATATAATTTTGTTAAAATTTTCTATAGAAATAAAATTTTGACAAAATTTTCTATAGAAATAAAATTTTGCAAAAGGTTTGTATAGAAATAAAATGTTGGCAAAAATGTTCTATAGAAATAACAATTTGTCAAATAGCATTTTTTGGTAAAATTTCTTCCATTTATGGCTCGAGTGGCAACCATGGTTGCAAGTTGTGAGTTCGAACGTTTGTGTGTGTGTGTATGTGTAAGTGTATATGAAATTCGTTAGTTAACATAAATATCAAACCACAGCATCATCATCAGTAGCTAAAGAAGATAACAAAGAAATGAAACTAAGATAAACTTTTCTTTTTTTATGATTTGGAAAACTAACAAAAAACCTAATGGAAGAAGGAAAAACTTGTGCCATGAAAAGACGTTCCGCACTATACTCAAATGAGAAAAACAAAAACTGGTGAACATATTCAAAGAGCTCCTCCAATGGTTGTTGCTATGCCAAGAAAATTCATAATATTCGAGGAAAAAAACAAACATATAAAGTAATGAACTTAGTACACTCGAAAAATATACACCGTTCGAAGGCCATAATTTGTGCCAAAGGCAGCCAATTCGTACAAATTTATAATGGTTCTAAAATTTGATGTAATTTCCAATATTTTTTGGTTTTGAAGAATAAAATTAAAAAACAAATTAAAGAATAAAATTAAAAAACAAAATCGTGTCAAAATTTATTTCTTTAGAAAATTTTGTCAAAATTTTATTTCTTTGGATAATTTTGTCAAAATTTTATTTCTATAGAAAATTTTGTCAAAATTGTATTTCTATAGAAAATTATGTCAAAATTTTATTTCTAAATTTTTTTTTTAAACTTTTATTTCTATAAAAAAATTTTGTCAAAATTTTATTTCTATAGAAAATCTTGCAAAATTTTATTTCTATAGAAATTTGTCAAAATTTTATTTCTTTAGAAAATTTTGCCAAAATTGTATTTCTTTAGAAAATTTTGTCAACATTTTATTTCCAAAAAAAAAAATTGTCAAAATTTTATTTCTATAGAAAATTATGTTAAAATTTTATTTCTAAAATTTTTTTTTTAAACTTTTATTTCTATAAAAAAATTTTGTCAAAATTATATTTCCTTATGTTATCTTTTTGTAAATAAACAAAAAGGTCGAAAAACAAAAACAACAAACGTAGAAAATTATATTTCTATAGAAAATCTTGTCAAAATTTTATTTCAATAGAAAATTTTGTCAAAATTTTATTTCTATGGAAAATATTGTCATAACTTTATTTCTTTAGAAAATTTTGTTAAAATTTTATTTTTATAGAACATTTTGTCAAAATTTTATGTCTATAGAAAAGTTTGTCAAAATTTTATTCCTATAGAAAATTTTCTCAAAATTTTATTTCTATAGAAAATTTTCTCAAAATTTTATTTCTATAGAAAATTTTGTCAACATTTTATTTCTATAGAAATTTTGTCAACATTTTATTTCTATAGAAAATTTTGTCAAAATTTTATTTCTATAGAAAGTTTTGTCAAAATTATATTTCTATAGAAAATCGTGTCAAAATTTTATTTCTTTAGAAAATTTTGTCAAAATTTTATTTCTTTAGAAAATTTTGTCTAAATTGTATTTCTATAGAAAATTTTGTCAACATTTTATTTCTATATAGAAAAACTTGTCAAAATTTTATTTCTATAGGAAATTGTGTCAAAATTTTATTTCTATAGAAAATGCTTCAAAATATTATTTCTATAGAAAATTTTGTCAAAATTTTATTTCTATGGAAAATATTGTCATAACTTTATTTCTTTAGAAAATTTTGTCTAAATTGTATTTCTATAGAAAATTTTGTCAAAATTTTATTTCTATAGAAAATTTTGTCAAAATTTTATTTCTATAGAAAATTTTGCCTAGAAACTATAATTTCTATCCGATTTGCCTGAAATTGAAAATATAGAGGTATTTTAGGACCATAAAGAGGTGTGTCGAAAATGGTCCGTATCGGTCCATGTTTTGGTATAGCCGCCATATAGACCGATCTCCCGATTTTAATACTTGGGCTTCTATAAACTATATTTTTTACCCGATTTGCCTGAAATTGAAAATCTAGAGGTTTTTTGGGACCACAAATAGGTGTGCCGGAATTGAGGTGTATCGGTCCATTTTTTGGTATAACCCCCCTAAAGATCTACCGATTTTCTTGGACATCTAGGGACTATATTTTCTAGCCGATATAAACCGATATCCAGACTTTATTTCTTGGGCTTCCAGAATCCGTAGTTTTAATCCAATTTGCCGGAAAGTGGAAACCTAGAGGTATCTTAGCACCATAAAGAGGTGTTTCGAAAATGGTCCGTATCGCTCCATGTTTTGGTATAGCCCCTATATAGACTGATCTCCCAAATTTATTGCATGGGCTTCTAGAATTCATAGTTTTCACCCAATTTGTCTGAAAGTGGAATTCTAGAGGTATTTGAGGAATATTAAGAGGTGATAAGTATTGGTCAATGTTTTGGTATAGCCCTCATATAGACCTAACTCTCGAATTTATTTCTAGGACTTTTGGAATCCGGCTGCCAACAAATAGGTCAGCCGACTATGGTGTGTGTCGACCTATGTTTTATTATAGACTCCACATAGACCGATCTCCCGATTTAACCACTTGGGCTTCTAGAAATCGTATTTTTTATCCGATTTGGCCGAAAATGTAGATATACTGAAATTTTGGATCCTCAAAAATCTGTATCGCATTTATTTTTACCGGTCAATTTGGTAAGGCATCGATATAAACCGATTTAACTTCTTGAGGGTATACCCAAAGAAAAAATATTTTTCTCCGGAATGACATTTTAGACTAACGAAATTCACCCTTTCGTATAAAGTATTTTCGTCTAGAGCAAACTAATCAGAATTTTTGATAAAGTAAAATTTGCAGATTTTACTCATCGTATTCATTTAAATAATGGCGGAAAAATTCTACATATTTAAAATTTCAAATCAAGACGTTATTTCATCATATACACGATATGTTTAGGATTTCTCTAAAACTCAAACAAAATTGGTTCTCATAAATCCAGAATCTGATCTAGTCTTCATAGGTACAATCTTTAAATTTTTTCTTCGAGAAGCGTACTGGTTGAACTGATTTGCTTGGGAGAAGATTTGTCATTAAACCCCTTAAAATTCTATATGTTATCAAATAACCCGCTACGACGCAGAGTTTTCAAAGTAAACTATTATATTTGGGTCATGGTGGTGGGTATTTAAAATTCGGCCCGGCCGAACTTACTGCTGCATATACTTGTTATCAAAAAGTTTGTTAATATTTTATTTCTATAGAAAATTTTGTCAAAATTTTATTTCTATAGAAAATGTGTGAAGTACTTCTTTGCAAAATCTATCAAAACATCAAGAATATACCAAACAGTAAAAAATCGAACATATTTGGTAGAATTCTACCACCAGTGACAACCATGTATGCAACGCGTTGTGATCAGGTGGGATGCTTCTTCTTGAATATGTATTTATTGGTGGGTGTTATAGAATAACGGAAAATCACTCACATGTGTCTCTATGCGTATGGACGGACGTGTGTGTGTAACAACAGGCAAGAGTAATGTGTTCTTTCTCTGCTTAAATTAATTACTCAATGTTGATGTAAGTAAACATAACATAACATTCTTAGAATAGTTACATCTGTACCATATGAAACCTCAGCAAATTCTATCTTAAACATTTTCCACTATTTATATAAACCCACCATAGGTTTTGTTATGTTAATCAGTATACCCAAGAGAAGAGCTTTCATTATTGCTGACCAGAGTTTGTGGCTGCAGTAGCAGCGTCGTCACTTTGCCGACAGCAAACGTCACTTTGCTGTTTACCGCATCCTATGAATGAACAATAAAAATAACTCTTGTTATAATAATAATAATAATTATGTATGTGAGTTATTATAATTACTATATGAGAGAATGTATATCTAGAATATTACCTGCGTTAATAATCGGGCCTGAGAAATATTGAACAACAACAAGTTAACCAATATATTAATCCTTCAAAGGCTGTATGAAAATTGGGAAAATATTGGGTGGAGGAAATTTCTTGTACCCAATGATTATGATTCGAAAAAAATATCAAAAGCTACTCAAAGTTGAAAATGGACAATTTGGTCTAAAGTTTTGGTATAATTATTCCTGGAAACATAATATATTTTGTCACTCAATATTTCTTCTAGAGTTCAATCAGGCCAGATGAAGTGTGATATAGTGTGTCAGGAATTTTTTTAACCTTTCGTCAATATATCGAAAAGTTAAGTTAGACTGTTGTTATGCTGGCGTGGATATATGGGAATAGTTTTAGAGGCACTAGGCAAGGCATTGATAAAGAGAAGAGAGAGAGGGTTTAAACCAATGGGAATAAAATTATTGTATTATATATAGGTAAACGATGGTATTAGACAGGGTGATTGGGGGAGTGTGGTGGGTGGTCTTATGTTTTACATGTTAAAATGTTCAGTGAGCAGTATTTTTTCTAAAACCATAAGTAACAGTAAGTTTGCAAAGATAAACCTATTTCTGTTAAGGTGAGTACTAAGTTCAAGTTTAGCCGCTAAAGTGAAAACTAAATCAGTAGAAAAAGGCATACAATTATACATATTTGTTGCAAATTTTATTATAACTTGAGTTGGGAATAGTCCAAAGCAAATTTTCACAAAGTTTGTATTCCTTAAAATGGATTATTAAAGAAAAGTAATCGTGAAAAATGAAGATTTTAGCGGGAGCCACCGTGGTGAAGGTGTGATCCGAATTCAACATTTTGGGTGTGAATTAAAAAATGAATTAACAAAATTTAAAAATGGGAGCCACCATGGTGCAATGGTTAGCATGCCCGCCTTGCATCCACAAGGTCGTGGGTTCGATTCCGATCGAACACCAAAAAAGTTTTTCAGCGGTGGATTATCCCACCTCAGTGATGCTGGTGACATTTCTGAGGGTTTCAAAGCTTCTCTAAGTGGTTTCACTGCAATGTGGAACGCCGTTCGGACTCGGCTATAAAAAGGAGGTCCCTTGTCATTGAGCTTAACATGGAATCGGGCAGCACTCAGTGATAAGAGAGAAGTTCACCAATGTGGTATCACAATTGACTGAATAGTCTAAGTGAGCCTGATACATCGGGCTGCCACCTAACCTAACCTAGCGGCTAAACTCGAATTTAATACCCACCCATCTTTCATTACCTCAAAAACGTGTATTTTATTACCTCAAAAATATTTTTAGTTGTTGCTGCCGTCCAAAAATGACATTTTGCTCTAGGAGGTGATCATATTCCTTCTGTGGGGTTGTATGGTGGTAAAGACTGTAAATACCAACTATGCCACATTTCTCCCTCCTAGTCTGCCTCATTTACACAAATATTTAAATATTATTTAATTTTTTTTATTTTTTCTACTTTCAGGTAATATTCTTTTGAATTCAATTTGATATACCTTTTGTAATCGTAAGTAAATTGAAAAAAAAAATATATTTTATTGGAAGTGTGTGTGCGGAGACTTGAGGAAAAGTTTGAGAGTCACTCGGAGAGCTAGAGAGTGAATGTAATACAGGAATGACAAATTCAGTACTTTGGTAACTTTTTCAGTACATTTTAACATGCCAAAATACCGTAGTACCCACACGACGTAAAAAGTAATATTTCTAATACTAAAATCAAATTAAAAAAATTATTTAGTTCCTCATAAAGGGTGATACGGTCAAAATTTGGTCAATGTAAACTTGACGTATTTCTTTCAATTTTGCATTTAAAAAACCTGAACACCCCTAATTTTGAAGGTGTGTGTGTGTAGAATGTTGCTCCTATTTTGATTTTGGAATTCACTCTTCAGTTGTCAAAATGCCGTCCAAGCAAGAAGAGCAGCGTATCAAAATTTTGCTCGCGCATCGCGAAAATCCGAGCTACTCGCACGCAAAGCTGGCAAAATCGCTAAAAGTTGCCAAATCAACCGTTACAAATGTAATTAAAGTGTTTGGGGAACGTTTGTCGACAGCCAGGAAGTCTGGATCGGGGGGAAATCGAAAACCGGAAGCCGCTGAGACGACAAAGAGAGTTGCCGGTAGTTTCAAGCGAAACCCTAACCTCTCTCTCCGAGATGCCGCAAATAAGCAGGGTGTATCGTCTACAACCGTGCATCGAGCCAAAAAACGAGCCGGACTATCGACTTACAAGAAGGTAGTGAATCCAAATCGCGATGATAAACAAAATACGACGGCCAAAGCGCGATCCCGGAGGCTGTACACGACGATGCTGACGAAGTTTGACTGCGTGGTAATGGACGACGAAACCTACGTCAAAGCCGACTACAAGCAGCTTCCGGGACAGGAGTTTTATACGGCAAAAGGAAGGGGAAAGGTAGCAGATGTTTTGAAGCACATAAAACTGTCAAAGTTCGCAAAGAAATATCTGGTTTGGCAAGCCATCTGTACCTGTGGCTTGAAAAGCAGCATATTCATAGCTTCTGGGACTGTCAACCAGGAAATTTACGTGAAAGAGTATTTGAATAAACGTCTGCTGCCTTTCCTGAAGAAACACGGTTGTTCCGTACTGTTTTGGCCGGATTTGGCATCTTGCCATTACGGTAAAAAGGCCATGGAGTGGTACGCCGCCAACAACGTGCAGGTGGTTCCCATGGACAAGAACCATCCCAACACGCCAGAGCTCCGCCCAATTGAGAAATACTGGACTATTGTCAAGCGGAACCTAAAGAAGACCAAAAAACTGCTAAGGACGAGTAGCAGTTCAAGGCAAACTGGCTTTATGCGGCGAAGAAGGTGGACATGGTGGCTGTACAAAATCTGATGGCAGGTGTCAAGCGTGAGGCCCGGCAATTCGGATTTGGAAAAGCGAAAGCCTAACTGAATATTTTCCTGAATTTTATACTAATTGAACTTGAAAAAGTAATTTAATTTGATTTTTTAAATAAACGATTTCACCGATTTACACGCGTTTTCCCTTGACCAAATGTTGACCGTATCACCCTTTACAGTCTCGCTTATTCTGCGAGATCCGTTCAAAAACGGATTGTGGTCACTTTGTCAAAATGTTGACAAAATTTTCTATAGAAATAAAATTTTAAATAAAATTCTTTATTTTGCCAAGCTTGAGATCTAGCTAGATCTCAAGCTTGGCAAAATAAAGAATGTTATAAATTTTCTATAGATTAAAATTTTGACAAAATTTTCTATAGAATTAAAATTTTTACAAATTATTTTATTTCCACATTATTAAACCTCCCTGATTTTAACATTTCAAAGGGTACATATGTAGACGTCAACGGCGGATACATTTGTTAATTATATACATACAAGTCATAAGAATGTACATAGTTAACACATTTATTTATTGTATGTGATATATGTCAGTGTATGTGTATGATTGTGACAATAAATGGTATTTATACTCTCTATATCTCTCCATTATGCAGATATATCATCCAGTTTTTATTGCTTTTTTCTGTTATGGGTGGCCAATTTGACCAATGACAAAACAGTTGACAGTTAGTTATTGCTGCGTAATATCCATATTTATTGTTCTGTAACAAGTACCATAAAGTAATTTCATCAGATACATTGTATCACAATTGTTATGAATTTATTTATGAATAATATTGGCTTACAATGTTTGCAATATTTATGGATTAAAAAAAATTTTTTTTTATTCTATAGATTTCACCTTAGTATGGAGGGTCTACACTGAGTATCATATGTCATTCTTTCAAATGTAGATTCAAATATTTTACGTATGACATCAACTCATAGCCAGGATTAATGGCCAATAGGGTATGAAATGAATTTTGGTAGATAAGCCCAATCGTCTTAATTTTTCAAATTGATTAAGTTTTAATAGAGAAAATATTCTTTTTGTAGAAAATATTGACGTTGCTGTGTTTAGTTGGAGTTGTTGAGTTTTGTTTGGATGGAAATGTGTATGTGTGAAATTGTGTATGGTTTTTGTTATGTTATCATTGACAAAAATAGTTTGAGAATCACTCAACGAGCATTGATAGCAGCGTTGCCAGAATTGTTTCACAAAAAATAGCTAGAAAAAAAGCTAAAATTTTTTGTATCAAAAGTCACATTTTTGATTGAAATTTAACAAACTTAAAGGCTTTATTTCACTTAAAATGCATATTATTTTAATTGTATTCATTTTAATTCAATTTCTGTGAGACTGTAAGAAAATTTAAGTCATATTAGCTCTGTTTGCGTACTCGATACATTTTGATTACTATCACAAATTTTTACTGGAAGTCCTTCGTTTATATTTCCTAGTAAAAACATTTTTCCCAGTAAACTTGCAATTGCCAGCTGGTTAATCATCAACAAGTCCAATGTGCGATATATTGCATAATGTCACATAGAACTGCATTAGAAAATATCAATATATTTCGTTTTAACTGAATTAATGATAAATTCGTGAACGTGAACACTTCTCCTAATTTTACCCAAGAGAATAAAACCCATTCTAACTGTCTTGCAAGTTTATATTGAATAACTTTTTTTCGAAAATTTCCCATACAAACCTATTGTTGTCCAATTTTCGTAAATGTAAATCCATTCCATTAATATATAGCAGATTTGTTTTGATCCTATCACTACGAATTTTTTCATTGCATTTTTTGATGTTAAAAAAATAATACCACATTCATAACTTTATTTCCTTAATTATTTCTATATTCGGTTCCAAAGATTTTGTACACTAAGGATTTTGGTATTGATTCCGAGTCAAATTTGAATTTAAATATTCGTTTTTTTTTCAGCTTTTTCTTCATGAGCTATCACAGTGCTTTAAAAACGTGCTAACGACAACTTAAATTTCCAAATTCAGACTCGACTTTAAGTAGAAATTATTCTATGTATACGTTTTTAAAATAAAATGTTGAAAACGTCTTCTATTTTTGAACGCTATTTTGGTTTGTGGTCAAGATACAAAAACTCCACAAATTTAAAGACTATTTCATTAATTTTAAGAATTTTTTAGAATTGACCCTAGCCTTCTTTCATGAAAAGATACCCATTTTTAAGTTGAATCACTTAACTATAAGGACAAAAAGAATTTATCGGCTATTGGACCATGAAAACAGTTTATATAAGAGAAATTCACAAATGCTATTATAACCAAAATTCGCGTTCGTATTTTAAGGAAATGAAATCTTTGGCCTCACCACAATATTTTTTCAATGTACAAAGCAATTCACATCTACTATTTTAATCTAGTAATATCATAATAACTTTAGAATATTATAATAACATAAAAAGGATAAACGAGTCAAATGCTAATATTCCTAATAATTTACTGACAGTTTATATAAGAAATTGAAATATGTGGAAAACCTTATTCTGGCAGCAAGATAAAAACGAAGTTTTATCCATATTTCAATAGGAACATGTCGAAAATAAAAAAAAGCCAAAAATAGCTAAAAGGGCCATAAAAAAAAAGCCAGAAAAAAAGCTAAAAGCTAAATGCATTTTTTTTCCCGCTAAACGTCTTCAAAAAAAGCCAAATCTAGCGGGAAAAAAGCTAAATTGGCAACGCTGTTGATAGAGAGTGAGTTTAACGAAAGGAATGGATTGTATTTTGTATAGGCAAATAGAGGTAACTCGTAGCCAAGATTGACGGCCAATCTTGGGTATGAAAGGAAAGGAAATTTTCTTTACATAGGCCGAATTGCTTTAATTTTTCAAACTGATTATGTTCTAATGGAAAAAAATGTCCTTTTTTGTAGAAAATATTGACGTTGTTGTGTTTAGTTGGAGTAGCAGTTCTTTGGATGGTAGTATTTGTGTGTAATTGTGTTTGGTTATGCTGGCATTGACAAAAATAGTTTGAGAGTCACTCAACGAGCATTGATAGAGAGAAGAGAGTGAGTTTAACCAAAGGTAATAAAAGCTTGGCATTTTATCTAGGTAAATTACAGCAATTGACAGAGTGATTGGGGGGTGTGTGGTGGCCAGTCGTATGTTTACGTGTTAAAATGATCAGTTAGCTGTTTAGTTTTTCCAAAGGCATTAGTAATAGTAATTTTGCAAAAACAAAAACTTATTTCTTTTAAGGAAACTTATAAAAATAAAATAAAGTAAAATATAACAAAATTCCAAAAATCTAAAATTCCATCTAAATCATGAAAAATCGAAATGTTTATTTAAACAATTTCCTTTCGCTCATATCTCCTGAAAACTTACAAGAGCGAAAAGGAGGTTTATGCGTGAGCATAAATAAATAAAATGAAATAAAATAAAATAAAATAAAATAAAATAAAATGAAATAAAATGAAATAAAATAAAATAAAATAAAATAAAATAAAATAAAATAAAATAAAATAAAATAAAATAAAATAAAATAAAATAAAATAAAATGAAATAAAATGAAATAAAATAAAATAAAATAAAATAAAATAAAATAAAATAAAATGAAATGAAATGAAATGAAATGAAATGAAATGAAATGAAATGAAATGAAATGAAATGAAATGAAATGAAATGAAATGAAATGAAATGAAATGAAATGAAATAAAATAAAATAAGATAAAATAAAATAAAATAAGATAAAATAAAATGAAATGAAATAAAATAAAATAAAATAAGATAAAATAAAATGAAATGAAATAAAATAAAATAAAATAAAATAAAATAAAATAAAGTAAAATAAAATAAAATAAAATAAAATAAAATAAAATAAAATAAAATAAAATAAAATAAAATAAAATAAAATGAAATGAAATGAAATGAAATGAAATGAAATGAAATGAAATGAAATGAAATGAAATAAAATAAGTAAATAAACAATATTAATTATATGTATCTGCCAAAATACAGGTTGGTGGCTATTATTTTTAAACTGTTTGTCTCACAGCTGACATAATTAGTTCAATGACAGTTGATTTTATTGTTTACAAGCTTACAAAAGCATTTTTATCCACGACATCCAGAAATAAAGTTATTTGTGATGGAATTCAAGCGTGATACTATGATTCTTTTATATTTCGCTGGAAAACCACAAGTGGCTGTCGTTAGAGTCCTCCAGTATTTAAATTCGGAATTTGGTTGTTTCTCGCATCATTGCTCATTACCTTGATACAGGCAGTGCTGCATCGCGTCCAAAATGTTGACCAAACAACGGCAAGAATGCCAGAAATTATCATAAACGTGAAGGCCAGGTTTGATTGAAATCCATGGCGCATTGATAGAAAACTCGTGAGCGAAACGGATGCAACTCATATTGAAAAATTGGCTTGGACTAAAGCTATCAAAGTTCCACAAAGTGCAAGATCTCACCGATTCTTAAAACAATTGTACTGGAAAGAGTCAAGGATATACTTCGCATGCACGAAAGTGGCCATCGAATTTGATTTTCTCCATTGAGAAGACGGCCGATTGGGATGATGAAAATGATCGGGTTTACTTGCCAAAGAAGTCAGCAGAAAATTTACACATTCGCCAACATAACGCCCAATGGTGCCTTCCCGCTTGTATTTATCGAACATGGGGTTAAAATAAATCCCAAATATTATCGAGAAAAATCCTAATGACAGTTTGAAACCCTGGACAAACTTTTCGTCAGCTGACCATGGATATTCTAACAGGACTCAGCACGCATCATTCAATAATGGGTTAAAAAGGAGGTTTCTCGTTCCATATCTACCGCACAACGGCCACCAAAATCCCCACATATCAATCCGTTGAACTTTTACGCCTGGGGCATTTTGGAGAGCAAAGTTGGTATCAAAGTGTCGATCATCTCAAGACGACCATTCTCCAGGAATGGCTAAACGACCTAAGAGCCTCCTTCGTGTACATTGTGATGGCTTTGTCAGCGGTGTGCACCATAAGTAGTCAAATCGCAAAAATCTTAGCTGATTCTAAAATTGCATCCAAACTATCCAAAAGGCACAACATTTTAAGTTTAGCAGCACAACATTAAAGTATGTTCGGGGGTAACCCATCTGGTCCGTAGTTAAACGAACACTGTGAAGGTCCTTCTTACTGATTTACAATGAATTTTATGTAAACTGAAGGATTCTTACAGGATTTAATTGTTATTGTTTTGTTATATGTGAGATTTCATAATTGACTATTTTATGCAATTATATAGAAAACAGTTTGAGAGTCATTGCGGAAGACAATCGAACAAAATAGAGCCATTTAATGCAATGCAATGTCGAATATTTTTCGTAAAGGTGTTAGTAAATAATGAACATTATAAGAAATATATTCAAAATTTCTTTTTTTCCCCAAACTTTAGAATCGGCCGTTGTAAAATAATTAATAAATTGTTGTTGTGTTAATGAGTGCCTGTTGTTTGGTTGCGTGAATTGTTGGTTTTGTTTTTTCTTCTGTTGGTATGGAGAAAACAGTTTGACAATCACTCGGAGAACATTTGTAGGGAGAAGAGAATGGATTTCAGCAATTTTTGTTTACTACACCTGATACAAGACTCTTAAAATAGGAATAACCCTTTGAAATGGGAAGATCTATGTATGAAATATACATAATAATCCATTCCTAACCTGCCTTCATCCTTGCCGTAGGATATCCACAGCTATTCAATAACTTTAATGGCTCTTCATACTGATATACAATGAATTGTATGTAAACTGAAGTACCCTTATAGGATTGGATAACTGTTATTTGTTTGCGTGTGTTTTTCGTGATAGTCTATTTTATGATATTATGGAGAAAAAAGTTTGAGAGTCATTGCGAGAGAGCATTGAAATCAAGAGCAAATCTATAATTTTAATCATGGAGAAAAATGTTTGAGAGTCACTACGAGAGAGCATTGAAATCAAGAGAGTGAGTTAATGAACAGTCATTGCATCTAAATATGATTATGATCTTTTAGTTGAATATTTATCCTGAAGTTGTTAGTAAATAATGAATAAATGAGCATTATACTTTTTTCCTAGGATTTTGGAGATTTTCCTATAAAGAGGAATTTGCCGACATAATAAATTCAATTAAAATTTATGGCAATTTGGTTGTTGTGTTAGTTTGAGTAGCTGTTATATGGTTGGTTGAGTGTGTGCGGCTATTGTGTTTGGCTTTTGTTATGCTGCTAACAGTTTGAGATTCACATGAAAAGCATTTGTAGAAAGAAAGGAATGAATTTCTGCAATTTTTTACTACTCCTGACGGAGGACTCTTAAAATATGAATAACCCTTTTATAAGGGAAGTTCTGTACATTAATTATGCATACTAATCCACTCCTGACCTGGCCTAATACTTGCCACAGTAGGTCCGTTAACAAATCAATAACTTCAATGGCCCTTCATAGATTCAATTGTATGTAAACTAAAAGACCCTTAGAGGATTAGTTCATTTGCCACAAAAAATACAAAAAAACGAATCACAAATAAATCAAACTCGTGACTTAGACCAAGATGATGAAATGCTGGCTGAGTTAAAATTGAAATGGCGACAACAACAACAGCAACGGCTAAACTGAAAACCTGTATACACACACATGTATATCTAATGTTAATTTCCTCATCTATATATAGAGTCCAAGTATATAACCAACACTTATGTATATAATAGGATTTCATACATATATGTCGATGTATATATATACACAATTTTACTTACATATATATACATAGATAGAATGGCATATTTGTTTGTATGCCGTGTGAACATTGGAAATAACCAACAACGTGAAACCCCTTTTGCCTCACTTTTTGGCATTCATTTTTCTGTGTGTGTTGCCAAGTGCAGTTAAGTGAGTGAGTGCTACCATATATCCACCTCACACCCCCCCCCCCCCCATATTCTCCTTCCTCACCTCCAAATAGCAATGGAATCTGCTACCAACAAATATGGTGGGCCACAGATTGCCTAACTGTCAGCCAGCCACCCATCCAGTCTCTGCCACATGTGTAATCTTAACAGGCCAACAAATAACCTGGATACAAAACTCTTATATACAAACGCGCTTATACTCCATATGTATATACAATCTATGTACCATTGCGTCTACACATCCCTACATACATATATACACATAAATATGTTTGCATGTTTGTTTGTGTGTGTGAGCTAGTGTGTTTAAGCATTGAAATGATTTTACACGCTTCCATCAACGACCACCAACCAACCAACGACGAATACATAATTTTCTCAAAATAGCTAGAGAAATAGCTTCCTTGCCTTCCCCTTGGCCATTTCTAAAAATCTCTCCTATACCCACTAAGAGTTAAGGCCACTTAGATCTCTAACATTAACGAACATTATGATTATCCATTGGGCCTGCACTTTGGTCATTATTCTCACTATCACTAGTACGTATTTATTAATAACTTTGCTCTGCTGTTGGTTGCTTACCCATTATCATCCTCTGAGCTTATTAGAAATGTGTACTAAATATCCCAATAATAACAACAACAACAAGGTCATTGATGTCGCAAATGATTTTTGGGATATTGCGTTTCACCATGGCAATGAGAATATCTCTAACTAACTCCCATATTCTCTTTGAGAAATGTTTCTCTCTACTCAATTTTCTTAATGAGCCCACTGTGCCATGTCTTGCAGGTGCTCTTTACTTTTAATCCCTCTATTGCATTGTGCACTTAATTTCAATCGGAATGTCCTGCAGGGACTTATTATAATATGAGGTCTCATTATTCAGAACAACCTCAAATACAGTGTAGCTCATAAGTATTCACACGGCCTAGCTGAGGAGGATAACAAACAAGTAATGTATAATAATACTCTCATAAAGACATATAAACACCAATTTAAAACCCAACTTATCAAATATACTTCAGTCAAAAATTAACATTAATTTTAGAAATTTACTAAAATTTAGTGGAGAAATATGCAGTTTCAAAAAAATATTGACATTATTGTGTTATATTCAATAGCTGTTGTTTTAGTGGTGGTGGTGAATTTTTGTGATTGGCTTTTGTTATGGAGAAAACAGTTTTAGAATCATTGAAATCAAGAGAGTGAGTTAGTATAGCAGCAGTGATGCCAATTTAGCTAGATTTAATCGTCTTGTTGAATAAGCTCGAAAAAATGTTTTAACCCTTATACTACGTTGGGGTCATTTGATGACCCATATCGTATTTTTCAACACCGCATATCTTACTGTTCGAATATAATTAACAATTTCTATCACTCAGTGCATTAATTGGTAACATATGCTGAATTCATGCTGAGTAGTAAGAACTTTTAATTATAATCCAAAAGTAAGAAATTCGGTGATGAAAAATACGACCTAATACCCAACGTAGTATAAGGGTTAATAATATGTGGCATTTTTGATGTTAAGTCACTAGAAAATTGATGACATTGTCATTAGCTGGAATTTCAGCCAATTTTGTCAATATTTTATTTCTATAGAAAATTTTCTCAAAATTTTATTTCTATAGAAAATTTTGTCAAAATTTTAGTTCTATCGAAAATTTTTTCAAAATTTTAGTTCTATAGAAAATTTTGTTAAAATTTTAGTTCTATAGAAAATTTTGTTAAAATTTTATTTTTACTGAGAATTTTGTTCTATAGTTCTATAGAAAATTTTTTCAAAATTTTTGTTCTATAGAAAATTTTGTTGAAATTTTATTTTTACTGAGAATTTTGTTGAAATTTTATTTTTACTGAGAATTTTGTTCTATGGAAAATTTTGTCAAAATTTTATTTCTATAGAAAATTTTGTCAAAATTTTATTTGTGTTGTTTGTTATTGTTGGCTTCTCTTCCATCGTTATTGTTGTTTTTGATCTCAGCTTAAAGCCATGCATTGACTAAACTACAAGTGTAGCTTAACCAACAGAGGAAAAGTATGCTTGTCAAATTTATTTGGGCAAAGCCCTATAGACTGCAAGATGGTTGGATGTACAGCTGTTTCGGAATTACCACATTCCTCATCAGCATCCTCTACTTGCAGCAAAACTATCAACCAATTATCAGAATAAATTCGGGTAATTCACTCAACCCAAAGTGAACTACACTTGAACCTCCCGAAAAAGGGTTTGATAGTCGGCATACTTTTGACAAGCATACTTTTCCTCTGTTGGTTAAGCTACACTTGTAATTTAGTCAATGCATGGCTTTAAGCTCAGATCAAAAACAACAATAAAAATTTTATTTCTATAAAAAATTTTGTCAAAATTTTATTTCTATAGAAAATGTTGTCAAAATTTTATTTCTATAGAAAATTTTGTCAAAATTTTAGTTCTATAGAAAATTTTGTCAAAATTTTAATTCTATAGAAAATTTTGTTGAAATTTTATTTTTACTGAGAATTTTGTTCTATGGAAAATTTTGTCAAAATTTTACTTCTATAGAAAATTTTGTCAAAATTTTGTTTCTATAGAAAATTTTGTCAAAATTGTATTTCTATAGAAAATTTTTTCAAAAATGTATTTCTATAGAAATTTTTCTCGAAATTTTACTTCCATAGAAAATTTTGTCAAAATTTTATTTCTACAGAAAATTTTGTAAAAATTTTATTTCTATAGAAAATTTTGTCAAAATTTTAGTTCTATAGAAAAATTTGTCAAAATTTTATTTCTAAAGAAAATGTTGTTAAATTTTATTTCTAAAGAAAATTTTGTTGAAATTTTATTTTTATTGAGAATTTTGTTCTATGGCAAATTCTGTCAAAATTTTATTTCTATAGAAATGTTGTCAAAATTTTATTTCTATAGACATTTTTTTCAAAAATGTATTTCTATAGAAAGTTTTCTCAAAATTTTACTTCCATAGAAAATTTTGTCAGAATTTTATTTCTAAAGAAAATTTTGTCAAAATGTTATTTCGATAGAAAATTTTGTCAAAATGTTATTTTTATAGAAAATTTTGTAAAATTTTATTCCTAAAGAAAATTTTGTTAAATTTTATTTCTAAAGAAAATTTTGTCAAAATTTTATTTCGATAGAAAATTTTGTCAAAATGTTATTTCTATAAAAAGTTTTGTCAAAATTTTATTTCTAAAGAAAATTTTGTTAAATTTTATTTCTAAAGAAAATTTTGTCAAAATTTTATTTCGAAAGAAAATTTTGTCAAAATGTTATTTTTATACAAAATTTTGTCAAAATGTTATTTCTATACAAAATTTTGTCAAAATTTTATTTCTATACAAAATTTTGTCAAAATTTTATTTCTATACAAAATTTTCTCAAAATTTTATTTCTTTAAAAATTTTGTCAATTTTTTTTTTCTATAGAATTTTTTTGTTAACATTTTATTTCAATAGAATTACTTTTTAAAATTTTATTTCTGTAGAAAATTTTGTCAAATTTCTATTTCTATTGACAATTTTGTCAAAATTTTAGTTCTATAGTTTTGTCAAAATTTTGAATTTTTTTTAATTTTATTTTTTTTAATTTAATTTCTGTAGAAAATTTTGTCAAATTTTTATTTCTCTTGACAATTTTGGCAAAATTTTATTTCTATAGAAAATTTTTCGAAATTTTGAATTTTTTGTAAACATTTAGAAAATTTTATGTCAAAATTTTATCTCTATAGAAAATTTTGTCAACGTTTTATTTCTATAGAAAATTTTGTCAAAATTATATTTCTATAGAAAATGTTGTCAAAATTTTATTTCTATAGAAAATTTTGTCAAAATTTTATTTCTATAGAAAATTTTGTCAAAATTTTATTTCTTCTAGAACAAAACCTCTCTCTCCCTTCTTCCTTCGTGAGAGAAACATGCCTCAGTGTAAGATGTCTCTAGGACTTCACTCATTCATTGATTTACTTTAGCAATTCTCAACCGTGCTCATGCCCCACCCCTGGTCGCCTTAATTATTCAACTTTTATGTATCGTGTGGTGTAGTTTGCCTTTATTATTCTTGCGATTACTTAATATTTTGGCTAATGCCACCTTCTTCCCATTAATTCGGCAACAAGCGAAAATGTCAATGGATTGAAAGAAGAGCAGCAGGTGCAAATATTTCAACCGTCCATATATCTACGGTATATGGTCAAGTACCATCTACGCATCCTTGTCTGATATGCAATGTTTATGTCCAGAGCTTTTGTGTGAGATACCCATCCCATCAGATGCCAGCTATGCGTAGCAAACTGCCTTTGAGCTTTATGCAACCAACCAACCAACCAAACGAAGGCAAATATTACCAAAAATCATCAGATTTTGATGCACCACCATCACCATCACCACTACCACTATAACCACAACGAATGTATGCATGCGTGTATTTGATCGTCATTTCGTTTTTAGTCGTTCGTTTATTCTTCTTTACATTGAGTAGAAGTGTGTGGGTATTGTGGGACTTATCTCGGTTAGCTGAAAATCATTGGCAGCAGCAACAACAACTATCTTCTTTCGATATTGGTCATTGTTCTTTAAACCCCCTACCCTACCACTTCCTCCTTGGTGCACCCATGCGGTCTTATAACTTCAATACCTGTATTGCAATTAATTTCATTTTCCACGGTCGTGAGTTTAAAGGACTTTCTTCACCTGTTTGTTGCAGCTTTGCCGCTTCGCCAAATTACAGTGGCGAACAAAATAATGGCATAACTGATAATTAAAGTTTTAGAATTATGAGTTCTAAGGTATCAATAAAGAATGATCATATATCAAAGAGTTGTAATCGAAAAAGCTATTTACCTAATAAGAAAGACAAATTTCTTTCAAATAAAGAAATTTTGATTGAAATTTATTTGTAATTAATTCTATCATTGATACTATTATTATAGTGAATGGATCAGAAAAATATTCTGTGCAATCGATGAAAATCAAAATATCTGTAAAGTTTAGTTTTTGCCAATAAAACCCAGAATAAAAAATAACGTAGTAATGATATAAAATGAGAGAGAGAGAAAGAAACACAAAGCCATACCATGGCAATACCAATTAATACGAAGTAACTTATTATTTTATATTTATTTTTAGAAAAATAAGCTATACCTTACAACATATTTATTAATAATTCCTTTAAACGATATTCCACTATCAGATCTTTCCGCATCTAAAATATCTTATCCCTTTATATTCCCTTCAGCATATTCATAAAAATACAATCGTATTACCCGCATTGATTTAGCTCACTCTCTCACTACCAATGCCCAATGACTCTCAAACTTGATTTCCCATGTCAACATAACAAAAACCACACACAACCAACCAAACAACAGCTACTCAAAATTTTGATAAAATTTTCTATAAAAATAAAATTTTGATAAAATCTTCTATAGAAATAAAATTTTGATAAAATTATCTATAGAAATAAAATTTTGACAAATTTTTCTATAGAAATAAAATTTTGACAAAATTTTCTATAGAAATAAAATTTTCATAAAATTTTCTATGGGAATGAAATTTTGTCAAAATTTTCGAGAGAAATAAAATTTTCTATAGAACTAAAATTTTGACAAAATTTTCTATAGAACTAAAATTTTGAGAAAATTTTCCACAGAAATAAAATTTTGACAACATTTTCTATAGAAATTAAATTTTGACAAAATTTTCTATAGAAATAAAATGTTGAAAAAATTTTCGATAGAAATAAAATTTTGATAAAATTTTCTATAGAAATAAAATTTTGACACAAATTTCTATCGAAATAAAATTTTGAAAAACTTTTCTATAGAAATAAAATTTTGATAAAATTTTCTATAGAAATAAAATTTTGACAAAAATTTCTGTAGCAATGATAAAATTGTCTATAGAAATAAAATTTTAACAAAATTTTCGATAGAAATAAAATTTTGATAAAACTTTCTACAGAAATAAAATTTTGATAAAATTTTCTATAGAAATAAAATTTTGACAAAATTTTCTATAGAAATAAAATTTAGACAAAATTTTCTATAGAAATACAATTTTAACAAAAATTTCAGTAGAAATAAAATGTTGACAAAATTTTCTATAAAAATAAAATGTTGACAAAATTTTCGATAGAAATAAAATTTTGACAAAATTGTCTATAGAAATAAAATTTTGACAAAATTTTCGATAGAAATAAAATTTTGATAAAATTTTCTATATTTAGAAATAAAATTTTGACACAAATTTCTGTAGAAATAAAATTTTGACAAAATTTTCTGTAGAAATAAAATTGTGACAAGAATTTCTATAGAAATAAAATTTTAACAAAAATTTCTGTAGAAATAAAATGTTGACAAAATTTTCTATAAAAATAAAATGTTAACAATATTTTCTATAGAAATAAAATGTTGATAAAATTTTCTATAGAAATACAATTTTGACAAAATTTTCTATAGAAATAAAATTTTGATAAAATTTTCTATAGAAATAAAATGTTGATAAAATTGTCTATAGAAATAAAATTTTGAGAAAATTGTCTATAGAAATAACATTTTGATAAAATTGTTTATAAAAATAAAATTTTGACAAAATTGCCGATAGTAATAAAATTTTGAAAAAATTTTCTATAGAAATAAAATTTTGATAAAATTTTCTATAGAAATAAAATTTTTACAAAAATTTCTGTAGCAATGATAAAATTGTCTATAGAAATAAAGCTTTACAAATTTTTCCATAGAAATACAATTTTGACAAAATTTTCGATAGAAATAAAATATTGACAAAATTTTCTATAAAATGTTGACAAAATTTTCGATAGAAATAAAATTTTGACAAAATTTCCTATAGAAATAAAATTTTGATAAAATTTTCCATAGAAATAAAATTTTAACAAAAATTTTCTATAGAAATAAAATTTTAACAAAAATTTCTGTAGAAATAAAATGTTGACAAAATTTTCTATAAAAATAAAATGTTAACAATATTTTCTATAGAAATAAAATGTTGACAAAATTTTCTATAGAAATACAATTTTGACAAAATTTTCTATAGAAATAAAATTTTGATAAAATTTTCTATAGAAATAAAATGTTGATAAAATTGTCTATAGAAATAAAATTTTGAGAAAATTTTCTATAGAAATAACATTTTGATAAAATTGTTTATAGAAATAAAATTTTGAGAAAAATTTCTATAGAAATGAAATGTTGATAAAATTTTCTATAGAAATAAATTTTGACAAAATTTTCGATAGAAATAAAATTTTGATAAAATGATCTATAGAAATACAATTTTGACAAAAATTTCTGTAGAAATAAAATTTTGACAAAATTTTCTATAAAATTAAATTGTTGACAAAATTTTCTATAGAAATAAAATTTTGATAAAATTTTCTATAGAAATAATATTTTGACAAAATTTTCTATAGAAATAAAATTTTGACAAAATTTTCGATAGTAATAACATTTTGACAAAATTTTCGATAGAAATAAAATGTTGATAAAATTTTCTATAGAAATAAAATTTTGGCACAAATTTCTGTAGAAATAAAATTTTGACAAAATTTTCGAGAAAAATAAAATGTTGACAAAATTTTCGATAGAAATAAAATTTTGGTAACATTTTCTAGAGAAATAAAATGTTGACAAAATTTTCGATAGATATAACATTTTGACAAAATTTTCTATAGAAATAAAATTTTGACAAAAATTTCTATAGAAATAAAATTTTGACAAAAATTTCTATAGAAATAAAATTTTGAGAAAATTTTCAATAGAAATAAAATTTTGAGAAAATTTTCTATAGAAATAAAATTTTGAGAAAATGTTCTATAGAAATAAAATTTTGATAAAATTTTCTATACATATAAAATTTTGACAAAAATTTCTGTAGCAATGATAAAATTTTCTATAGAAATAACATTTTGATAAAATTGTCTATAGAAATAAAATTTTGAGAAAAATTTCTATAGAAATGAAATGTTGATAAAATTTTCTATAGAAATAAATTTTGACAAAATTTTCGATAGTAATAAAATTTTGACAAAATTTTCGATAGAAATAAAATGTTTATAAAATTTTCTATAGATATAAAATTTTGGCACAAATTTTCGAGAAAAATCAAATGTTGACAAAATTTTCGATAGAAATAAAATTTTGGTAAATTTTTCTATAGAAATAAAATGTTGACAAAATTTTCGATAGATATAACATTTTGACAAAATTTTCTATAGAAATAAAATTTTGATAAAAGTTTCTATAGAAATAAAGTTTTGATAAAATCTTCTATGGGGAATGTAATTTTGACAAATTTTCGAGAGAAATAAAATTTTCATAAAATTTTCTATAGAACTAAAATTTTGACAAAAATTTCCATAGAACTAAAATTTTGACAAAATTTTCTATAGAAATAAAATTTTGACAAAATTTTCTGTAGAAATAAAATTTTTACAAAATTTTCTATAGAAATAAAATTTTGACAAAATTTTCTAAGAAATAAAATTTTGACAAAAAATTCTGTAGAAATAACATTTTGATAAAATTGTCTATAGAAATAAAATTTTGACAAAATTTTCGATAGAAATAAAATTTTGATAAAAATTTCTATAGAAATAAAATTTAGACACAAATTTCTGTAGAAATAATTTTTTGACAAAATTTTCTATAGAAATAAAATGTTGACAAGATTTTCTATAGAAATAAAATTTTGACAAAAACTTCTGTAGAAATAAAATGTTGACAAAATTTTCGATAGAAATAAAATTTTGACAAAATTTTCGATAGAAATAAAATTTTGATAAAACTTTCTTTAAAAATAAAATGTTGACAAAATTTCTATAGAAATGAAATGTTGATAAAATTTTCTATAGAATAAAATTTGTATAAAATTTTCTTTAGAATAAAATTTGTATAAAATTTTCTTTAGAATAGAATTTTGGCAAAATTTTATATAGAAATAAAATCTTGACAAAATGTTCTGTAGAAATAAAATTTGGATAAAATTTTCTATAGGAATAAAATTTTGACAAACTTTCCTCTAGATAAAATTTTGATAAGATTTTCTATAGAAATAAAATTTTGAGAACATTTTCTATAGAAATAAAATTGTGACAAAATTTTCTATAAAAATAAAATGTTGACAAAATTTTCGATAGAAATTAAATTTAGACATAATATTCGATATAAATAAAGTTTTGACAAAATTTTCGATAGAAATGATATTTTAACAAATTTCTTGTAGAAATAAAATTTTGATAAAATATTCTATAGAAATAAAATTTTGATAAAATCTTTGGTAGCAATACAATTTTGGCAAAATTTTCGATAGAATTTTCTTAAGATTTGTATTGTGACTTATTTATATAAATGCGTGTGCGAGCTGATGATATTAAAACAAGAGGGGAGAGAGAGAGACAGAGCTACAAACCCAAGAGAATATCTAGCTTTTTATTGAGCTAAATAAAAAAATTTGACAGCTCTTAGAATCTAAGTGAGATTGAAATAACGGACTTTCACTATACATAACCTAACCTAACACAAGAGAAACGCTTCTGTTCCCTTCCAAGCCTTGACTATGAGTGGTAGTCACTCTTTGTTACTGAGTTAATTGAAATCATAGGATCGAACAGCATAGGTTTAAACATTTGAAAAATTTTTGAACTCAATTAAAATTCAAGTCTATATAATCAAGGACAAATCTCGCCTTAGCATAAAATTTCAATCTAATTGATATGGTTCTTTAGCACTGTTATAAGGAATCAAGATAAGGACAAACCATTTAGTGGAGAGATTTACGACTTTTATTATCCTTTTCGAGTTCGGGTATTCTCCTACGACTCAATTGAAATTAATGGCTCTAAATTGTACCCGAATGTATCCAATTAGGCGATGGGTAAACTGCTCAGCCACATTATTGAGAGATTTGTGACTTTAATATCAGTTTTAGTGTTAAGTTGACTAAATTGCAAGTTAAGTTAATGGCGAGCAAAAGACTCACATCATCTAACCTCCTTAACCTAACCTAACATAAGCTAAACTAGCAAATCAAAATTGTATTCCCCGACGGAAATCCTTTATTGGAATGATTGTATTTGTTCATTCCAACATTAATTTAGCTGCATTGGTAACAGGAAAAGTTGTTGATGCGCATGTAAAAATTTTCCTATTGCAATGGGCTATCATCACCACCAACGCTGATAGATGGATGCAGTGACCTAGAAATTGAGTGTACCTAGCATACAGGATATTCATCAGGACATTATGTATATTGGTGTGTATGTTTGTGTGTGTATTACACACAGGTACATATTTTAATTATTTGTGTATCCACACAATAATATTTAGTTTTGTAATATATAACAAAGTGGTGGATCGAGTGAGTGGACACACACACCGCTTACCCCTTCTCACACTACTAACATACAGTATCCTGTTATCCTTTACATTACCTCCTCTTTACCTCCACTACTTATGTAGCACCTTTAACACTTTGCTCTCGGGTTCTGTTTCGTCATTATAAATTCAGTTTCACAAATGAATTCACTCGCTGTATGTCCTTAGACGCGTTTAGGTGCTTCTTTTGGCCAGCCAACTATGAATGCGTGTCGTATGCCTGCCTACTCGTTGACTGACTGCATGAGTAGTTTGTGTATATTTCGTGGTCTAATTGGTTTCACATATTCCGTTGCAGGATGTTGGTTGTTAGTGTTGTCGTCGTATCCACCATACCATCATCATGATAAACTGGAGTGGGTGGTGAATAGGCTTTAGTTTCTGTGAACTGTGAATGGTGAAAATTAATCAGAATTGTAGTTGGGATGGGTTAATTCACCCTTGAGAGAGCCACGGTTGCCACAGTTGGTAGAATTCTACCAAAAATTGTCTATAGACATACAATTTTGACAAAATTTCCTCAGAAAAATTAATTTTGACAAAACTTTCCATGGAAATAAAATTTTGACAAAATTTTCTATAGAAATAAAATTTTGAAAAAATTTTCTATAGAAATAAAATTTGGACAAAATTTTCTATAGAAATAAAATTTGGACAAAATTTTTTAAGAAATAAAATTTTGAAAAAAAATTTCTACAGAAATAAAATTTTGACAAAATTTTCTATAGAAATAAAATTTGATAAAATTTTCTACAAAAATAAAATTTTAACAAAATTTTTTATAGAAATAAAATTTTGGTAAAATTTTCTATAGAAATAAAATTTGATAAAATTTTCTATAGAAATAAAATTTTGACAAAATTTTCTATAGAAATAAAATTTTGACAAAATTTTCTATAGAAATAAAATTTGCACAAATTTTTCTATAGAAATAAAATTCTGACAAAATTTTCTACAGAAATAAAGTTTTCAAAAAATTTTCTATAGAAATAAAATTCTGACAAAATTTTCTATAGAAATAAAGTTTTAAAAAAATTTTCTATAGAAATAAAATTTTCACAAAATTTTCTATAGAAATAAAATTATGACAAAATTTTCTATGAAAATAAAATTTGATAAAATTTTCTACAAAAATAAAATTTTAACAAAATTTTTTATAGAAATAAAATTTTGGTAAAATTTTCTATAGAAATAAAATTAGATAAAAATAAATTTTGACAAAATTTTCTATAGAAATAAAATTTGATAAAATATTCTATAAAAATAAAATTTTAACAAAATTTTTTATAGAAATAAAATGTTGGTAAAATATTCTATAGAAATAAAATGTGATAAAATTTTCTACAAAAATAAAAGTTTTACAAAATTTTCTATTGAAATAAAAATTTGAGAAAAATTTCTATAGAAATAAAATTTTGACAAAATTTTCTATAGAAATAAAATTTGCACAAATTTTTCGATAGACATAAAATTCTGACAAAATTTTCTATAGAAATAAAATTTTGACGAAATTTTCTATAGAAATAAAATTTTCACAAAATTTTCATAATTTTTATCCATAATACACATGCCCATGATATGTATCGATAATTCATATGACCATCACTTACAGTCACTTGCATTTTCTCCTGTGCAAATTGCATCCCCAATGCTATCCTAAATATAAGTATATGTCCTTTTTGGCATATATCATCATCCATCCGACAAAATAAATTCATACGGTGTATATGGCAATGTCACGTACACTTTATAAATTATCCATTTCCTTAAAATGTATCCAAGTCATCATTCTCCTCCGACATTTATAACTATTGCGCTACTGAATTCCTATACCATAGTTGGAATGTCCACAGTTGAGGTATCCATACTGGATCCCTGGGAATGAAAAACTCTAGAAAGATAATGAGATAACGGTAAAGGAAGCATGCTATATAGAATTAAATATTGATATTGTGAACATGTTTCCTGTCATATGGTTAATTTAAACATTGAGGAAAGTCAAATCTAAATTTTGCAGACGTTATAAAATAAGGCCTGAATTCTGGCCTTTATATTAGGACGATTAATAAATTATAATCAAATTGAATTTTAATTTTATACAGAATTAAAATTGTATTTCTTTAGAAAATTTTGTCCAAATTTTATTTCGATAGAAAATTTTCTTAAAATTGTATTTCTTTGGAAAATTTGCTCAAAATTTTATTTCTATAAAAAATTTTTCAAAATTTAATTTTTATAGAAAATTTTCTCAAAATTGTATGTCTATGGAAAATTTTCTCAAAATTTTATTTCTATATTGTCAAATTTTATTCTATAGAAAATTTTGTCAAAATTGTATTTCTATAGAAAATTTATGCAAAAACTTTATTTCTATAGAAAATTTTTTTTTCTATAGAAAATGCTGTCAAAATTTTATTTCTATAGAAAATGTGGTCAAATTGTTATTTCTATAGAAAATTATGTCAAAATTTTATTCCTATAGAAAATTTTGTCAAAATTTTATTTCTATAGAAAATTTCGTCAAAATTTTATTTCTATAAAAAATGTTGTCATATTTATTTCTCTAGAAAATTTTATTTCTATAGAAAATTTATGCAAAAATTTTATTTCTATAGAAAATTTCGTCAAAACTTTATTTCTATAAAAAATTTTGTCAACATTTTACTTCTCTAGAAAATTTTGTCAAAATTTTATTTCTATAGAACATTTTTCAAAATTTTATTTCTATAGAAAATTTTTTCAAAATTTTATTTCTATAGCAAATTTTGTCAAAATTGTATTTCTATAGAAAATTTTGTCGATTTTTTTTTTTCTATAAACATTTTTGTTAAAATTTTATTTCTATAGAAAATTTTGTCAACATTTTATGTATAGAAAATTTCTGCAAAATTTTATTTCTATAGAAAATTTGGTCAAAATTTTGTTTCTATAAAAAATTTTGACAACATTTTATTTCTCTAGAAAATTTTGTCAAAATTTTATTCCTATAGAAAATTTTTTCAAAATTTTATTTCTATAGAAAATTTCTTCAAAATTTTATTTCTATAGAAAATTTTTTCAAAATTTTATTTCTATATTGTCAAATTTTATTTTATAGAAAATTTTGTCAAAATTTGATTTCTATAGAAAATTTATGCCAAAAATTTATTTCTATAGAAATTTTTTTTTCTATAGAAAATGTTGTCAAAATTTTATTTTTATAGAAAATTTTGTCAAAATTTTATTTCTATAGAAAATGTGGTCAAATTTTTATTCCTATAGAAAATTTTGTCAAAATTTTATTTCTATAGAAAATTTATGCAAAAATTTTATTTCTATAGAAAATTTCGTCAAAATTTTATTTCTATAAAAAAAATTTGTCAAAATTTTATTTCTATAGAAAATTTTGTCCAATTTTTTTTCTTTTTCTTTTCTTTAGAAAATCTTGTCAAAATTTTATTTTTATAGAAAATTTTTTCAAAATTTTATTTCTATAGCAAATTTTGTCGACTTTTTTGTTTCTATAAACATTTTTGTTAAAATTTTATTTCTATAGAAAATTTTGTCAACATTTTATGTATAGAAAATTTCTGCAAAATTTTATTTCTATAGAAAATTTTGTCAAAATTTTATTTCTATAGAAAATTTTGTCAAAATTTTATTTCTATAGAAAATTTATGCAAAAATTTTATTTCTATAGAAAATTTTGTCAAAATTTTATTTCTATAGAAAGTTTTGTCAAAATTTTATTTCTATATTGTCAATTTTTTTTCTATAGAACTTTTTGTCAAAATTTTATTTCTATAGAAAATTTGGTCAAAATTTTGTTTCTATAAAAAATTTTGACAACATTTTATTTCTCTAGAAAATTTTGTCAAAATTTTATTCCTATAGAAAATTTTTTCAAAATTTTATTTCTATAGAAAATTTCTTCAAAATTTTATTTCTATAGAAAATTTTTTCAAAATTTTATTTCTATATTGTCAAATTTTATTTTATAGAAAATTTTGTCAAAATTTGATTTCTATAGAAAATTTATGCCAAAAATTTATTTCTATAGAATTTTTTTTTTCTATAGAAAATGTTGTCAAAATTTTATTTTTATAGAAAATTTTGTCAAAATTTTATTTCTATAGAAAATGTGGTCAAATTTTTATTCCTATAGAAAATTTTGTCAAAATTTTATTTCTATAGAAAATTTATGCAAAAATTTTATTTCTATAGAAAATTTCGTCAAAATTTTATTTCTATAAAAAAAATTTGTCAAAATTTTATTTCTATAGAAAATTTTGTCCAATTTTTTTTCTTTTTCTTTTCTTTAGAAAATCTTGTCAAAATTTTATTTTTATAGAAAATTTTTTCAAAATTTTATTTCTATAGCAAATTTTGTCGACTTTTTTGTTTCTATAAACATTTTTGTTAAAATTTTATTTCTATAGAAAATTTTGTCAACATTTTATGTATAGAAAATTTCTGCAAAATTTTATTTCTATAGAAAATTTTGTCAAAATTTTATTTCTACAGAAAATTTATGCAAAAATTTTATTTCTATAGAAAATTTTGTCATAATTTTATTTCTATAAAAAATTTTGTCAACATTTTATTTCTCTAGAAAATTTTATCAAAATTTTATTTCTATAGAAAATTTTTTCAAAATTTTATTTCTATAGCAAATTTATGCATTGTATTTCTATAGAAAATTTTGTCGAATTTTTTTTCTATAAACATTTTCGTCAAAATTTTTTTTCTATAGAAAATTTTTTCAAATTTTTTTTTCTATACAAAATTTTATCAAATTTTTATACCCTTCACCACTACTGTGGTACAGGGTATAATAAGTTTGTGCATTTGTATGTAACGCCAAGAAGGAGTGATCATAGACCAACCTTTTAGTATACGGATCGGCTTAGAATTAAATTCTGAGTCGATTTAGCGATGTCCGTCTGTCTGTCTGTCCGTTTTTGTGTGCAAAGTATAGCTCGCAGTTTTAGTCCGATTGTCCTAAAATTTGGTATAGGGTCCTGTTTCGGCTCAAGGACGATCCCTATTGATTTCAGATTTAGATATAGCCGCCATATATATTTTTCACCGATCTGGTCATAATTGGCGTGTATATCAACCGATCTTCCTCAAATTCCGTACATCCGAATATTTTATGAGTCTCGAAAAACTTGCAAAATATCAGCAAAATCGGTTCAGATTTAGATATAGCTCCCATATATAGCTTTCGCCCGATTTAGACTCATTTGCCCACAGAGGCCAATTTTTTGCTCCGATTTAGTTGAAATTTTGCACAGGGAGTAGAATTAGCATTGTAGCTATGCGTGCCAAATTTGGTTGAAATCGGTTCAGATTTAGATATAGCTCCCATATATATGTTTTTCTGATTTCGTCAAAAATGGTCAAAATACCAACATTTTCCTTGTAAAATCGCCACTGCTTAGTCGAAAAGTTGTAAAAATGACTCTAATTTTCCTAAACTTCTAATACATATATATCGAGCGATAAATCATAAATAAACTTTTTCGAAGTTTCCTTAAAATTGCTTCAGATTTAAACGTTTCCCATATTTTTTTTTTACTAACATTGTGTTCCATCCTAGTGCATTAGCCGACTTAAATTTTGAGTCTATAGATTTTGTAGAAGTCTATCAAATTCTTCCAGATCGAGTGATATTTAAATGTATGTATTTGGGACAAACCTTTGTATATAGCCCCCAACACATTTGACGGATGTGATATGGTATCGAAAATTGAGATCTACAAAGTGGTGCAGGGTATAATATAGTCGGCCCCGCCCGACTTTAGACTTTCCTTACTGGTTTTTCTATAGAAAGTTTCCTCAAAATTTTATTTCAGTTGGTAGAATTCTACCAAAAAAAATTCTATAGACATACAATTTTGACAAAATTTCCTTAGAAAAATTAATTTTGACAAAACTTTCCATGGAAATAAAATTTTGATAAAATTTTCTATAGAAATAACATTTTGAAAAAAATTTCTACAGAAATAAAATTGTGACAAAATTTTCTATAGAAATAAAATTTGGACAAAAGTTTATATAGAAATACAATTTCGACAAAATTTTCTATAGAAATAAAATTTTGACAACATTTTATTTCTATAGAATTTTTTCTATCGAAAATCTTGTCAAAATTTTATTTTCATAGAAAATTTTTTCAAAATTTTATTTCTATAGCAAATTTTGTCGAATTTTTTTCTATAAACATTTTTGTTAAAATTTTATTTCTATAGAAAATTTTGTCAACATTTTATGTATAGAAAATTTTTACAAAATTTTATTTCTATAGAACATTTTGTCAAAATTTTATTTCTATAGAAAATTTTGTCAAAATTTTATTTCTATAGAAAATTTATGCAAAAATTTTATTTCTATAGAAAATTTCGTCAAAATTTTATTTCTATAAAAAATTTTGTCAACATTTTATTTGTCTAGAAAATTTTGTCAACATTTTATTTCTATAGAAATTTTTTTTTCAAAATTTTATTTCTATAGCAAATTTTGTCAAAATTGTATTTCTATAGAAAATTTTGTCGAATATTTTTTTTCTATAAACATTTTTGTTAAAATTTTATTTCTATAGAAAATTTTGTCGGCAATTTATGTATAGAAAATTTCTGCAAAATTTTATTTCTATAGAAAATTTATGCCAAAATTTTATTTCTATAGAAAATTTCGTCAAAATTTTATTTCTATAGAAAATTTCGTCAAAATTTTATTTCTATAAAAAATTTTGTCAACATTTTATTTATCTACAACATTTTGTCAAAATTTTATTTCTATAGAAAATTTTGTCAACATTTTATTTCTATAGAAAATTTTTTTCAAAATTTTATTTCTATAGCAAATTTTGTCAAAATTGTATTTCTATAGAAAATTTTGTCAATTTTTTTTCCATAAACATTTTTGTTAAAATTTGATTTCTATAGAAAATTTTGTCAACATTTTATGTATAGAAAATTTCTGCAAAATTTTATTTCTATAGAAAATTTTGTCAAAATTTTATTTCTATACAAAATTTATGCAAAAATTTTATTTCTATAGAAAATTTTGTCAAAATTTTATTTCTTTACGAAATCTTGTCAAATTTTTTTTCTATAGAAAATTTTATCAATTTTTTTTTCTATAGAAAGTTTTCTCAAAATTTTATTTCTATAGAAAATGTGGTCAAATTTTTTTTCTATAGAAAATTTTGTCAAAATTTTATTTCTATATTGTCAATTTCTTTTCTATAGAAAATTTTGTCAAAATTTTATTTCTATAGAAAATTTCGTCAAAATTTCATTTCTATAAAAACATTTGTCAACATTTTATTTCTCTAGAAAGTTTTGTCAAATTTTATTTCTATAGAAAATTTTGTCAACATTTTATTTCTATATCAAATTTCTTGTGTGAGGAATAATTTCTTGTACCAAAGTTCAAAAGCATGATGAATGTTATCTGAACTTCGACCCGGTCACTTTGCCTAAAGGTTTATATTTCGCTTTATTTCCAATATATTAGCGTTGATACTCCGTTTTCAACAACAAAATCAATATTTAGTAATACTCGGCAGAGGACTCCCCACTTTAATTTATTTTTTTCCTCATAACAAAGCAAAAACTTTTCTATTCTTTATTTGCCACATTGTGTCTAAAATTCTCTATTTCAAATAAGTTTTGGAGAAAATTTGTCCCTCTTGGTTACAACTTTCAACTGCACACGAACACACACACACAGAACCTACAACATTAATTTTACACCTTCTCCATAAACATTTTATTCGTTTCTTATGTTGTTGGTTGCACTTACAAATGAGATCCTAAATAAACTATGCTGAACATGTACTTGCTTTGAGAGCATGTATACGTGTGTATGTGTGGGAGTGTGTGCATCCCAAATTGCATAGTGTAAATGTGCATACATTATGAGTACTGTTGCTGCTGCATTTGAGAGTACTGAGTGGGTGGGTGAGTATAGAGAGCTGCATACCCCAATGGTTAGTGAGTATGAGTGAGAAAGTCTTTGTTGTGTATGCATGTATATTGATATAGTTTTTGGTGCATACTTCAATACTCTATAGCTGAGTGTTGTTGCTTTGTTATGTGCAACCATTTTTTGCGAGACTTCCCAATGAAAGTATTAACAACAAATACAACAATATTTGCAGATATGTATTTTTTATTTTAAAGCAACCAAAAACAACAATGCCAGAATTTCTTCTTTGTTCCACTTGGTAGAACAGAGACACAGGACTAAATGTGTGTGTGTGTATGTCTAAAAGAGTATATATGCAGTGTTGCCAACTCCCCAAGGCCAAAAAGCACCAAAAATATATTATAAATTCTAACATACCACCTTCCACCACAAAATCGAAAATGATATGCTCTACTAAAAAAAAAAACCTTCCGAAGATGTATTATAGAACTTTTGTGAATTGAATTTTAAGAAGTTAAGGTGGGTATTAAGATCGAGTTTAGTTGCTAAAATAGTCATTTTTTCACAATTACTTTTCTTTCATAATTCATTTTAAGGAATACAAACTTTGTGAAAATTTGCTTTTGGCTATTCCCCATCAAGTTATAATAAAATTTGCAGCAAATATGCATAATTTCATGCCTTTTTTACTGATATAGTTTTCACTTTAGCGGCAAAACTCGAACTATGTACTCACCATTACTTTGATCAGTTTTAATGCTTTCGTCCAATTCATTTTGATCAGTGATGTTTTTCAAAATATTAATATATGGAAGGAGTCTATTGCTTATTTCAGTTGTGCGTGCTTTTGTGAATTTAAAACAAACGTTTTTAATGACATCTTTACCAAATTCAAAAATTCGACATTTATCGCTCGACTTTCCTACAGAATACCCTAAATAACAATATTAATTAAAAAATAATCAATACCAACTTCATAACAATCAAATTATAAATTTGAGTTTCTTCGGCTCTTGAAAGTCTAATCAAAATTTTTGTATCAATTAAACTTAATACTGTTTAAAATAAAAAAAAGCAACAAAAGCACTAAATGAAAATGCCAGAAAGCACCAAGTTGGTGCTTTTTTTGAAAAGGCACCAAAAAGGCAATTTGGTGCTTTTTAGAAATCAAAAAGCACTAAATTTGGTGCTAAAAGCACCAAATTGGCAACACTGTATATATGTAATAGTTTGGATGTGCATAACAGCGTTATTGGTGTATGAACAAACCAACTGGGCTCTTTCTCAACTAAGCCTCCCACTTGAATGGGTCCTCTTGCGAATGCTGTGCTACACCACCACCACCTACCAAAAAATAACCCACTAAAATTCATATCAACATACAAACGCACGCACACACACATACGCATACTCATGCAGTCTTAAATTTACTGTTCTTTATAGATTTTTTGGGTATTTTTTGCGTGCGTTTTTCCCTCAGTATTCTATATGTTCGTCTGTCGTTTAGTCAGTCTATCTGTCAGTCAGTTTATCGGTTTATGGGAAATGGTGGCCTCTTACCATGGCATTTTTCTCATTTTGTTGATTTCCTTCTGCTTCTTCTTCTCTGCCTTTTCCAAACTTTTATTGTTTATCCTGTGTCCTTTGTGTTTTGTTATTTTATTTTGGTTTATTTGCTCCGTTGTTGTTGTTGTTTTTGTTACCGTCGTCGACTGCAAAACCAAATTCTCACACTTTTCGACACTTGGTCTTGTTGCAGATAATTTTATTTTATTTTGTTTTTTTTTTCGAAAAAGTGTGGGTGAAGAATAAGGAAGATGAGTATTGCGAAGGTTGGCTGTTTGGGGGAAAACAGTTGACCCAAGTATAATGCATTAAAACCTTACCACTAAGACTGGATCTCCAACCATAATTGGTTTTGACATTTCAAAATTTTGTTATCATATCACAACAACAAGGATTCTCAAGATTTTAAGAATCTTCAGTCTCCATATATGTTGTACAAAATGAATACTAAAATCGTACGTACATACATTAGCCTTATATTAAAACAAGCGATTTACGTCCAATTGCATAATTTATTTATAATTATTACTCGAGCCTTAGGGATTTACATACAATATATTTCTTAGATTCTGCAGCAAATGTCAAATAGCAGACAGGGCAAATATAGCACATATATATGAAAAAAGATACCTCTCAATGTGGGAGTAAAATTGAGATGCATAAGAGTTAACATTGTGTTTGTGAGATAACCAATTGAATATCAAGAACAATGCTAGTAACATTTAACATAGATCATTTTATGTTATGTTAACGCTACAAAAATAACATAAATACCTAATAACATAACACTCACTGAAAATCATAATATGAAATATTAAAGAGGACTGAAACAATTTAAATTAATTTTTACAAAAAACTATTTCAATTTGAATTGTAAATAAATAAAAGCGATTGTTAAATATTTAAATATTTTTCCAAGTAAGTAAATATTTTTCCAAGGTCTCACTATGTCTTGGATTAATCGCAGAATACAGTGAGAATAAAATAAAAAGTAAAAAGAGATACCTATCTCTCAGTGTGAGAGTAAAATTGAGATGCTGGAAGATGTCATTATATTAACACTTATGTTAATGCTAGAAATAACATAAATACATATTTAAATAACAGTTAAGAGGACACAATTTAAATTAATTTTTACAAAAATTATTAATAAAGAAAGTTTTAAAATATTAGTTTGCCATCAAGTAAATACGATTCCAATGTCACACTATGCCACCATTGTTCTGTGTTTGCTTTTTATCGTTATATCGCATAATGTGAATTGAGAATCACAGTGAGAATATAGGACCCATATAAAAAGAGATATCAATCAATGTGAGAGTAATACCGAGATGCTGGCCGTTAGCCAGCAAAATTTAAAGTTTTATAAACATTTTGTACTTTTGTTAATAACACATAAAAACCCAACTAGGAAGATAGAAAATAGCTAAAAGGTGTTTTTTAATAGTTTTTTTTTTAGTATGAATTACTCTGTTGTCTGACAGCTTTTTTGCCAGTTTAAAGTTTAGTCTCTACTCATTATTGTTTGGCAAATAACCATGAATAGGTTTACTCCGGAACAACGCTTCCAAATCGTGGAAATTTATTTTCAAAAACAGTGTTCAATTAAAAATGTTTATGGAGCACTTCGTAAATTTTATTCTCTCCAATGATGAGGTGCATTTTTGGTTGAATGGATATGTCAATAAGCAAAATTGCTGTATTTGAAGCAAAGATAAGCCACACGCCGTTCGATGTCTCCCGAAATATGAACTGTTTGGTGCGGTCTATAGGCTGGTGGAATCATCGGTCCTTATTTCTTTAAAAATGAGGAAGGACGACCATGACTGGAAATCGATACAGAATCATGATCAATAAATTTTTTAAAGCCAAAACTTCAAGATATGAATGTAAGCGAAATGTCGTTTCAACAGGATGGTGCCACTTGTCATACAAATGTACATACCAAATACATTTTTTCGGCCATTTCATAATATGGCTTGTGTTTTATTTAAATGTACAATCAGCAAGCTCTTAGAAAAACGCCCTTCAAATATAATTGAACATTTTTAATCTTTATCAAGCTCACAAATGTTGCACTTGTCGCAAGACTTATCAAAAAAATACTCTAAATAACAATATTGACTAATGGCAGGATCATTTTATTTATTTTTCTTTACTATCTTTCTCTCTATATATTTTGAAAAAGTTTTGTCAATAAAAATTCTACTATTTAAATTTAATAAAACACCAAAAGCACTAAATGAAAATGCCGAAAAACACCATGTTAATGCTTTTATTGAGAAGGCACTAAAGAGGCAATTTGGCATCATTGTGCTGGTAGTATATTTTTGTGAGATATCCAATTGAGTCGCGAGAACACTTATAATAGCATTTAACTTAAATCATCTTATGCTTTATTAACGCTACAAATATCACAACTATTGCCAAATACTGTAAATCTGAATATGTCAAAATAAGAATGAATTCACGAACTTATAGATATGGCGAATTTCAATAATTTTCCAAGTTAGTTAAGTTTTAAAGAAGAAATTCACATTAAAAAATATATTTACGTTATTGGTTTATTTAGAATAACTGTTGTTTGGTTGATCTGTGTGTGTTTTTGTGTTGGGCTTTTGTTATGCTCGCATGGAGAAAACACTTTGAGAGTCAATCGGTGATCAGTTACAAAGGCAAGAGAATGAGTTAAAGTGAGATTATGATTGTGAGAATAGGATTCGTTCTTTGTATATAAAACAATGGTGATAGATAGAGCTAGGTGGTGGGGGAATAGGCGAAATGTGTTTTTTTGTTCAATCTATGTGTAGATTTATAATTACCAAATTGAAGCTATAAAGATGCATACCACAGATTTTGTTATGATGACAGTATGAGGGTCAAAAGGAGAGCATTTGTAGGGAAAAGAGAATGAGGTCAAACAGTGAGATTAGTATGCTTTGTTCTTTTTATAGTAAATGACGTTGATAGAGGAGGGGAAGGATTGTTTTTATCTAAACCTGTATGTAGGTTTATGTTTAGCAAAGTAAAGCTATACCACAAATTTTATTATGCCGGCATGGAGAAAACTGTTTGAGACTCACTCGCAGAATATTTATAAGGAGAAGGGAATGAGTTAAAGCAGTGAGAATAGGATTGTTCTTTGTATATAAAACGATCGTGATGGATAGAGCGGTGGGGGAATATTTATACCCTTCACCACTACTGTGGTACAGGGTATAATAAGTTTGTGCATTTGTATGTAACGCAAAGAAGGAGAAGTCTGAGACCCATCGTTTAGTATACCGATCGTCTTAGAATTAAATTCTGAGTCGATTTAGCGATGTCCGTCTGTCTGTCTGTCCTCCTGTCTGTCTGTCTGTTCATGTATTTTTGTGCGCAAAGTACAGGTCGCAGTTTAAGTCCGATCGTCCTCAAATTTGGCACAGGGTCGTTTTGGGGAACAAAGACGATCGCTATTGATTTTGGAAAAAATCGGTTCAGATTTAGATATAGCTGTCATATATATTTATCCCCGATATGGTTATAATTGGCGTGTTTATCAACCGATGTTCTTCAAATTCCGTGCATCCGAATATATTATGATTCTGGCGAAACTTGCAAAATATTATCCAAATCGGTTCAGATTTAGATATAGCTCCCATATATATCTTTCGTCCGATTTGGAGTTATATGGCCACAAAAGGCAGAGTTTTGCCCTGAATTGCTTAAAACTTTGCACAAGGAGTACGTTTAATGTTATCGGTAAATGTGCCAAATTTGATTGAAATCGGTTCATATTTAGATATAGCTCCCATATATATCTTTCGTCCGATTTGGACTTATATGGCCTCAAAAGCCAGAGTTTTGCCCTGAATTGATTCAAATTTTGCACAAGGAGTACGTTTAATAGTATCGGTAAATGTGCCAAATTTGGTTGAAATCGGTTCAGATTTAGATATAGCTTCCATATATATCTTTCGCCCGATTTACACTCAAATGACCACAGGGGCCGGAGTTATACTCCCATTTACGTGAAATTTTGGAGAGATAGCAGAATTATTATTCTAACTATGCATGTCAAATTTAGTCAAAATCGGTTCAGATTATATATAGCTCCCATATATACGTACACCAGAGTTGGGGAAATATGGTAGACTGTTTGATATTTTAGACTCATTTTCAATACGACTTTCCTCCAATCGACTGGATAGTTTCCACAGAGAATATATTTAATATGATATTTAAGTGTGTCAAGTTTGATCTAATTTGGTTCAGATTTAGATAAAGCCTCCATATATTCGTTTTTTCCGGTTTATACAAATATGGCCAAAATTCCCACACTTGACACAAAATTTTGTGATGATTTCCCCAAATCTTATGACCTAAACACTGTAATGCCAGAATTTCCACAGAACGGTTGAGTTTTAAATAAGGCTCCAAGTCGCCCGACTTGACCAAATAATATATCATAACCCACACTTGACCACATATCTTCGCGAGATCTAAACAATATCCTTGTAAAATCGCCACTGATGAGTTGCAAAAATTGTTTATATTACTAAAATTGTCCTATATCTCAAATACATATGTATCGCCTGATAAATCATAAATGCTCTTTTGTACAATTGCATTAAAATTTCTCTCTTCATATTTCCCATATTTTTTACTAACATTGTGTTTCATCCCAGGGCGTTAGCCGATTTAAATTGTAATTCTAGAGTTTTTGCAAAAGTACAAAAAATTGTCTCCATTGAAAGTATTTGTATCTGGAAATGCAAACCTTTATATGTTATAGCTCCCAGCAAATTTGAAGTAGTTGAGATGGTAACACAAATTTTGTGTACATAGTGGTGAAGGGTATAATATAGTCGGCTCCGCCCGACTTTAGACTTTACTTACTTGTTTTTTCTAAGTCTGTGTGTAGATTTTAAGCCCATCATGCGAGATACATCTGTCTATAGTCTATAAAAAATTTGGTGGTATTGCCAAATACGGTAAATCTGAATATGTGAGAATAAGAATGAATTCACCATTCTTTTGTATTTGTAAAATTCCCACATCAATGACAACAACAATAAGCCGCTCCACCTCATTCTCTTTCGAAATTTCCCCACTCACCGTTATATTTCGCTGGCTTAACCAAACAGTGAGTTCTTCGAAAAATGAAAAGAAAAAAAAACAACAAATCGAATACCAAGCAAGGCTTTTATTAACACCGAAATATTTTTGCCTTTAATTTGTTTTTTTGATGTCTCAAGGGTTGTTGCTATATTCACAAATGAATTTTTCCCCGCATCTATTTTGTGTACACTGTTCGTATGTTCGTCTAGTTTTGTTGCTTTATTATAAAATCCTTTGTGAGAGTGCAAGTGCTGCGAATAAGAGCCAAATGGAAAGCAACATCCTTTAGCAGATGTACATACGTACTATCGAGTATCGAGTTCAGTTCAGCCAACAAGCTACAGCATGTGTTGCACACGAGATGTTAAGATGATGTGCGCCCTGCCCCATTAAATTGTCTTTTTGCTCCCTCCTCCTCCCCCTTTTCTCATCATACTTTACTTATTTTAGCCTTGTTTGTTTTTTTGTTTTTTGTATTTTTGTAGTAGGATGGGAATGGGGCCTCTTTTTTTATGTTGTTGTTGTTGTTATATGGCTTATATTTTCTTCCTTTATGGCATCAGCTTTATTTTTGTAGCATTCTGTTTGTTTTGTTGTTTTCTTTTTTTATTTCATTTTATTATTCGCTTTTGTCGTTATGTTGATTTCAACCATTATTTCTTTTTTCCTTTCTCCCATTTTAATCACATTGGTATCAGCATAAATTTCTTATATTGCAAATTTGTTTTTGTCACATTCCCCTCGGCCTCCCTCTCTCACCACCATAATATACGAATGGACTGAGGGGCAAATGAATAAACGAACCATATCTTAACCTCACCTGCTTACTTGAGGTTTCCTTCTCAACCCGGAAGAATATGAAAAAACACTTGTACGAGAGTATCCTTAAGTATGGTTAATTTGTCTTATACTTGGCGGGTATAAGTAAAAATATAAGAATTTTAATATTACCACAGCATGTAAATTTAACTGGGATTTCAAAAGCATTTTTGTGTTGTCTTGGCTTGAAAAAAAAAATTGTAACATGCTATACCAGCTACACTCGAAAGCAAGTGTTTTGAATTTTAAAGATTTTGACCTTCATGTTTCAAGTTTTTGGCATTAGTTTCGAGTCAAAGGCACAGTTCCTTTAAAATAAAAAAGTACATACCATATACTTACCACCTTGATTTTCGTGCGCCCGAGACTACGTTTGTAGGTCCGTACGAGGTTTTTGGTGGTAAAATTGGTTATTAAACGAAAGGATTTTTTTTTTGTAGATTGAGAAGATAATTTTTAAAATTTAATGAAGAAATTCACATTAAAAAATATATTGGCGTTGTTTTGCTAGTTGGAATAACTGTTGTTTGGTTGATTTGTGTGTGTTTTGGTGTTTGGCTTTTGTTATGCTCGCATGGAGAAAACAGTTTGAGAGTCAATCGGTGAGCAATTATAAAGGGAAGAGAATGAGTTAAAGTGAGATTATGATTGGGAGAAGAGAATTGTTCTTTGTATATCAAACGATAGTGGTAGATAGAGGTAGGTGGTGTGGGAATAGTTTTTTTTTTTAAACCTGTGGGTAACCTACATAATTACCAAATTAAAGGTATAAAGGTGCCTACCACAGATTTTGTTATGCTGACAGTTTGACAGTCAAAAGGAGAGCATTTATAGGGAAAAGAGAATGAAGACAAACAGTGAGAATACTAGACTTTGTTCTTTTTATAGTAAATAACGGTGATAGAGGGAGGGGACGAATATTTTTTTGTAAGCCTGTGTGTAGGTTTATGTTTAGCAAAGTGAAGCTATAAATTTGCATACCACAGATTTTATTAGGTTTGCATGGAGAGAACAATTTGAGAGTAAACTATTAATAAATATCTCTAGTGGATGGTCAGCGGGCTCATCGGTAGGCCTCCAAAAGTGGTTCTTTCTGCCATACTATCCTATGAACGGTTTGCGAAATCTTTATTTATGTTCCAAATTTTTGTTTTCGTAGATGAAACTCCAAAAAGCAAAAATTTCAAAATAAATAGAATGTCCCTTTTGGAGTTTTGAAATTTTGAGCCTCAAAAGAAGTCTGTCCTATAAGAAGTCATTTCAAAATGAACAGTTTGTCAACAAAGAAAATGATGGGGTTACTTGTGAAAGAGGTCAGCTGAAAATATACGTCTTCGATTGGTCAATCAAGAACTCAAGTTCCGCTTGAGTTGCTGTAACGGCCGATGGTCATTCGACGTTTTGTTAGATTGTGCAAAATATTCCTCTCAAACTAAAAGGTACTTCAATTTTCTGTAGAAATAAAATGTTGACAAAATTATCCATAGAAAAAAATTTTTGACAAAATTTTCTATAGAAATAAAATTTTGACAAAATTTTCTACGGAAATAAAATTTTAAAAAAATTTTCTATAAAAATAAAATTTTGAAAAAAATATCTATAGAAATAGAATTTTGACAAAATTTTCTAAAGAAAAAAAATTTTTACAACATTTTCTATAGAAATAAAATTGTGACAAAATTTTCGATAGAAATAAAATTTTGACAAAATTTTCTACGGAAATAAAATTTTGACAAAATTTTCGATAGACATAAAATTTTGACAAAACTTTCGATAGAAATAAAATTTTGACAAAATTTTCTACGGAAATAAAATTTTGACAAAAGTTTCTACGGAAATAAAATTTTAACAAAATTTTCTATAGAAAAAAAATTTTGACAAAAATATATATAGAAATAGAATTTTGATAAAATATTCGATAGAAATAAAAGTTTGACAAAATTTTCTATAGAAATAAAATTTTTACAAATTTCTCTATAGAAATAACATTTTGACAGAATTTTCGATAGAAATAAAATTTTGGCAAAATTTTCTACAGGAATAAAATTTTGATAAAATGTTGTATAGAAATAAAATTTTTATAAAATTTTCTATAGAAATAAAATTTTGGCAAAATTTTCTACAGGAATAAAATTTTGATAAAATGTTGTATAGAAATAAAATTTTTATAAAATTTTCTATAGAAATAAAATTTTGTGTTTTGTTTTTTATTGTGGGTTTGTACTTCAATCATATTTATTGTTTTGATCTCAGCGATCTCAAATCGATGATTTGATGGTGGCAAAGGAAAAGAGAAATGTTTATTTCGGCATAAGCACCTGAACATACCTTTCTTCGGAATGTTCAGGTGTGGTTCACCATCGGTTTAGTGAACTGCCTGAATTTATTCTGATAATTGGTTGATAGTTTTGCTGTAAGTAGAGGATGCTGATGAGGAATGTGGTAATTTCGAAACGTGCGTTCATCCAACTATCTTGCAGTCTATAGGACTTTGCCTAAATAAATTTGACAAACATTCTTTTCCTCTGTTGGTTAAGCTACTCTAAACTACAAGTTTAGTCAACACAATGGTTTTAAAGCTGAGATCAAAACAACAAATATGAAATAAAATTTTGACAAAATTTTCTATAGAATTAAAGGTTTGACAAAATTTTCTATAGAATTAAAGGTTTGACAGAATTTTCTATAGAAATAAAATTTTGACGAAATTTTTTATAGCAATAAAATTTTGACGAAATTTTTTATAGCAATAATATTTTGACAAACAATTCTAAGAAACACAATTTATATAAATTTCTCTATAGAAATAAAATTTTGACAAAATTTTCTATAGAAATAAAATTTTGACAAATATTTCTATAGAAATAAAATTTTGACAAAATTTTTTATAGAAATACAATTTTTACAACATTTTCTATAGAAATAAAACTTTGACAAAATTTTCTATAGAAATAAAACTTTGACAAAATTTTCTATAGAAATAAAGTTGTGACGAAATTTTCTATAGAAATAAAATGTTGACAAAATTTTCTATAGAAATAAAATGTTGACAAAATTTTCTATAGAAATAAAATTTTGACGAAATTTTCTATAGAACTAAAATTTTGACAAAAATTAAATTTTGACAAAATTTCCTACAATATTTTGACAAAAATTTTTCTATAGAAATAAAATTTTGACACAATTTTTTATAGAAATCAAATTTTGACAAAATTGACTATAGTAATAAAATTTTGACAAAATTTTCTATAGAAATCAAATTTTGACAACATTTTCTATAGAAATAAAATTTTTACAAAATTTGCTATAGAAATAACATTATGACAAAATTTTCTATAAAAATAAAATTTTGACAAAATTTTCTATAGAAATACAATTTTCATAAAATTTCCTATAGAAATCAAATTTGGACAAAATTTTCTATAGAAATAAAATTTTGACAAAATTTTCTATAGAAATAAAATTTTGACAAAATTTTCTATAGAAATAAAATTTTGACAAAATTTTCAATACAATAAAAATGTTGACAAAATTTTCAATACAATAAAAATTTTGATAAAATTTTCTATAAAAATATAATTTTGACAAAATTTTCAATACAATTAAAATTTTGATAAAATTTTCTATAAAAATAATATTTTGACAAAATTTTCAAAGGAAATAAAATTTTTTCAATGTAAATTCGACATTTCAGTGTTTTTAGAATTCAAACAATGAAGCAACTAAACAAACGATGAATATTGATCATCATACGCACCACTGTCCTAAGTATAAAAAGTCTTCATACGCACCACCGTCCTACAAATAAAAATTTTTCATACGCCCCACATTTCTACTATTACAATTATTAATATGCACTTCTTTATTATCTAGCATTATAATTTATATGCCTCCCAGTCACGGTTGCCATTGGAGCCCCAAATAATTTGCCACAATTACAAAAAAAAAACAAGTAAGGAAAGTCTAAAGTCGGGCAGGGCCGACTATATTATACCCTGCACCACTTTGTAGATCTAAATTTTCGATACCATATCACATCCGTCAAATGTGTTGGGGGCTATACATAGAGGTTTGTCCCAAATACATACATTACATATCACTCGATCTGGACAGAATTCGATAGACTTCTACAAAATCTGTAGACTCAAAATTTAAGTCGGCTAATGCACTAGGGTGGAACACAATGTTAGTAAAAAATATGGGAAACATTTAAATCTGAAGTATTTTGACCATTTTTGTCGAAATCAGAAAAACATATATATGGGAGCTATATCTAAATCTGAACCGATTTCAACCAAATTTGGCACGCATAGCTACAATGCTAATTCTACTCCCTGTGCAAAATTTCTACGAAATTGGGCCAAAACTTTGGCTTCTGGGCCATATAAGTCCATATCGTGAGAAAAATATATATGGAAGCTATATCTAAATCTGAACCGATTTCAATCAAATTTTGCACATTGACTATAGTACTAATTGTACTCCTAGTGCAAAATTTCAACCAAAAAACTGGCTTCTGGGGCCATATAAGTCCATATCGGGCGAAAGATATATATGGGAGCTATATATAAATCTCAACCGATTTCAATCAAATTTGGCACGCATAGCTACAATGCTAAATCTACTCCCTGTGCAAAATTTCAACCAAATTGGGCCAAAACTCTGGCTTTTAGGACCATATTAGTCCATATCGGGCGAAAGATATATATGGGAGCTATATCTAAATCTGAATCGATTTCAACCAAATCTGGCACGCATAGCTACAATGCTAAATCTACTCTCTGTGCAAAATTTCAACCAAATTCGGCCAAAAATCTGGCTTCTGGGGCCATATAAGTCTATATCGGGCGAAAGATATATATGGGAGATATATCTAAATCTGAACCGATTTCAATCAAATTTTGCACACTTGACTATACGACTAAGTGTTATGTTTGCACAAAATTTCAAGCAAATCGGTATAAAACTCTGACTGCTGGGTCCCTATTAGTGCATATCGGGCGAATGATATATATGGGAGCTATATCTAAATCTGAACCGATTTCTTCCAAAATCAATAGGGTTCTATTCTGACTCAAATTAGGAACATGTGCCAAATTTGAAGGCGATTGGACTTAAATTGCGACCTAGACTTTGATCACAAAAATGTGTTCACAGACAGACGGACGGACAGACGGACATGGTTATATCGACTCAGGGGCCCACCCTGAGCATTATTGCCAAAGACACCATGTGTCTATCTCGTCTCTTTCTGGGTGTTACAAACATATGCACTAACTTATAATACCCTGTTCCACAGTGTGGCGCAGGGTATAAAAATTATCAAAAACTACGAAACAAAAAAATCTTGTTTGGCAAAATTTTAATTCTATAGACATCCCAGCAAAAACTCCTATTACCAGGTATGAGTACAAGTATGCCTGCGCCAAATTGGTAACAACTTCCTCGTACATATATCAGTAGTAATACTTTTACACGGACATGACATTGGAGGAAAGTACTTCCGTGCAAGCATACCAGCAGTCGAAAAATAAGTACTTCTTCGCAAGCATACCAGCTCTCCAAAAATAATATCTTTATCATAAACATACCCAAAAAGTGCGAACTCACCCCTGTTGTTTAGTAATCCAACACACTATACCACGCTCCACGACATGGATCTATTCAATGATGTTATTTTGTAATATAAATTATCTACTATACAATTATTGGCAATTTTTTTTCTGAAATGTAATTTGACATTACTTATCGCTACTATTAACGGTGACCACTGTAGAGCCGAACCCAGACCTCAAGATTTGATTTTAATTACCGGTATTAATAGAAAGAATCACTTTTTGCCTACACAGGTAAGTTATTATTTTTAAACCCCATGTAATACTGCAAGTAGTAACTGTTTGATTACCGGTATTACTGAAAGAATCACTAGTGCTTACCCAGTTTTTGCTGAGATTTTTCCCAAAATTGTATTTCTATGGAAAATTGTGTATAAAGAAAAGTTTTTTAACATTTTATTTCTGTAGAAAATTTTCTCAAAATTTTATTTCTATAGAAAATTTTCTCAAAATTTTATTTCCATAGAAGAATTTGTCAAAATTTTATTTCTATCGAAATTTTTCTCAAAATTTTTCTAATAGAATTTTTTTTCAAAATTTTATCTCTATAGAAAATGTTCTCAAAATTGTATTTCTATTTTTTTTTTCAATTTTCTCAAAATTTTATATAAAAAGATAATTTTGTCAAAATTTTATTTCTATAGAAAATTTTGTCAAAATTTCATTTCTATAAAAAATTTTGTCTGAATGTTATTTCTATAGAAAATTTTGTCGAAATTTGTTTCTATAGAAAAGTTTTTTCCAAATTTTATTTCCATAGATTTTTTTTTTAAATTGTATATCTATAGAAGGGAGCCACCGTGGTGCAATGGTTAGCATGCCCGCCTTGCATACACAAGGTCGTGGGTTCGATTCCTGCTTCGACCGAACACCAAAAAGTTTTTCAGCGGTGGATTATCCCACCTCAGTAATGCTGGTGACATTTCTGAGTGTTTCAAAGCTTCTCTAAGTGGTTTCACTGCAATGTGGAACGCCGTTCGGACTCGGCTATAAAAAGGAGGTCCCTTATCATTGAAGAATTTATTTATCTGTGTATATGATTGGTGAACTAAGGTTCGTCAAGACACCGAATATTTGCAATGACAAGGAACTTAGGTTCATGCAAAATACCAGTTCTTGTTTGTTGAGTGGAACTTAGGTTCCAATAGATAAAATAAATTAATTTTGGGAACTCTAGAAAATTCCCGACTAGCTTTTCCCAAAATATTCCCGGCAACCCAAAATGAAATAGGTGGGAGTTCGTGTCACTTACATTTATTGAGAATGAAATACGGGAGAGATGAGACGAGAGGCAACGATGTGTGCTGGTTGACAGTCAAGCGACAAGAAGAAGGAGATTTCCTGTTTTACATGACAGGAACCCTCTTATAAATTAAGAGCGGATAAAAAAGATAAAAGGAGTTGCCAATCGTCATTACAAATTCTTAATTCAGTGTTGTATTGTTCTTAATTCATTGCTTTACAAACTAGACGTAATTCAATACAATTCAATTCAATACAATTCATTTCATTACAATTTAAATTCATTACAATTCAATTCAATCGACAAATTTAATGGAATTTCGGTTCAGATACAAAGAGACTAAACTGCGTTCGACAGTCATTGAGCTTAACATGGAATCGGGTAGCACTCAGTGATAAGAGAAAAGTTCACCAATGTGGTATCACAATGGACTGAATAGTCTAAGTGAGCCTGATAAATCGGGCTGCCACCTAACCTAACCTAACCTAACCATTTCTATAGAAAATTTTGTCAAAATTTTATTTCTATAGAAAATTTTGTCAAAATGTTGTATCTAAAAAAAAATTGTCAAAATTTTATTTCTATGGTAGAAATTTTATCATTTTATTACTTTTGGTAAAAATTCTATTTCTATAGAAATTCATTTTAGAATTTAATTGAAAAATTCATTTTAGGATTTGCTTGAAAAACTGTATTTTTGTGTTGGTAACACTTCGTGTCATTATCTAGTATGTCTTAAATATTAAGGACATCTACGAACATTTCGAATATTCTTCAATCTACAATGGAAAATTCCATATGTACACAAGTATTTATGTAGGTAAGTCGTCAGCTTCACTTAAAGATCTACGCTTTAAGTTTTCTCTTTGTTTTATGTCATAGACTATTACACTTTGAAATGCATTGATGTTGCTTGCAAAGAAGACCTGCAACCTGAGTCACTTGCAAATATGATTTTTGTTTTATTTTATGTGAGACAAGAAAACGAAAGAGAGTAAGTTCTGAAAAATATGTGTGTGTGTTGTAGGAGGTGGGATAGACCGACAGACAGACAGACAGTCATAATGGCTGCCCATCAACTTGCATTGCATGGGCATGGGTACTGAGTAACTGAGACTATTGCGTTAGTGGGTAGAATGTGAGTGTCATATTTCGAAGGACATTCATTCAATTTTTCACACACAAAAAAAAAACTACAACAACACAACGACGTTCTTGCACACCTACACAACTGAACCCACACGGGATATACAGGAGGTCTTCAAAAGGCTGGCGTCAAAGGCTGACAGTAGCAGCAGCCATAGTAGTTAGTAGAGAAGCAATAGCAGCTGTAGCAGAAGAAGAAGCTTTTGTGGAAAGCAGCCGCCACCACATAGCACAGTAGCAACAGTACCAACAGTTGTTGATGTTGGTGGCGTGGTTGTTATTGCTTCTGTTTCGGTTGTAGGATTTATGCAGCGCACAAACCAACAAATAATCACACATTCAACACTCGATAAAAGTGTTGTGTAGTTGTAGTCAGTCGACTCGCAACATTTGAATCGTTGTGTTCGTTTGGTGTCCTATCGTTGTCGTTGTCAACATAATCATCATCGTTAGCGTTGTTGTTGTCCGGCGTCGTGCTTTCTTTTGTATATGGTGTGCGTGTGGCGGCAATTTTATCCTTACCCTTTAACTAAGAAAATAATATTTTGTTTTAGTTGAAATTTTATTTTTGTTGTTTGTGGGTATGCCTTTCTCCCTACCCCATTGATCCTAAACCTTCATACAACCACCCCCCCCCCCTGGCTTAAAAGCATTAGAAAAACAATTACATCTACTGGCCTAGGTTTAATGTGGAGCCTGCTGTGTAGAACTCTGAACTATGACCACAAATATCCTTGTCGCCATTGCTATCACTTGCAAGCCTTAAGAATCCGTGTTTTATTAACCAAGACCACTTGTGTTAAACGTTTGTTTTCCTTATTATTCGCAATAAGCTCTAATATCGTTGGTCTTGCCTCCCCTCACTTATCGTTACCATTAAGTTTCTTAAAGCAGGAAAAAAATTCAGCCACAACAAAAAAAAACAAACAGAAGGAAAGCAGAACTGAGCTCTTTATCTCTGCGGGTTTACACTCACGCGCGCGTGTGTGTGGTGTGTTAGTGCAGGGAAATATTTCATAATATTTTAATGTGTTTGGAATATTTGATGGTTATAAGGTTTCAATGTTTGTGAAAGAGAAAGCAACAACTACCTAAAATAATAAGGAAAGAGGAACCATATTAAAAAGAAGACCAAGAGTCAACAGTAAGAACAACAACAACAACAGAAATACAAGATTCATTACTCAAACATTAAGAAACAACCGTAAGGCATTTGCGTTTGTAAACCTCTACCTCCACCACTCTCTCTCTCTCCCGCTCTCCCGTGGACTTAAAGATTCTTAAAGGTATTACTTAAAGCTGTGTGGTGGCATAAACATTTCACCACCCCCACCCCCTCCCCCTCCAAAACCCATTTGCTTCTGTTTATTTTTTCCCTTTTCTTAAAATCTTGTGGCCTCCCACATATCCTTTAAAGCAAACACTAGCAAAGCACATTGGGTTGTGTATTTTTTTGTTTTGGGAAATATTATAACGATATTTTTAATTAAATCCGGCATGTGGGAATTTTTGGAAAAACAACATTTTAAAACGAAATATAATTCGGTGGTTTTTTATTAAATTTTTTATTAACATTTTGACAAAATTTTGTATAAAAATAAAATTTTGACTAAATTTTCTATAGAAATAAAATTTTGACAAAATTTTCTATAGAAATAAAATGTTGACAACATTTTCTATAAAAATAAAATTTTGCCAAAAATGTGTATAGAAATAAAGTTTTTTCAAAAATGTCTATAGAAATAAAATTTTGACAAAATTTTCTATAGAAATAAAATTTTGACAAAATTTTCTATAGAAACAAAATTTTGCCAAAAATGTGTATAGAAATAAAGTTTTTCCAAAAATGTCTATAGAAATAAAATTTTGACAAAACTATATGGAAATAAATTTTTTTTATAGAAATAAAATTTTGACAAAATTTTCTATAGAAATAAAATTTTGACAAAATTTTCTTCAGAAATAAAATTTTTGACAAAATTTTCTACAGAAATAAAATTTTGACAAAATTTTCTACAGAAATAAAATTTTGACAAAATTTTCTACAGAAATAAAATTTTGACAAAATTTTCTATAGAAATAAAATTTTGACAAAAGTTGCTATAGAAATAAAATTTTGACAAAATTTTCTATAGAAATAAAATTTTGACACAATTTTCTATAGAAATAGAATTTTTATAAAATTTGCTATGGAAATAAAATGTTACAAAAATTTTTTTTCTATAGAAATAAAATTTTAAAAATAAAATTTTGACAAAAATGTGCATAGAAATAAAGTTTTTCCAAAAATGTCTATAGAAATGAAATATTGACAAAATTTTCTGTAGAAATAAAATTTTGACAAAATTTTCTATAGAAAAAAATTTTGCCAAAAATGTGTAGAAATAAAGTTTTTCCAAAAATGTCTATAGAAATAAAATTTTGACAAAACTATATGGAAATAAAATTTTGCCAAAAAATATCGAAAGAAATAAATTTTCTATAGAAATAAAATTTTGACAAAATTTTCTTCAGAAATAAAATTTTTGACAAAATTTTCTACAGAAATAAAATTTTGACAAAAATTTCTTTAGAAATAAAATTTTGAGAAAATTTTCTATAGAAATAAAATTTTGACAAAAGTTGCTATAGAAATCAAATTTTGACAAAATTTTCTATAGAAATAAAATTTTGACAAAATTTTCTTCAGAAATAAAATTTTTGACAAAATTTTCTACAGAAATAAAAATTTTACAAAAATTTCTTTAGAAATAAAATTTGACAAAAGTTTCTGTAGAAATAAAATTTTGACAAAATTTTCTATAAAAATAAAATTTTTATAAAATTTGCTATAGAAATAAAATGTTAACAAAATATAGAAATAAAATTTTGCCAAAAATGTGTATAGAAATAAAGTTTTTCCAAAAAATGTCTATCATCAATTTTCTATAGAAGAAATTTTGACAAAATTTTTTATAAAAATAAAATTTTGACAAAATTGTCTATGGAAATAAAATTTTGACAAAATGTTCTATGGAAATAAAATGTTGACAAAATTTTCTATAGATATAAAATTTTGAAAAAAAATTATATAGAAATAAAATTTTGACAAAAATTTTGACAAAATTTTCAATAGAAATAAAATTTTGACAAAATTTTCTTCAGAAATAAAATTTTTGACAAAATTTTCTACAGAAATAAAATCTTGACAACATTTTCTACAGAAATAAAATCTTGACAACATTTTCTACAGAAATAAAATTTTCACAAAATTTTCTATAGAAATAAAATTTTGACAAAATTTTCTATAGAAATAAAATTTTGACAAAATTTTCTATAGAAATAAAATTTTGACAAAATTTTCTATAGAAATAAAATTTTGACAAAGTTTTCTTCAGAAATAAAATTTTTGACGAAATTTTCTACAGAAATAAAATTTTGACAAAATTTTCTACAGAAATAAAATTTTGACAAAATTTTCTACAGAAATAAAATTGTGACAAAATTTTTTGACAAGATTTTCTATAAAAATAAAATTTTGACAAAATTTTCTAAAGAAATAAAATTTTGACAAAAATTTCTTTAGAAATAAAATTTTTGACAAAATTTTCTACAGAAATAAAATTTTGACAAAATTTTCTACAGAAATAAAATTTTGACAAAATTTTCTATTGAAACAAAATTTTGACAAATTTTTCTTCAGAAATAAAATTTTTGACAAAATTTTCTACAGAAATAAAATTTTGACAAAATTGTCTATAGAAATAAAATTTTTATAAAATTTGGTATAGAAATAGAATTTTTATAAAATTTGCTATAGAAATAAAATGTTAAAAAATTTTTCTATAGAAATAAAATTTTGAAAATAAAATTTTGCCAAAAATGTGTTAGAAATAAAGTTTTTCCAAAAAATGTCTATAGAAATAAATCTTCTATAGAGAAAATTTTGACAAAATTTTCTATGAAAATAAAATTTTGATAAAATTTTCTATGGAAACAAAATTTTGACAAAATTTTCTATGGAAATAAAATTTTGACAAAATGTTCTATGGAAATAAAATGTTGACAAAATTTTCTATAGAAATAAAATTTTGACAAAATTTTTTATATACAACATCAATTCAATCTATTCATAAATTCAATTTTCATAAAGTTAATCTTATTCTCACTTTTTTGCTCCATCATCCTAATGTACGTATGTCACCTCACCCGTGTCTCTGTGCTGATGTTGCTCACGCTATCTGTGCACCCTTGTTGAACTATGGCACTGTAGCTGTCACATACGTCTTCTTGAAAGCGTGTAATCCTTTAGCGAAACAAACCCGAGACCGGCACGAAAGGATTTCATTTTGTCGTTGATGTCGACAGTGGCTGAGTGGAAGGACAGTGGGTAGTGGTTGGGATCAACGTCGACATCAGGCGAAAACACACACACACAAACCAACAGCAAGCGATTGGTAACCAAAAAAAAGGTCATTTTTATTTCTTGTGAGTTTCGTTTAAAGAGACTCCTTGCGCTTGCCAACAGCGATATGAAAGACGAAAGCCCAAGGATAACTTACAACATTTCAATTTCAATTCAATTCCAAGGCACATAACACTTTTCAAATAAGACAGCAAAACACAAACGTCTCTACACTCCTTGAAGGAAGAAAACATAAGCGAACATGGCCCAGAGTTTTGTGGACAGCCACCCAGTTACCATCCATAACCCCTTTTGAGACAAGTTTTGAGTTTCTTTAAACCAAAGAAATAAAAGAAATGGCAAAACGAATGGCAAGGATGCCTTAAAAAGCTTTAAAAAGAATCAACGAAGCACAAAAAAAAATACGCAAGAAACCCGAAAGAGAAACTTGGCTATCCTTTTAAAGGTGGGATTGGTGGTTTTGTTGTCTCATGCTCATGCTGGCCTCTTGTCGCTTTAATATTCGCCTCAATTTTTCCCATAGAAGAAAAAAAAAACAACCAACAACCGTTCTCCAAAAAGGACCTTATTTGGCTCTGGGTGTGGTTTTCGGTTTAACGGCTTTTTCGCTGGCGGTGAAAATAAACAAAACACACGCACATATTCCTTTTTCTTAAAAAGAGCCCAGAGTTTTTTCCTTTTGATTTTTGTTTTGTGAAACTGGGGCCTGCATTGCATCCTCCTTACTTACTAGTAGTTAGAGGAGATACTTACATGAGAACTACAAGTACTGTAGTTGTAACTAGAGTCTATGCAATATAGGCGTATGTATGTTTGAGAGCGAGAGAGCCATCATATGTGTGAGGGTGTGTGTGCGTAAGCCCCATCATTTGTAGCCTTATGAAATGTGTGTGCGTGTGTGTTTATGCTTCAGTCTCAACTATGAATATTATTTTCATTTTTTTCTTCTTCTTCTTTTTATATTTTAATTGTACATTGCATTCCCCAACATATTCCCACATTTACGTTATAGCCCCATGCGTGCAACCCACATACAACTCTATACACCTCTATACACCATCGATGAACATAATCAAAATTTTATGTATCCATTCATCCCAAGAGACCAACCTCCCCTCACCCCACCCACCCATATCTCGCTAGCAATATCTTTATGTTCTCCTTTAACCCATGCCCCAGTAGTGCGTAGTTTTATTTTCTCTTACTCTCTTGCCTTTGTATGGTCCAATATGGTCGATCAGAGATAGTGGTGGGTGGGTGGTCTTGCCAAAGACCCCTATTGAAATGCATTAAGAGCAAGCAACCATGGATATATGGAATATCCATGTTTGCATGCATTATTTTTGTATTTATTCTAAGCTTCAATTTTTTCTTCTATGTATGACATAGGGATTTAAAAAAACCAATTCACATCAACATTATTAAATTTTTATCTAAACTAAATATGTCTATAAATCAATTGTGCGTGTGTGTGCGTGTTCATATCTTGTAATAACATACAACATTAAAAAATTCTTAATACTATTGTATGCTGTAAAACTCGTCGAATTAACCTGTCATTAACTAGGAAGTAAGTATTTTTTGTAATGTCTATAATCCTTAGTCTTAGTTTATTTACATACTTAAAGGGCTTTCCAATATATCTCAATTTTTTTTATCAAAATTTTATTTCTATAGAAAAAATTTCTCAAAACTTTATTTCTATAAAAATTGTCAAAATTTTATTTCAATCGAAAATTTTGTCAAAATTTTATTTTTATAGAAAATTTTTTCAAAAAAAAAATTTATTGAAAATTATGTCAAAATTTTATTTCTATCGAAAATCTTGTCATAATATTATTTCTATAGAAAATTTTGTTAAAATTTTATTTTGAAAATAATTTTATTTCTATAGAAAATTTTGTCAAAATTTTATTTCTATAGTAAATTTTGGTAAAATTTTATCAAACATCTATTTCTATAGAAAATTTTGTTAATAGTTTATTTCTATAGAAAATTTTGTCAAAATTTTATTTCTATAGAAAATTTTGTCAAAATTTTATTTCTATAGAAAATTTTGTCAAAATTTTATTTCTATCGACAATTTTGTCAAAATTTTATTTCTATAGAAATTTTTGTCAAAATTTTATTTCAATAGAAAATTTTATTAATTTTGTTTTTTCTATAGAAAATTTTGTCGCAATTGTATTTCTATAGAAATTTTTGTCAATAGTTTATTTCTATAGAAAATCGTCTCAAAATTTTATATTTATCGAAAATTTTCTCAAAATTTTATTTCTATAGAAAATTTTGCCAAAATTTTATATCTATAGAAAATTTTCTCAAAATTTTATTTCTATAGAAAATCTTCTCAAAATTTTATATCTATAGAAAATTTTCTCAAAATTTTATTTCTATAGAAAATTTTGTCAACATTTTATTTCTATAGGAATTTTTGTCAAAATTTTATTTCTATAGAGATTTTTGTCAAAATTTTATTTCTATAGAAAATTTTGGTAAAATTTTATTACTATAGAAAATTTTATTTCTATAGAAAATTTTCTCAAAATTTTATTTCTATAGAAAATTTTGCCAAAATTTTATTTCTATAGAAAACTTTGTCAAAATTTTAATTCTATAGAATGTTTTTTCAAATTTTTATTTCTATAAAAAATTTTGTCAAAATTTTATTTCTATAGAAATTTTTGTCAAAATTTCATTTCTATGGAAAATTTTGGTAAAATTTTATTATTATAGAAAATTTTGGCAAAATTTTAATTCTATAGAAATTTTTGTCAAAATTTTATTTCTATAGAAAATTTTGGTAAAATTTTATTATTATAGAAAATTTTGTCAAATTTTATTCCTATAGAAAATGTTGGCAAAATTTTATTTCTATAGAAAATTTTAGTAAAATTTTATTACTATAGTAAATTTTATTTCTATAGCAAATTTTCTCAAAATTTTATTTCTATAGAAAATTTTGCCAAAAGTTTATTTCTATAGAAAATTTTGCCAAAATTTTATTTCTATAAAAAATTTTGCCAAAATTTTATTTCTGTAGAAAATTTTGTCAAAATTTTATTTCTATAAAAAATATTCTCAAAATTTTATTTCTATAGAAAATTTTGCCTAAATTTTATATCTATAGAAAATTTTCTCAAAATTTTATTTCTATAGAAAATCTTCTCAAAATTTTATACCTATAGAAAATTTTCTCAAAATTTTATTTCTGTAGAAAATTTTGCCAAAATTTTTATATCTATAGAAAATCTTTTCAAAATTTTATATCTATAGAAAATTTTCTCAAAATTTTATTTCTATAGAAAATTTTGTCAACATTTTATTTCTATAGAAAATTTTGGTAAAATTTTATTAACATAGAAAATTTTATTTCTATAGAAAATTTTCTCAAAATTTTATTTCTATAGAAAATTTTGCCAAAATTTTATTTCTATAGAAAACGTTGTCAAAATTTTATTTCTATAAAAAATTTTCTCAAAATTTTATTTCTAAAGGAATTTTTGTCAAAATTTTATTTCTATAGAAAATTTTGGTAAAATTTTATTATTATAGACCATTTTGGCAAAATTTTAATTCTATAGAAATTTTTGTCAAAATTTTATTTTTATAGAAAATTTTAGTAAAATTTTATTATTATAGAAAATTTTGTCAAAATTTTATTTCTATAGAAAATTTTGGCAAAATTTTATTTCTATGGATAATTTTCTCAAAATTTTACAAAGGTTTATTTCCAAAAAAAAAAACTTGTCAAAATTTTATTTCTATAGAAAATTTTGTCAAAATTTTATGTATATAGAATATTTTGTCAAAATTTTATTTCTATAGAGAATTTTATAAAAATATTTTATTATTTTTTTATATAGAACATTTTGTAAAAATTTTATTTGTATAGATAATTTTGTCAAAATATTATTTCTAGAGAAATTTTTGCCAACTCCACCACTATTGACCCATGGCGATCTCAACTCCCCCACAAATCACCACCAAAGAACTTGACTTTCCTTTTAACAGATATTGAAGAATTGAACTCCACAGTAAAAGAATACTGGGAGATCAAATCCACCACAAACTTTCTTTCTCTACTTTCTCTTTCGAGACAAAATCTACTCTTACTCCAGAACTTTTAACTGTTAGGCTGTCGCTAAGCAATTGCCCTCTATTTAGAGGAAGTTGCGATATCAAACATACGGCCCCAATACATTCTCGAATTCGCCTATGGACATATACGACGATTATGAAATCAAGCTCAATTCCTCCACTATTGACCAATAGAGAGCTCAACTCCATCACAAATCACCACCAGAGAACTTACCACCTATATTAAGAGATATAGAAGAATACAACCCGCACTGACCACTGGGAGATCAAATCCACCACGAAGTACAACTAGTTTCTCTTTGGAGAGCACATCTCATTCCACTCCTTAGTGTTTACCTGTTTGACTGCCGATGAGCAACTGCTCTCGTTAACAATGACGATCACCGTTTAAAGGCAGTTGCGATATCACACATACGGTCCAATACATTCTCGAATTCTTCTGTCAAGACGTTGTATTAACAAATTAACCCTGGGTGCTTCCTTCGAATATATTTCTTCCTTCTCCGGCTCATTGACTGGTTTAAAATGGAAAGTCAAAACCTATTTGGACCCAAGTCATCTTATGAGTACAATTATTTTGTACGTCCTTAGCCCTTGCCTGATGGTATAAATGTAAGGATTTTTAAATTTCTATAAGTTTGAAATTTTTAACCAATTTTAAATAGGGTTTGCTTTGTATTAAGACTTTAGATCTGTTACTGTCTTTAACCATTTAAATGAAAACCTCGAAATATGTTGGAAAACAAAAAGAAAAATTAAAAAAAAAAAAACGAAAAAATTAATGTAATTTTTGTGTAACCTAAAATTGTATTTTGCTTTCGGCCTCACGCCCACACCCCTATCCACAGATAAGTATCATAAAAAGGCGGTTGATATATTTTCTACTGTTCCTTTTTTTAGGACAACAGGGAATGTGTATCCCCCACTCCAACTTTACCATCTTTTGTACACTGTTTCGCTTTAACATTTTTCCCATGAGAAATTCTCGATTCTCCTGGCGTTTGTATGTGTGTTTCTCAGGCGCAAATATGGCAAACAAAATACTTCTACATTCAATCTTCCAAAGCAAAACCAACTGACACTACACTCTCTGCATTGATGACATCTACCCACCATTTCGGGGAGGCAAATTCAAACAAACAAAAGCTTATTCTACTATGCCCATTAACCACCACCCACCACATCAGCCCCGCTATTGCATATGGCCTCCATGATATTTTTCGAGGATGCAGCAACAGCAGCAGCTTTTGCCTGGAGGCTGACTGTTATGCAGTCAGTCATCAACTCTCTTAGCTGAGAACCAACTAGGAAGAAAAACGATTCACTCCAAGTCCAAATTTTTTCTGTTTGGTCCTTTACTCGTACCATGTTTGCTTGTTGCCATTTCAGTTTCGAGTTTGTTCCGAGAATTTATTATCCCCCCGACCCCTTCCCCTACCGCTATACCAAATGTGTTGCAAGTTGGTTTGTTCTCTTGTTCTGGATATTTTTCCTCTTTCTTTTTTTTTACCCCAATAATTGTGCGATTTCACCAAGTCTTTAAATTCAACTTTTAAAGTCATATTCACCCATACACTTTAGTTAGTCGGGAGCAAAAGCTCATAAACTTTCTATGCTAAAAGGAAGGTATAGCAACAGTAGTAGCAGCAGCAGTAGAAAAAGCAATAACAACAAAAACAACAACAGCTAAAAGTTGAAATAAGGAAAATATGTACTTTGTAATATAGAAATTCAACATGAATAACTGCAAAAAAAGTTACACCAACCCCGTATAGAATTTTTGCGCATCAATTTTGCACAGTGGTAGGGAATATGTCACAATGCTAAATTGGATGCAATTTTAAGTGTAATAATATTATCATATATCCCCAGAATTGATTGGCAAATATCTAAACGTGCTATAGTGTAGGTAACACGAAGTGTTATTAAATGCAAACAGATATATTTGTCAAACTGCACTGCTAAAATATTTAAATGGTATTTATGATTACGAAGCCTAAATTTAGGAAAATTTTCTATAGAAATAAAATTTTGCCAAAATTTTCTGTAGAAATAAAATTTTGAGAAAATTTTCTATAGTAATAAAATTTTACCAAAATTTTCTATAGAAGTAAAATTTTGACAAAAATTTCTATAGAAATAAAATTTTAAGAAAATTTTTTATAGAAATAAAATTTTGACAAAATTTTCTATAGAAATACAATTTTAATAAAATTTTCTATAAAAATTAAATTTTGACCAAATTTTCGATAGAAATAAAATTTTGACACTCAAATCGATGATTTGATGGTGGCAAAGGAAAGGAAAAATGTTTGTATGAATTTATTTCGGCATAAGCCGGCTATCATAACCCTTTTTTCAGAAGGTTCAAGTGTGGTTCACCATGGGTTTAGTGAACTGCCTGCATTTATTCTGATAATTGGTTGATAGTTTTGCTGCAAATAGAGGATGCTGATGTGGAATGTGGTAATTCCGAAAGGTGCGCCCATCCAAACATCCTGCAGTCTATAGGGCTTTGCCCAAATAAATTTGACAAACATTCTTTTCCTCTGTTGGTTAAGCTACTCTTGTAGTTTAGTCAACACAATGGTTTTAAAGTTGAGATCAAAACAGCAAATACAATTTTCTATAGAAATAAAATTTAAGAAAATTTTCTATAGAAGTAAAATTTTGACAAACATTTTTATAGAAATAAAATTTTAAGAAAATTTTTTTATAGAAACAAAATTAAAAAAAAGAAATAAAATTTTGACAAAATTTTCTATAAAAATAAAATTTTGACAAAATTTTGTATAGAAATACAATTTTAACAAAATTTTCTATAGAAATACAATTTTAACAAAATGTTCTATAGAAATAAAATTTTGACAAAATTTTCTAAGAAATAAATTTTTACAAATTTCTCTATAGAAATAAATTTTGACAAAATTTTCTATAGAAATAAAGTTTTGACAAAATTTTCTATAGAAGTAAAATTTCGACAAAATTTTCTGTAGAAATAAAATTTTGACAAATATTTCTAGGGAAATAAAATTTTGACGAAATTTTTTATAGAAACAAAAGTTTGACAAATTTTTCTATAGAAATAAAATTTTGACGAAATTTTTTATAGAAATAAAATTTTGACAAATTTTTCTATAGAAATTAAGTTTTGACAAAATCTTCTATAGAAATAAACGTTTGACAAAATTTTCTATAGAAATAAAATTTTGACGAAATTTTTTATAGAAACAAAAGTTTGACAAAATTTTCTATAGAAATAAAATTTTGACGAAATTTTTTATAGAAATAAAATTTTGACAAAATGTTCTATAGAAATAAAATTTTAAGAAAAATTTTTATAGAAATACAATTTAAAAAAATCTAAGAAATAAAATTTTGACTAAATTTTCTATGAAAATAAAATTTTGACAAAATTTTCTATAGAAAGAAAATTTTAACAAAATTTTCTATAGAAATACAATTTTAACAAAATTTTCCATTGAAATAAAATTTTGACAAAATTTTCGATAGAAATAAAATAAAGTTTTGACAAAATTTTTTATAGAAATAAAATTTTGCCAAAATTTTGTATAGAAATAAAATTTTGACAAAATTTTCTATAGAATTAAAGGTGTGATAAAATGTTTTATAGAAATAAAATTTTGACGAAATTTTTTTATAGCAATAACATTTTGACAAAATTTTCTAAGAAATAAAATTTTTACAAATTTCTCTATAGAAATAAAATTTTGACAAAATTTTCTATAGAAATAAAGCTTTGACAAAATTTTCTATAGAAATTAAATTTTAAGAAAAATTTCTATAGAAGTAAAATTTTGACAAAAAATTTTATAGAAATAGAATTAAAAAAAATCTAAGAAATAAAATTTTGACAAAATTTTCTATAAAAATAAAATTTTAACAAAATTTTGTATAGAAATAAATTTTTGACAAAATTTTGTATAGAAATAAAATTTTGATAAAATTTTCTATAGAAATAAATGTTTGACAAAATTTTCTATAGAAATAAAATGTTGACAAAATTTTCTATAGAATTTAAGGTTTGACAAAATTGTCTATAGAAATAATATTTTGACAAATTTCTCTATAGAAATAAAATTTTGACAAAATATTCTATAGAAATAAAGCTTTGAAAAATTTTCTATAGAAATACAATTTTAACAAAATTTTCTATTGAAATAAAATTTTGACAAAATTTTCGATAGAAATAAAATTTTGACAAAATTTTCTAAGAAATAAATTTTTACAAATTTCTCTATAGAAATAAATTTTGACAAAATTTTCTATAGAAATAAAGTTTTGACAAAATTTTCTATAGAAGTAAAATTTCGACAAAATTTTCTGTAGAAATAAAATTTTGACAAATATTTCTATGGAAATAAAATTTTGACGAAATTTTTTATAGAAACAAAAGTTTGACAAAATTTTCTATAGAAATAAAATTTTGACGAAATTTTGATATAAATAAAATTTTGACAAAATGTTCTATAGAAATAAAATTTTAAGAAAATTTTTTATAGAAATAAAATTTAAAAAAATCTAAGAAATAAAATTTTGACAAAATTTTCTATAGAAAGAAAATTTTAACAAAATTTTCTATAGAAATAAAATGTTGACAAAATTTTCTATAGAATTTAAGGTTTGACAAAATTGTCTATAGAAATAATATTTTGACAAATTTCTCTATAGAAATAAAATTTTGACAAAATATTCTATAGAAATAAAGCTTTGACAAAATTTTCTGTAGAAATAAAATTTTGACAAATATTTCTATGGAAATAAAATTTTGACAAAATTTTATATAGAAATAAAATTTTGACAAATATTTCTATAGAAATAAAATTTTGACAAATTTTTTTAAAGAAATACAATTTTTACAACATTTGCTACAGAAATAAAAATTTGACAAAATTTTCTATAGAAATAAAGTTTTGACAAAATTTTCTATAGGAATAAAATTTTGACAAAATTTTCTATAGAAATAAAAGTTTGACAAAATTTTCTATAGAAATAAAATTTTGACGAAATCTTTTATAGAAATAAAATTTTGACAAAATTTTTTTAGAAATAAAATTTTGAGAAAATTTTCCATAGAAATAAAATTTTGACAAAATTTTCTATAGAAATAAAATTTTAAGAAAATTTTCTAAAGAAATAAAATTTTTGATAAAATGTTGTATAGAAATAAAATTTTGATAAAATTTTCTATAGAAATAAAATTTTGACAAAATTTTTTATTGAATTAAAGGTTTGACAAAATTTTCTATAGAAATAAAATTTTGACAATTTCTATAGCAATAATATTTTGACAAAATTTTCGAAGAAATAAAATTTTTATAAATTTCTCTATAGAAATAAAATGTTGACAAAATTTTCTATAGACATAAAGCTTTAACAAAATTTTCTATAGAAATAAAATTTTGACAAAATTTTATATAGAAATAAAATGTTGACGAAATTTTTTATAGAAATAAAATTTTGACAAAATTTTCTATAAAAATAAAATTTTTCACAAAAATAACATTTTGACAAAATTTTCTATAGAAATAAAATTTTAAGAAAATTTTCTATTGAAATAAAGTATTGACAAAATTTTCTATAGAAATAAAATTTTGAGTAAAATTTCCATAGAAATAAAATTTTGAGATTTTTTTTTTAGAAATGAAATATTGAGAAAACTTTCTATAGAAATGAAATATTTAGAAAACTTTCTATAGAAATAAAATTTTGACAAAAATTTCTGTAGATAAAACATTTTGACAAAATTTTCTATGGAAATAAAATTTTGACAAAATTTTCTATAGAAATAAAATTTTGACAAAATTTTCTATAGAAATAAAATTTTGACAAAAAACTTCTATAGAAATAAAATTTTGATAAAACTATCTGTAGAAACAAAATTTTAACGAAATCTTCTATGGAAATAATTTTGAAAAATTTTTCTATAGAAATAAAATGTTGATAATATCTTCTATAAAAATAAAATTTTGTGAACATTTTCCATTATTAATTTCTTCACTTAAATCAAGACTTGTGATTATCACTTATTTATTCCACTGTATTTGAAACGCAATCATAAAACATTCATGTGGGCCCTGTTGTGTTTTCGCCCACCCTCACCTCTTTCTATGGTCTATGTCAAGTTTTGTGTCAGAGTGAGGTGAATAAAAATGTACTTTTCGTGCTTAGCATTCACTTTTTTCATATTGTGGGTATTTACTTTCCGGTATGCATCCTGTTTTCTCACACACACATAGCCACACTCTAACACTAAAATATTCTGCAATATACATTTATAGACTTAAAGTGAAAACGGAAGACTAATATTGCCACAACAACAAAATGAAACCAAAGGAAACCCCAACTTCTCACCCCCCGCCCCTTAGTTACCAATACACCACACGTAACGATGTAACGTAAAGTGGCAAAATGAAAAACAGTTACAAACAAACCAACGACAACCTGCAAACGATGACTGACTTGTGATAGCCCATTTGCAAATACACACACCCACATACACAGGGAGACATCTATAACCTAACTCCTAAATAACTTTCCCAATCCCCACCATTTAACATTCCACACAAAGACCATAGGAGAAGAAGAAGAAAAAATATGTTTACCCCAAATCTTTAACATTAAAGAGACGTTAATTTTTGATGGTAACAAAAAATCATGGCATGACCCTCCTATTTCATCATACAAATCTAACATCCCCATTGCTTATACAAACTTTCCTTCTCTTGCTCTCTCGCCCTATACTTCTTTCGCATACATACTCTCTGTCACCACTCAACCTATTTTCCCAGATTCCTATGGTAATGGCACTCTCGTGTTGAGTAAAGAAAAGAAAAAACGACTCTGCTTGCTATCTGTTCTTGTATGTTGAGTATATAGAGTTACAAATTTAACACTGTTTTGATTACATCTCTTTATCAGTTTGTTAATTGGGAAAGTTTTTTGGTGTTGTTGTTGTTGATGTTGAGTATATTATGCCACCACATTCAGCCATTCGGATTTTTTTCTCATCCTAACGGATCAAATTCTTACAAAGACAAAGTGATTAAAGTTAATATGCCAATACGTTTTTGTGAGTTGTTGAGTCATTTTGTTATTTTAATTAAATTCATTGATTTAATTATCATTGTAATATTTATATTGACTTTGAATTTGTAATTTATAAAAAAAAACAGTTTATTTTTCCACCAAATAAGTGTATCAAATTTCATTACCAGAACTCTCTGACTTTAAATGTGATACTCAATTGAGGATTTTTTCTCTCTTGAACGAATTTGTTTGGATTTGGGGAGACATTTTTTATGATTGTGGCTTTTTTTTTGGTTGAGGTGAATTTTCATAGCCAGAAAAACACAATATTATATTACTACTCGGATTACCGTAGCAGAGATGGGACTTGTTACCATTTTTGGGCAATGTCACGAGAAGATAGAAACAAAATATTACCGACATTATTCAAATTAAAATTTTAATTGAGTTCGATATGCAACTGAAAAAATTTTGTATTAAAAAATTAATTGAATATTGATTTGAAAAAATTAATCAAAACATTAAAAAGAATTAAAAAATAAATTAATTAAAAAATTAAATTTTTTAATTGGATCAATTAAGTTTTTAGCTGACGTTCATGATTGATATTATAATCTTTCCGATTGAAGACATTTCAATTAATTGAAGATACAAATATTGTCATCTGAAGTAACTTCATTTAAAAATTCATTTGATCAATGAATTTGGTGATGAAAGATAAAAAATATTTTTTCTGCGTTCATTTTCATGGCTATTCGACTGCGTCAGGTCTAATCCCACGATACCCTGCATTCACTTCAATTTCAAAAATTTGTTGTTTACATTTTGTTTAGATCTCCCTCCCACGGATGCCACAGTTGGTAAAATTCTTCCAAAAATTGTAATTTTTTTTTACTTTTTGGTACATTTGTAGATTTTTTGGTGTTTCGGTAGATTTTGAAAATATTCCTCTCCAACTAAGAGGTACCTCACAAATTTTCTATTTTTATTATTTTATTATTAATTTATTTATTCACATGCTACTAGATATAAACAAGTAAGGAAAGTCTAAAGTCGGGCGGGACCGACTATATTATACCCTGCACCACTTTGTAGATCTAAATTTTCGATACCATATCACATCCGTCAAATGTGTTGTGGGCTATATATAAAGGTTTGTCCCAAATACATACTTTTAAGTATCACTCTATCTGGACATAATATGATAGACTTCTACAAAATCTATAGACTCCCATATATAAATATGGGACACATTTAAATCTGAAGCAATTTTAAGGAGACTTCGCAAAAGTTTATTTATGATTTATCGCTCTTTATATATGTATTAGACGTTTACAAGGAAAATGTTGGTATTTTGACTATTTTTGTCGAAATCAGAAAAACATATATATGGGAGCTATATATAAATCTGAACCGATTTTAATCAAATTTGGCACGCATAGCTACAATGCTAAATCTACTTCCTGTGCAAAATTTCAACCAAATTGGGCCAAAACTCTGGCTATTAGAACCATATTAGTCCATATCGGGCGAAGGATATATATGGGAGCTATATCTAAATCTAAACCGATTTCAATCAAATTTTGCACACTTGACTATGTGTTATGTTTGTACAAAACATAACACATAGTCAAGTGTTATGTTTGTACAAAATTTCAAGCAAATCGGTATAAAACTCTGGTTGCTGGGTCCATATTAGTGCATATCTGGCGAAAGATATATATGGGAGCTATATCTAAATCTGAACCGATTTCAACCAAATTTGGCACGCATAGCAAAACAATGCTAATTCTACTCCCTGAGCAAAATTTCAACAAAATCGGAGTTAAAAATTGGCCTCTGTGGTCATATGAGTGTAAATCGGGCGAAGGCTATATATGGGAGATATATCTAAATCTGAACCGATTTCAACCAAATTTGGCACGCATAGCTACAATGCTATTTCTACTCCCTGTGCAAAATTTCAACAAAATCGGAGTTAAAAATTGGCCTCTGTGGTCATATGAGTGTAAATCGGGCGAAAGCTATATATGGGAGATATATCTAAATCTGAACCGATTTCAACCAAATTTGGCACGCATAGCTACAATGCTATTTCTACTCCCTGTGCAAAATTTCAACTAAATCGGAGCAAAAAATTGGACTCTGTGGTCATATGAGTGTAAATCGGCCAAAAGCTATATATTGGAGCTATATCTAAATCTGAACCGATTTCAACCAAATTTGGCACCCATAGCTACAATGCTAATTCTACTCCCTGTGCAAAATTTCAACTAAATCGGAGCAAAAAATTGGCCTCTGTGGTCATATGAGTGTAAATCGGGCGAAAGCTATATATGGGAGCTATATCTAAATCTGAACCGATTTCAACCAAATTTGGCACGCATAGCTATAATGCTAATTCTACTCCCTGTGCAAAATTTCAACCAAATTTGGGTAAAACTCTGGCTTCTGGGACCGTATTAGTCCATATCGGGCGAAAGATATATATGGGAGCTATATCTAAATCTGAACCGATTTCAATAAAATTTTGCACACTTGACTATAGTACTAATTGTTCTTCTTGTGCAAAATTTTAAGCAAATTAGGGTATAACTCTGGCTTCTGGGGCCATATAAGTCCACATCGGGCGAAATACATATATGGGAGCTATATCTAAATCCGAACCGATTTCTTCCAAAATCAATAGGGATCTATTCTGAGCCAAAACACATACTTGTGCCAAATTTGAAGTCGATTGGACTAAAACTGCGACCTAGACTTTGATTACAAAAATGTGTTCACGGACAGACGGACATGGCTATATCGACTCAGGAGCCCACCCTGAGCATTTTTACCAAAGACACCATGTGTCTTTGCACTAACTTATAATACCCTGTTCCACAGTGTGGAGCAGGGTATAAAAATTTGACTAAATTTTCTATAGAAATTAAAATTTTGACAAAATATTCTATAAAAATAAAATTTTTACAAAATTAAAATTTTGATAAAATTTTTGATAGAAATAAAATTTTGACAAAATGTTCTATAGAAATTAAAATTTTGACAAAATTTTCCATAGAAATTAAAATGTTGACAAAATTTTCCATAGAAATTAAAATTTTGACAAAATTTCCTATAGAAATTAAAATTTTGACAAAATTTTCTATAGAAATAAGATTTTGACAAAATTTGCTATAGAAATAAGATTTTGACAAAATTTGCTATAGAAATTAAATTTTGACAAAATTTTCTATAGAAATAAAAACGTTGACAAAATTTCTTACATAATCAACAATTTTGACAAAATTTCCTCTAGAAATTAAATTTTGACAAAATTTTCTATAGAAACAAAAAATTTGACAAAATTTTTACAAAATTTTCTATAAAAATAAAATGTTTACAAAATTTTCTATAAAAAAAATGTTTACAAAATTTTCTTAAAAATAAAATTTGGACAAAATTTTCTATAAAAATAAAATTTTGGCAAAATTTTCTATAGAAATAAAATGTTTGCAAATTTTTCTATGTAAATAAAATGTTGACAAAATTTTCTATAGAAATAAAATGTTGACAAAATTTTCTATAGAAATAAAATGTTGACAAAATTTTCTATAGAAATAAACTGTTAACAAAATTTTCTATAAAAATAAAATTTTTACAAAATTTTCTATAAAAATAAAATTTTGACAAAGTTTTCTATAGAAATAAAATGTTGACAAAATGTTCTATAGAAATAAAATTTTTAAAAAAATTTCAATAGCAATTAAAATTTTGACAAAATTATCTATAGAAATAAAATGTTGACAAAAGTTTCTATAGAAATAAAATGTTTACAAAATTTTCTATAAAAATAAAATTTTGGCAAAATTTTCTATAGAAATAAAATGTTTCTAAAATTTTCTATATAAATAAAACTTTGACAAAATTTGCTATAAAAATAAAATTTTGCAAAATTTTCTATAGAAATAAAATGTTTGCAAAATTTTCTATATAAATAAAATTTTGACAAAATTTGCTATAGAAATAAAATGTTGACAAAATTTTCTGTAGAAATAAAATGTTGACAAAATTTTCTATAGAAATTAAATTTGACAAGTTTTTCTATAGAAATAAACATTTTACAAAATTTTCTATAGAAATAAAATTTTTAAAAAAATTTCAATAGCAATTAAAATTTTGACAAAATTTTCAATAGCAATTAACATTTTTAAAAAAATTTTCAATAGCAAATAAAATTTTGATAAAATTTTCTATAGAAATAAAATTTTTACAAAATTGTTTATATAAATAAATTTTTGACAAATAATACAATGCTAGAGTTTTGGTAAAATTTTCTCAAAATGTTGATATTTTAGGCTCGAGTGGCAACATATCAGCCATTCTGTAAAAATAAAAATTAAAATCAATCCAATATCTCACCATAATAGAAACCTACGATCGTTCTAGATTAATCTGGTCGATACTGCCACGCTCACCCGACCATTTCTCAATTATTTTAAGGACTCACAGAAAGATTTCTTATAGCTGGTGGAAAAATATTACTGTTTTATTGGTTTGCAATAGTCGAAGATATAGATTTATTCTTACACTAAATTCACCGAAGCCCAGAGTATAAACCTTAGAAAATTCGTTCACTCCATCAGACCACCTAAGCGTATACGTATTATTATTTCAGAGATAACCCATGCGTATGGGATAGCCAACACCAATATTCATCATACGCTCCAAGTTTATGAACGATTCTTTAATGTTTTAGTTCCTTTGGTATGAAGTATTCTTTTTGTCGTAGTAAAACTAAAAAAAAAAAACAAATTAATCATAATTTTAATTATCAGCATGCTTAGAATATAACATGCAACTATGTACATGTCATCAAATTTCCCATCTCTGAACAATCTCATTCCGTTGGATACAAGTATGGCATGAGTTTGTTTTCATGTACCTCGAATTTAACAGCTCTCCCACAAAACGAGACATCATATGTTTTCCCTTAAGTGGTGGGATTACATGATTACAGTGTTATAAAACTGTGAAATGTCTATAACTGTTGGCAGTAGCAGGAAACCAACAACCCATGTGGCTCGAATCAAGGGCCGAGACATGACAAAATAAACTTCCACTCAAACAAAAAACGAAAAAAAAACACACACAAAACCCCTACCCCAACATCACCCAACCACGAAATCTTGGCAATATAAAAGGTTACGATGCACACACACACACACCCACATACAACTCATCCAAACATACAAATATTATGCGAGCAAATTCTTTACAGACAACATTAATTTTCATACGAAGCAGTCGAAGTAGTCGACGACATTGTTGTTGCTTTAGTCATTCGTTGTGTTGCTAAAGCTAACAATTTTTTTTTATTCAACTCATTTTTGTACTTGTAAGTGTGTGTGTGTTTATGTGTTCTATGCTGTTTTTTAGTAGTCCTTTAATGTTTCTTCTTTCTGTGTTGCTCTTTGGCTTTTTGTGTACTTTTTACTCTTTTTTGTTCCCACATCGTTTTGGCCCAACTGCGTTTTGTTCCCATTGTTAGACGACTCATCATCATCACACAAAAGTCCTTGTGTACTATGCTCATACATACTTCCATATATACCAACTCTCATTGCATCTCATTGTGGGTGGTCTAAACATATGTTTAGAGCACCAAGAGGCATGAGAAGAGAAGGGAGCCTATACTAAACTTTTTCCCTGAACTAGAGAAAGAAAGAGAGCATTTTGAGACCTTTTTTCGGCCCCTGTTGTTATGATTTGGTTTACTCGTGATGTGCTAATGCTAACTCAATGTATTGACTGGAACATAACGAGATAGAGCGAGAGAGCGAGAGGAGTCGTGTTGATAGTGACATAAATTTCCGTTTGGTGTCAGACCGAAGGACGAACCAGCTAACGAGATATTAAAACATACAGACAGACAGGCAGACGAAGAGACAGACACATGTTAACAGTGTGAATGTTGAAAAAAAATTCAATTGCTTGATAATGGCACAGTGTTTGTTTTGATGTAGACAGAGAGAATAAATGATATTCTCTTTATTTAAGGGTAAATAACACAAATATATCTAAAAATAAGAGCACAATAAGACGATAATTTAAATGTACATATATTATAAGTTTGTTTTGTAATAAATAATAAATAAATAAATAAAATAATAAATAAATAATTTAAATAATATCATTATCATATTTGTATACATAGAAAATATATAAAATTTCAGTTAAAGTTTTATATTAATAAAAATTATATTAAAATTTTGTAATTAAAGAAATATTTAATTTAATTGAAAATTATTTAATTCGCTTATTTTTTTTTTTAATCAAAACAAAAATCAAGCAGACATATCTAAAAAAATAAAATTTTAATTAGATCAATTAAGTTTGGTAATTCAGTATATAAATTTTTATAATTAGCCTGTTAGGGAGTTTCCTGCAGAATATTTCTCTACCTCTTCAACCCACCAAGGAAGTTGATTTTTATTGTGCAGGCTTTATTTTGAGACATGCTGTCTTGAACGAGAATTTGAAAGACTTTATACTTATCCTTACCGCCACCTTAGGCTAATATGAACTATTTTCTTTTTTCATAGCGAAATATCGACTTTGAAGCATTATTTTTTATTTTAATTTTTATTGTGAAATAACCAATATTACAATACATTCCATTTTTATGTCCATTTCAAGAGTTATTATTTTTTTTAGTTTTAAAAATTTACCTTATCCCAGAAAAGGATGGATTTTATGGCTAAAAAATTTTGAAATTTTGAATTTTTTTTCTAAATAGCCCAAATTATATTCAATAAAGGACATTTAATATTTTTTTTTTTTAAGTTTTCTTTATTAAATATAATTAGGGCAATTTAGAAAAACAAACCTTTAGAAAATTGAATTTATTTCAACTTTCCAATTTTATTAATTTTTACCCACTGTGTTCCATTGCATATCCATCTACTAGATGAATGTCTTTGTCCTTTCGTGTATATTGTCGAACAGATTGTCTCACTTTCTATTTTGTACGAACTCTTGCTCTGCTTCCTTGTTTTTGTTTTTGCTGGTTCTCGATATACTTGCCACATAGAACGAATGCACTTCCTTTAGTAGAATTGTGTTAGGTCTGTAATATATTTTCCTTTACCAACACTGTAAACAAACAACAACAAAAACAAAACTCCATGAGTATATTGATGTGTACGTGTATGAGTTTTATTTATGAGACCCATACTGGGTAGTGCTTGTGTTTTTTTGTTTTCGTTTTTCTTCTCCAAATATTGCTTCCTTATATTTGTGTTCTATTTTTTGCTGCAAGTTTTAATATGAATTTTTTTCTAGCTATGGCTGGTAACTCTCACGCTCTTTAACTTTTCTGGTACAAAAGTTCTTTTATTCATTTTTTCTTCTTTATTTAAGGTTTCATTTTTAGTCATCCTTCTCCGCCTTTTCCTCTTTGCTTGTGGTCTCTTTTATTCTGTGTTATGGTGTTAGAATTAAATCTTTTAAAGTTGCTTTTTCCGCATTCTTGTACTGTTCTGTTGTTTCGTTTTCTTTACACCACCGCCCCTCCTACAAACAAAACACAACTGCTGCCTTGTTTCTCTTTAAAATGTGGTGAATATCAAATTACCGTTATGGCTTTATCCCGTTTTTTTTTTTGTTTTGCTATTTTTGCAGTTCAATTCCTGAATCAATAGTAGGAGTGAAGAGATTAACTGAAAGAGAGAGTATTTCCGTGTATGAGTGTGTTAAAGATGTGGTCCGATTGTAGATTTTATTAAATTTTTTTCGAGAAAAAAAAACTTTTTGTCCTTTTTTCTCCATCAAGTAGAAATATAGGCAGTTGTTGTTGTTATTGTTATTTGCTTTTTTTGGGGTTGTCCTTATTGCCGGAAAACTTTTTGTGTGCGTTTAGAGATAACACTTTCAAAGTTAATTTCTGGGCTATTAGATTGGTATACATGACCAGAGATATTTACTCGCCCAAACACAATCACACACACACGCACACACATATGCTCTCATGTTAGTTAGTCTTGACTAAGAGATTTCTGTTTGCTATCCTTTGGCCAAAAAGTTCTCCGTTGTTATTGGTTGGGTGGGAAAAATGAAATTAACTTTAGCCACAATGTCTGGCATGAATACCACAATATTTCTTTAAGTAATTGAATAATCTGGAAATTTTGTGTATACTACGTGTTTTTGTTTGCAAAGAAATTATTAGTCAGCAAATTTTCAAAGTTACAATGTTAGAGGTCTTTAAATTAACGAATTGATTTCATATGGGGGTGATTAAATCTTTAACAAAAGCTAATATGTTTTATATTTTTTTTCTTATTTTCAGGTAAGCATTTTGCCGATATTAAAGCTGATTATCATGTATTTATAAATCCAATGTGACTTTGTTAAACTCAAAATTTATTGATTTTATTGCGTGAGTAAATCGTATAAATATTCTTAATAATTAAGTTATTAAATTATTATTTGGAATAGTTATTTATCACAAAAGCATATAAATAAAATTTTGTATACTTTTATCAAATGATGTCATTTTCAAATTAGCTTCTCCCCCACAGTATAGCGGTGCTGGGGTTATATGGAAATTTTGTGGGGAGAAAGAAAGAATATTAATCCCTCGATAACTTAGTTGTATGACACATGGCATTTTGTGCCCACACACACACACAATATTATCGATTACATTTCTCCCTTTATTCAATACAGTTATGCATAATAGGAATTTCATATAACTCTTGCATAACTTGCGTATATTCTAATTAAAATTTAATTGAATTGTATTTGAGCAGCAATTAAGAAATAAACTAAAGATACTCAGCGATGCAGGTTGATGGGAATATGAAAGCAATAACAAAAACAACAACTGTCTTAATATTATGAAAGATCACACTGGGAAAATATTTCCTGGATATACAAATTCAGAGAGCAAGAATTTTCACTCAGAGATGCTTGTTTACACTCAGATAAAACATTAAAAAATGTTCTGTATGTAGAAATGTTGAAGAAATCATTTTGAGCAGAAGTGCTACTTTAATTAGCACTCCTCCAGTGCTCATTATTATGTTTTACAGATAATGTTAAATTTCACATTAACAGTTCTAATGATTTTATATTGTTTCTAAGGGTTTATATAGTTCATGTTGCTCTTTACATTAACGGTTATAATGGTACGATGTTATTATCTATGTTCTTCATTCTCAATTGGTTATCTCACATATTACAATTTAAGAGATATATAGTAGTACCCCATTTTATTTACATGCTATATTCTCAATTTAATAAATGATCTCTGTGATTTTATTTTTTTTTTTTTGAGTAACATAAGTGCCATATTAAGAAATTACTAAAGATCATCATCGTTGTAGGTTGATGAGAATATGAAAGCAACAGACCACTGTCTTAATAGTATGACATTATGCCATCACATTGGGCAAATATTTCCTTGATATAAAAAAACAAATCGTTCGGAGCAAATAATATCGTTTTTAAAGAGATTAAGATTAAACAAGTATATACGGCCGTAAGTTCGGCCAGCCTTGCCATCGGCAAGTGTTAAAACTTCCTAATACCGTAATATATACCACGTAGTCCATACGTGGTATATATTAAGCTTAAAAAGGCCGATTAAATACGTATATAATTAAGTTTGACAAAATTTTCTATAGAAATAAAATTTTGACAACATTTTCTATAGAAGTAAAATTTGGATAAAGTTTTCTATAGAAATACGATTTTAACAAAATTTTCTATAGAAATAACATTTTGACAAAATTTTCTACAGAAATAAAATTTTGACAACATTCTCTATAGAATTAAAATTTTGACAACATTTTCTATAAAAATAAAATTTTGCCAAAATTTTCTGTAGAAATAAAATTTGATAAAATTTTGCTAGATTATTTTTGGCTCGAGTGGCAACCATGATTTTCATTTCATTTCATTTCATTTATTGAATGGTATTTCCAGTACAACAAGATTACATCTTATAAATTATAGTACTGGAGCAACATGGTTAGATTATTACAGTATTGTTATTATGAACCGATATGGACCAATTTTTGTGTGATCGGGGATCGGCTATATATAACTATAGACCGATATGGACCAATTTTGGCATGGTTATTAGCGGCCATATACTAACACCACGTTGCAAATTTGAACCGGATCGGATGAATTTTGCTCCTCCAAGAGGCTCCGGAGTTCAAATCTGGGGATCGGTTTATATGGGGGCTATATGTAATTATGGACTGATATGTACAAATTTTTGAATGGTTGGTAGAGACTATATACTAATACCATGTACCAAATTTCAGCCGGATCGGATGAAATTTGCTTCTCTTAGAGGCTCCGCAAGCCAAATCGGGGGATCGGTTTATATGGGGGCTATATATAATTATGGACCGATATGGACCAATTTTTGCATGGTTGTTAGAGACCATATACTAACACCATGTACCAAATTTCAGCCGGATCGGATGAAATTTGCTTCTCTTAGAGAATTCGCAAGCCAAATTTGGGGGTCCGTTTATATGGGGGCTATACGTAAAAGTGGACCGATGTGGACCAATTTTTGCATGGTTGTTAGAGACAATAAACTAAAACCATGTACCAAATTTCAGCCGGATTGGATGAAATTTGCTTCTCTTAGAGGATTCGCAAGCCAAATTTGGGGGTCCGTTTATATGGGGTCTATGCGTAAAAGTGGACCGATGTGGACCAATTTTTGCATGGTTTTTGGAGACAATATACTAACACCATGTACCAAATTTCAGCCGGATCGGATGAAATTTGCTTCTCTTAGAGGATTCGCAAGCCAAATTTGGGGGTCCGTTTATATGGGGGCTATACGTAAAAGTGGACCGATATGGCCCATTTGCAATACCATCCGACCTACATCAATAACAACTACTTGTGCAAAGTTTCAAGTCGATAGCTTGTTTCGTTCGGAAGTTAGCGTGATTTCAACAGACGGACGGACGGACATGCGCAGATCGACTCAGAATTTCACCACGACCCAGAATATATATACTTTATTGGGTCTTAGAGCAATATTTCGATGTGTTACAAACGGAAAGTTAAAAATACTTAAAATACATCCTATTCAATATTGGACACAGTAAAAATTGAACTGTTTTATAGCAAGAATGAACAACGTTGTGCGAAAATTTAACTAAATTATATTCGACAGTTTGAAGTTTCCATAAAGCGTTTTTAATACCAGGAAAATGTAATGCCCTGGTGTACTTTTTAATTACATATCACGAGATTACACTCTGTCATAGAAGAAAAAATTAACTAAAAGTAAAGAACAAAATCATTGGCGCTAAATCATTATGATTTTAACCATACCATAGTTCATTCTTACTATTTATGGGATTCGTACGAACATTTTCTTCTACTTTACTTCATATTAAACTTATGTGTACGGTCATTGAACTTTATACCCACGTTTAGTTTATAAAATGTTTGAGAAAGACTTACAAAAAGAAAAATTTCATTGGGTGGTGGAAAATTTCGAAAAAAAACATAAGAAAACTACAAACAAATATCTTTTTTGCTAAAAAAATAAGTTAAATTTAGCGTTAGTTTCACTACGGGATTTTTTTTTCGTTGGTACAGTGCTAATAAATGTCACAGTCATTAACACCATTGTCATGTTGTATAGATCATGTTAATCTTTACATTAAGATTTTTATGTTGTTTCTAGCACTAACATAAGTTAAAACGATCTAATTTTTATGTTACTATCATTGGTTATCTCACTAATACAATAATCACTTAATGTAGCTCATTTTTAATCTCAAAATATTAGATATGGGTACCTTCATTTTATTTGCATGTCATATTCCAGAGGACGCAAAACTATATGTATTTAGGTATACTCATTGCGTAGCGATTATGAACACTGACATGCATCATATTCATATATGTTAAATGATAGATTACAGACTGCACAGCTGATCTGTGAGTACAATTTTTCATATTAAACTAGGCCACTAGAAGATCTGCGGATATTATGGGTTACATTCTTAAGACTTGTGCTGACGATTTGTCTTACTTAATTCCCCAAAATAACATTACAAAGCGTTATAAAATTATTAACCCTTAAGTATATTGATCTGCTTTTATATTTAGGAGATTCCCTTAGCTTACACTAAAAATTTTGAGTTGATCCACTGAATAAAAAATAATTCTCTTAATCAATTCTCTTTTCCATTTCCATCTCTTTATTCTCATGATTAGCTTTTTCAATTGATTTGCTGTAATAATAACATTTCCCTCTTCTTAGTTTGAAATTTTGGTTGTCTAACTATAGTGAGAGTGAAAGAATAATAACCATTTGTACTTATGATATGTTTTAAGGTGAAGAGTGAGAAGAAGTTGAGCTCTTCATTGCAGCAAGAGTTTGCTTTTCGAGTTCTATTTTAATCGGTGTACTTGTTATGTATGTAACCATATTTATATTTAGTTTACAGTTGGCTACAACAAAACAAAATTCCTAAAATGAATGTTCCATAGATTTTTCCTATCCTAAGTATGTGTCTCTGAATATATTTGTGTGTATGTATTCCCTTTCTTAAGAGGTATCAGTAGAGACTCTTAAATGGTCATAATATATTTTAAACTCATGGTTGTGATATGACCCTCTCGTGGTTCTATCTACCCGATGGTCATAGCGGTTTCCGATGATTTTAGAGCATTTCGTCATCATCATACTACATTCCGATATTACATATCCAAGGGTAGGGATGCCCTTTTATATATTCGTATAGGGGTTCAAATTTATAATATATATTGGATTAAAATATTGAATCATATAGAAAAATTTGTAATGCAATGATTAATCAATTTTCTTTATTAGTCCTCGAGCTTGACAGACGTTTATTAACATTGTCGAGTAAAAACGATGTTTATTTTTCTTTATATACATACATTAAACCTGAATTGTTACTTAGTAATATATGCTAAAAATTAGTACAATAAATAAGAATACTACTACTACTACTCCTCGAGCTTGATTAATCATTGCATTACATATTTATAAAGGTCGAAAAAAAAGGAGACTAAAAAAAGGACCTTGCGATGAAAAAGAAAAAAATTTACTGAAATTCGACGAGAAGTAACTTCTGGCAGAATTTCCCTATAAAAAAGTAACATATTACGAAAAAATCTATAAAAAGTAAATTTTAATCGAATTTCTTAAAGGCTGTAAATTATGAGGAAGTTTCCTATAGAAAGAAATTTTTTGAAAAAATTTCCTATAGAAAATAAATTTCAACGAAAATAACTATAGAAAGTAACTTTCGCTGAAATTTCTTATAAAATATTAACGAAATTTCCCATAAACAAATTAATTTTAACAAAATTTCCTCCAAAAAGTCAATTCGTATAAAAAGTAAATTTTATATAAAAGAAATTTTTTGACGAAATTTCCTATAGAAAATAAATTCCAACGAAAATAACTATAGAAAGTAAATTTCGCTGAAATTTCTTATAAAATATTAACGAAATTTCCCATAAACAAATTAATTTTAACAAAATTTCCTCCAAAAAGTCAATTCGTATAAAAAGTAAATTTTAATAAAATTCTTTATAAAAACTTAATTTTGACAATTTTTTTTATAAAACGTACTGTAGAAAAAATTTCGTATAATAATTAGGTACACCGAAAAAAAATTTCACGAAAATGTTTTCAATTAAAATCTTAATTGAGCTTTAAAAAATATTCAATTAAAAACTTAAGTGATTCAACAATTTTTTTAATTGAAACAAAAATCAATCACAAAAATTAATAGTATCAATTAATTTTTTAATTGGATCAATTAATATTTTAATTGACTTTCACTTGATTTTTCACTTGACTTTTAGTTGATACTATCATTTCTGTGATTGAAGAAATTTCAATTAAAAAATTAATTGGATCAATTAATTTTGTGATTGAATCAGAAAATAATTTTTTTGTGTGTATTCACAAAATTTCCTATATATAGTAAATTTTGACCAAATTTTCTATTAAAAGTAAATTTTGACAAATAAAAAATAAAATTTTACTATCAAAAATAAATACTTATAAAATTTCCTATACAAAAAATAAATTTTGAGGAAATTTCCTATAGAAAGTAGAATATAAAAAAAAGTGAAAATTTCGTATAAAAATAAATTTTGACTACATTTTTTAATAAAAAGTAAATTTTGACAAAATTGTCTATAAAAGTAAATTTTGACGAATTAATAATATTTAGTGAAATTTCGTATAGAGATTAAAATAAATGAAATTGTGTAAAAAAATAAATATTTACGAAATATCCTAAGATAATTTCCAATAGAAAGTAAATTTTTACAAAATTTTCTATATACATAAAATTTTACGAATTTTCCAATAAACAATACATTTTGACGAAATTTTCTATAGAAAGTAAATTTCCATATGTTTTCATTGACTAAATGAATGAATAAATAAATAAAATTTCCTGTAAAAATATATATATTGACGAAATTTACAATAGAAAATAAATGTCGACGAAATTCCTTATAAAAAATGAAATTCGTCGAAATTTTCGATAGAAATTGAAAGTAAATTTTGAAGAAATTTCCTACAGAAAGTAAATTTTGACAAAATTATCTATAAAAAGTAAAGTTTGTCGAAATTTCGTAAAAAAAATTAATTTCACGAAATTCCTTTCCAAAAAAAAAAGGAAATTTGTACTAAATTTTAAATTAAACCTATTTTTTTCAAAATTTTCAATAAAAATCTTATAAACAATACGAAGTTTCGTATAACAAATCAATATTTACGAAAGTTCCTATGAAATGAAAATTTTATAGGAAATTAAATTAAACCTATTTTTTCAAAATTTTCAATAAAAATAATATCTGACGGAATTTCTTATAAACATTACGAAATAAATATTTACGAAAGTTCCTGTAAAATGAAAATTTTGGCAAAATTTCCTATAAAAAGTAAATTTCGAGTAAATTTCGTATAAAAAAGTACATTTTGAGGAAATTTCCTATTATAATTTAATTTTGACCAAATTTCCCATAAAATATGAATATTGAGAAAATTTCTTTAAGACAGTAAATTTTGAGGAAGTTTCCTATACGAAGTAAATTTTAACTAATTTTTTTATAAAATGTTAATTTTGAATGAAATTTCTATAAGAAGTAAATTTTAACAAAATTTTCTATATAGAAAAATATTTGACGAAATTTCTTATAAACAGTATATATGGATGTAATTTCGTGTAAAAAATAAATATTTACTAAATATCCTATAAAAAATAAATTTAGACGAAATTTTTTACAAAAACTCAATTTTGAAAAATTTAATTTAATGTTAAAAGTAAATTTTGACGAAATTTCCTATAAAAAATTAATATCGTCGTAAATTTCTACAATATTTCTCATAAAATCTCAATTTTCACAATATTTCTATTGAAAGAGCATTTTTGGCAAATTTTCTGTAAAACATAAATATTGACGACATTTCCTATAAAAAGTCAGTTTGGACATGATAATTCATATATAAAAAATAAGTTTTATAAAACTTCCTATAAAAGTAATTTTCGACGAGTTTTTCTATAAAACGTAAATTTGCATTAAATTTTCCATGAAATCTAGTTATAGATAAAATTTCCTATAAAAGTAAAATTTTGAGGAAATTTTCCATAAAAATTAAATTTGTACATAATTTCCTATAAACAAACCTATAGAAAATAAATAAAAATAAATAAAGTGAACTTAAAAAAAAAATACTATAGAATGTAAAGAAAGTTTAACGAAATTTTCAATAGAAAGTGAATTTCTACCAAAATTTCCTATAAAAATTAAATTTTGTTAAATATTCCTATAAAAATTAAATTTTGATCAAATATTCCTATTAAAAATTAAATTTTGATCAAATATTCTAAAAAAAAACAGAACATTTAAAGCCAAAAGTTTCTATAAAAAAAAAATTTCTAATTAATAGTTCAATTCCTTAAAATTCCCAAATGGCATCCCTACGTTATGTTGATTCAAAAAGTATTTATTGAAATATAATGGAAGAAAAACAGAATCGAGTATAAAAACGCATTGCTGCTACTTTGCACAACACAGCTTCTCCCCCTCTTTCTCTCTCTCACACTCTCTCACTATTTCTCCAGCCAAAAGCAAAGTTTCACTTTACTTGTGTTGTATTTGTTCTTGTGGCGTTTGCATCTCATGCCACATTACAGAGTGCTGTTGCAATTTGGCATCATAGAAATTTTCCTCTATCCAGGCATACAGAGCTAGCTATTCACCTTCCATCTTCTTGGTCTTCGTCAGCCCCAGTTTCATCGTGAAAATGTACATAGTTATATTTGCAGTTGTTAGATATTTAGTTTTTCATACTCCAATACTGGAAGTTTCACCTTTTTGTTGGATATCACTACGGCTACTATGGCTGTTTATAACATGGCCCGTAATAATAGGTGGTGGGAGGATTGTGGCATGGTAGTGAACAAGAGAGTGAGAGATGGAATGTGTCTGTGGGGTAAAGATGGGTAAACTTTAGTGAGCCAGCCATACTGCTAGCTAGCTAGCTATTCAACAAACAGCCATAAATTCAAAGAGGAGGTAAACTTAAAATCCATTTTCCAGCATTTTCACAAAGTTATATACACCAAATCTCCATGTAGTACATATTTACAACAAGTCTAGATACACATATACATTCATCTATATATACATTTGTATGTATATATGGTATATGGGTATGTATGTCGTTGGTTTGTATATAGGCTGCTTTGTGCAAATGTATCTGGTACTTGAACAACAACTCTCTTTGTCTAAATATCGAATGTGGAGGGGGGGTGACAATATTGTCTATATACCGCTGTGGCGGAATACGAAAATTATGTCCGTCCGTCAAACCATCCAAGCATTTGCACCACACACACACATACCTTCATTGAGCGCTGAGCACTGACTGTAAGGCTCCAAATAGTCCAATTTAAAGATACGTAATACTACAATGCTACAAAATGCATTTCAATCCCACAGCGAGCGACATCATCGGAAGCAGATGCAATGGCATACCAACTACACACACACACACCAACACACAAGCGAGCAAAGCCTAGCCAACAAACAACAATCACCATCGTCATCATCATCTGCAGCAAGCCAGCAAGCAAGCAACAACAACAACACAACATTTCTAATGTCAATATGTTGAGGTCTAGTTTAGTGAATATTCCCCTGATATTCACATACTTTTCGATACTCTTTTTCCGACTCAGAATGGGCTGTGGGTGGATGGGGTTTTTGCTTTTGAACTATCTTCATATGTAGATAGCCCATACAGAGTTAAATTCATCTACACTTTCTCTCATCACATATAAATACACACAAAATTCAATTGTATTTAGACATTTTTTTTTTTTTTGAATTTTCAATTCAATTTTTTTCTATCACTTCAGTTGGCCTATTTTTACATGAAAAGAAGATACATCCCAACTCCCCGTATGTATGGATGAAAAATGAAAAACTAAAAATTTTTATGAAAACTTAAAACTACATACCCTAAAAGTAAATACATGCTGAAAGACTATAATACAGCTTCAATTTTTTCCGTAGTAAGATTTTGCACTGGATTGTAAATATTTCAAATGTATATGAAAAAATTTCTACACATCCAAACACACGTTTTTCTACTACATCTTTATTTTCACCCAATCTCCTCGAAGAAGTAAATTTTAACAAAATTTCTTATAAAAACAAGTAAGGAAAGTCTAAAGTCGGGCGGGACCGACTATATTATACCCTGCACCACTTTGTAGATCTAAATTTTCGATACCATTCACATCCGTCAAATGTGTGGTGGGCTATATATAAAGGTTTGTCCCAAATACATACTTTTAAATATCACTCGATCTAGACAGAATTTGATAGACTTCTACAGAATCTATAGACTCCCATATATATATATATATATATATATATATATATATATATATATATATATATATATATATATATATATATATATATATATATATATATATATATATATATATATATATATATATATATATATATATATATATATATATATATATATATATATATATATATATATATATATATATTATATATATATATATATATATATGTATATATATATATATATATATATATATATATATATATATATATATATATATATATATATATATATATATATATATATATATATATATATATATATATATATTATATATATATATATATATATATATATATATATATATAAATATATATATTATATATATATATATATATATATATATATATATATATATATATATATATATATATATATATATATATATATATATATATATATATATATATATATATATATATATATATATATATATATATATATATATATATATATATATATATATATATATATATATATATATATATATATATATATATATATATATATATATATATATATATATATATATATATATTTATATATATATATATATATATATATATATATATATATATATATATATATATATATTATATATATATATATATATATATATATATATATATATATATATATATATATATATATATATATATATATATATGGGACACATTTAAATCTGAAGCAATTTTAAGGAGACTTCGCAACTGTTTATTTATGATTTATCGCTCTTTATATATGTATTAGACGTTTACAAGGAAAATGTTGGTATTTTGACTATTCTTGTCGAAATCAGAAAAACATATATATGGGAGCTTTATCTAAATCTGAACCGATTTCAACTAAATTTGGCACGCATAGCTACAATGCTAAATCTGCTTCCTGTGCAAAATTTCAACCAAATTGGGCCAAAACTCTGGCTATTAGAACCATATTTGTCCATATCGGGCGAAGGATATATATGGGAGCTATATCTAAATCTAAACCGATTTCAATCAAATTTTGCACACTTAACTGCACTACTAATTGTACTCCTAGTGCAAAATTTCAATCAAATTGGGCCAAAACTCTGGCCTCTAGGACCATATTAGTCCATATCGGGCGAAAGATATATATGGGAGCTATATCTAAATCTGAATCGATTTCAACCAAATTTGGCACGCATAGCTACAATGCTAATTCTACTCCCTGTACAAAATTTCAACCAAATTGGACCAAAACTGTGGCTTTTAGGACCATATTAGTCCATATCGGGCGAAAGATATATATGGGAGCTATATCTAAATCTGAACCGATTTCAATCAAATTTGGCACACTTGACTATACGACTAAGTGTTATGTTTGGTACAAAATTTCAAGCAAATCGGTATAAAACTCTGGCTGCTGGGTCCATATTAGTGCATATCGGGCGAAAGATATATATGGGAGCTATATCTAAATCTGAACCGATTTCTTCCAAAATCAATAGGGTTCTATTCTGACCCAAATTAGGAACATGTGCCAAATTTGAAGGCGATTGGACTTATATTGCGACCTAGACTTTGATCACAAAAATGTGTTCACAGACAGACGGACGGACGGACGGACAGACGGACAGACGGACATGGTTATATCGACTCAGGGACCCACCCTGAGCATTAATGCCAAAGACACTATGTGTCTATCTCGTCTCCTTCTGGGTGTTACAAACATATGCACTAACTTATAATACCCTGTTCCACAGTGTGGCGCAGGGTATAATAAACGATTACCGAGATTTTGTTCTTGTTATTAAGCACTTTTGGGACCACAGAAACCCTAAAATCTACTCCAAAAGTCCAAAATCTATTGAAGACCTTAAAGATATAATTTGAATTGAAGCTTCCAGCACATAGAACAAAACGATATGATCCACTAAGAAATCCATCTTCCAAAATTAAAGCTTTGATTGGAAACGATCGTTTACGCTATAAAGGCAAAAAAAAGAGAGCCTGAGAGAGAGAGAAAGAAAGTTCAAATTTTACATTTGTACTCGACTTAGGTTAAAATTTTATTTATTTATTTATTTTCGGGCTTAGACTACACGCAAAGAAAAAAAACGTTTGGAAAACGTGTACCGAAAACGTTTTTCTTTTGTTAGAGTTTTTTGAATTGCTTCGAAAAGTATACATTTTTATCACCAAAAAAATTCGTTTGTTACAAAATTTTTATTTTTCAATAAAAAAAGTTATTTTTGAACCAACAACACAGTCCATTTCGTTTATATCAAACACTGTTCTTTTCTAAATTTAGGTCTTTAATAAGACACATTTTACAGTTCATAGTAAGAATTTTATATAGTAGAACGTAATGTTGAACATTTTTTCGGAATCTTCCGACCGTAGTTGGAATATATGTAAAAAAAAAAAAAAAAAAAAAAAAAACTTTGGTCGAAGGAGGGATCGAACCCACGACCCTTGGCATGCAAGTCGGACGTAGCAACCACTGCTCTAAGGTGCCCAACTAAATGTATTTTTCTGTTAAATAAACTTTGTTTAATCGGCTCGTGGGCGCCGCAAGCTATGCTATATAAATATAACTTATATGGGTAATTGTCTATTGATGACAACAACGGCTACATGGCTCAGTGGATAGTGTGTTGGCTTACAAATTGGATGGTCCGCGGTTCGATTCTCCGTCCAGGCGAAAGGTAAAAAAAAATTTTAAAATTTATAAAATCGTATAATTTCTTCTACATTGTTTGTGTTACAGAAAAAGGTGCTAAGAACTAAAAAACTTCGTGGAAGTGAGAAAAATGTGAGGGAAAATGCAATTAGCCAGAAAAAATTTTTTTTTGAGTTAGTCTTTATGGAATTGTTTTTACATCCTGGAAAAGAATAAACGTTTATCACAAAAAGTATATACTTTTCTTCCAAATACACTTCCTTTCAACGAAAAGCAAATGCGAAACGAACTTTGTTTGTCTAAAATTTCGTTTGGGAGGAAAGAATTATTTTTTTGCGTGTAGACAAATTGACATAAAAGCAAAAAGTATACCATCATAACCAAAAATAATTTATGAAAAAAATGACAATTAAATACAACGCATTTAAATGTAATAAATATAAAAATTTAATATAAATATAAATAAAATATTGTATGCTATAAATTTGTATTAAATAGAAAACTAAGAAACATTTTCGCCAAAAAATCCTATAAAAGTAAATATTGCCCAAAATTTCTTACAAAAGAAAATTTTGACAAAATTTCTTATGAAAGCAAAATTTGCCAAAAATATCCTAAAAAAAAAATTTCGATATAATTTCCTATAAAAGTAATTTTTGCCCAAACTTAAATAAAATTTTAAATGTGAGGAAAATATTGTCTGCTACAATTTTGCCAACAATTTATATAAAATGGAAAATAAGGTAAAGTTTTCTCAAAATTTCCCAAAAAAATGTAAATTTTGCTCAAAATTTGCAAAAAACAAGTATATACAGCACTAAGTTCGGCCGGGCCGAATCTTAAATACCCACCACCATTAACCAAATATTAGGGTTTCCTTTGAAATTTCAGGAGGGCTTGAGGACTTGAGGACACTTCCCGAAGATAAATTTAAAGATTTCACCTATGAGGACTATATCAGATTCTGGATTTATAAGAACCATTTTTGTTTGAGTTTTAGAGGAATCATTAACATCTCTTGTAAGTGTGCAAGAAAATTATAAAATAACGTCTTGATTTGAAATCTTAAATCTGTAGAAGTAAAATCTGGAAATTTTACATTGAGTTTCAAACAATTTTCATGATCAGTGCGCAGGCATTACCAAATGGACCGATAAAAACTTAATCCGATACACGTTTTTGTGAGCCTAAAACACCAGAATATTTACAATTTCAGACAAATCTGATAAAAACTACGGTTTCTAGAAACCCAAGAAGTTAAATCGGGAGATCGTTCTTATGGGGGCTATACTAAAATATGGACCGATACTCATCGTTGTCGCCACACCTCTTTATGGTCCTAAAATACCTCTAGATTTCCAATTTCAGACAACTACGGTTTCTATAAGCCCAAGACCCCAAATCGGGAGGTCGTTTTATATGGGGCCATGCCAAAACATGGACCGATACTCACAATTTTTGGCACACGTATTTGTGGTCCTACAATACCTCTAGATTTCCAATTTCAGGTAAATTGAATAAAAACTGCGGTTTCTATAAGCCCAAGAAGTAAAATCGGGAGATCGGTCTATATGGGGGCTATACCAAAATATGGACCGATACTCACAATTTATGGCACACGTATTTGTGGTCCTACAATTCCTCTACATTTCCAATTTCAGGTAAATTGAATAAAAACTGCGGTTTATATAAGCCCAAGAAGTAAAATCGGGAGATCGGTCTATATGGGGGCTATACCAAAACATGGACCGATACTCACCATTTTTGGCACTCCTCTTTATGGTCATAAAATACCTCTAGATTTCAAATTTCAGGCAAATTGGATAAAAACTACGATTTCTATACGCCCAAGACCCCAAATCGGGAGGTCGGTTTATATGGGGACTATATCAAAACCTGGACCGACATAGCCCATCTTCGAACTTGACCTGCCTGCAGACAAAAGACAAGTTTGTGCAAAAGTTCAGCACGATTGCTTCATTATTGAAGACTGTAGCGTGATTACAACAGACAGACAGACAGACGGACAGACGGACATCGTTATATTGTCTTAGAATTTCTCCCTGATCAAGAATATATATACTTTATATAGTCGGAAATCGATATTTCGATGTGTTACAAACGGAATGACAAATTTATTATACCTCCGTCACCATTCTATGGTGGTGGGTATAAAAATTGCCATAAATTTCCGATAAAAATAAATTTGCCCAAAATTAAAAAAAAAAAAAATGAATGTAAATGGGAGGGAAATATTTTCTGCCAAAATTTTTCCAAAATTTTGTATAAAATGGTTAAACAGGAAAACTTTCCCAAAATTTCCTATAAAGGTAAATTTTTCTCAAAAATTTCTTATTAAAGTAAAATTTTCTCAAAATTTCTTTTAAAAATAAATTTTTTCGCAAAATTTCCTACAAAAGTAAATTTTGCCCAAACTTTCCAATAAAATTAAATTTCGACGAAATTTCCTATTTGACCGCAATTTCTTATAAAAGTGCATATTGCCCAATATTTCCTATGAAAGAAAAAAAATCCAAAATTAAATAAATGTTGAATATAAATGTAAAGAAAAAATTGTCGTCTAAAATGTTGCCAAAATTTTGTATACAATGGAAAATAATGAAAAGATTTCCCCATATTTCCTATAAAAGGAAATTAGGTGAACATTAAATGACAATTGTATATAAATGTATGGCAAATATTTCCTGGTATAATTTTACCAACGTTTTGTATAAAATCCCAGGAAAAAAAGCGTCGCCAAAAAAGAAATGAAAAAGTTCTTTTTGGATCCGGAAGTAGTGCAAAATTGAGGCAGAAGCGATGAATTTACATAGGCTTGTCATAGGACGGAAATCCTCCATTTCAACAGCCGTTGCACTGAATTTGCATCACTTCTTTAGGTGTGATCCGAATTCAATGTTTTGGATGTAAATTAAAACATTCTGTGATATTTTGTCAAATAAATAATTTTTATAATTTTTAATGGATTCTAACGCTTATCGGAAACGCTTGACCTCAAATATTTTCAAAAATTCACAACTTTTTCATATTGGATTTAGCATTTTTTTCGACAAAATTTAAATGATTTGTACCATTTTATGAATTATTACTCTGTTTTTAACCTATTTGAAAGTTAAAATTACCCATTAAAAATATGAAAAAACCAAGTTATAAAAAATTGAATTAAAAAACTTCCTGGGTAGTTAAAATAAAGAACATCATTGGAGTGAATCTTCTGGAAGTGCTTTTGAAAATGTGCCTTTGAAAGAACTTCCATTTTTTTTTGCTGGGATGGTTAATTAGGAAAACACTTTCTCAAAATTTCCTTTAAAAGTAAATTTAGCTCATAATTTTCCATAAAAATAAATTTGCCAAAAATTAAATATAATTTGAACATGAATGCGAGGTAACTATTTTCCGGTACATTTTTGCCAACAATTTGTATAAAATGGTAAATTAGGAAAATTTCTCACAATTTCATATAAAAGTAAAATGTTCCCTAAATTTGTTTAAAAGTAAAATTTCCTATAAAAGTAAATTTTGCCCAAAATTTCATATAAAAATAAATTTTGCACAAAATTTCCCATAAAATTTGTCCCAAATCTCCTATTAAAGTAAATTTTGCCAGGAATTTCCTATTAAACTGAATTTTGCCAGGAATTCTTACAAAAATAAATTTTGTCCCAAAATTTCCCATAAAATTAAAATTTGACCCAAATTTCCAATAAAAGTAAATTTTGTCCAAAATTTGATTTAAAAGCAATTTTTGCCCAAAATTACTCAAAATTTCTTTTAAAAATTTTACCAAAATGTTTTTTGCTGGGATGGTAAATTAAGAAAACATTTTCTCAAAATTTCCTTTAAAAGTAAATTTAGCTCATAATTTTCCATAAAAATAAATTTGCCAAAATTAAATATAATTTGAACATAAATGCGAGGGAACTATTTTCCGGAACATTTTTGCCAACAATTTGTATAAAATGGTAAATTAGGAAAATTTCATATAAAAGTAAAATGTTGTCTAAATTTTTTTTAAAGTAAAATTTCCTATAAAAGTAAATTTTGCCCAAAATTTCATATAAAAATAAAAATTTAAAAAAATATAAAATTTGCTCCAAATTTCCTATTAAAGTAAATTTTGCCAGGAATTTCCTATGTAAGTGAATTTTGCCAGGAATTCCTACAAAAATAAATGTTGTCCAAAATTTCCCATAAAATTAAAATTTGACCCAAATTTCCAATAAAAGTAAATTTTGTCCAAAATTTGATTTAAAAACAATTTTTGCCCAAAATTACTCAAAATTTCTTTAAAAAATTTTACCCAAAATGTTTACCAAAAATAAATTTTGGCCAAAACTTCATATAAAATATATTTTTCCCAGCCGAAATTTTCCATAAAAAATACATTTTACTAAAAATTTCCTGTAAAACTACATTTTCAAAATTTCATTTAAAACTAAATTTTTTTTCTATAAAAGTAAATTTTGCCCAAAATTTCCCATAAAAGTAAATTTTGCCTATAAAAATAAATGTTGCTCAAAATTTCCTATAAAAATAAATTTTGCTCAAAATTTCTTAAAAAATTAAATTTTGCTCAAAATTTCCTATAGGAGTAAATTTTGCTCAAAATTTCCTATAGGAGTAAATTTTGCTCAAAATTTCCTATAGGAGTACATTTTGCTCAAAATTTCCTATAGGAGTAAATTTTGCCCAAAATTTCTTATAAAAATAAGTTTCGCCCAAAATTTCATATAAAAGTAAATATTGCCCAGAACTTCTTATACAAGTAAATTTTGCACAAAATTTCCTATAAAAGTGAATACTTCTAAAAAATTCCTTATAAAAGTAATTTTTTCTCAAATTTCTAATAAAGTAATTTTTTCTCAAATTTCTAATAAAGTAAATTTTGCTCAAAATTTCCCATAAAAGTGAATTTTGCCCAAAATTTCTTATAAAAGTAAATTGTGTCAGCCTCCCTTTGGGGTTGTTTAAAGGGTCAATACTAAAATGTGATAGAACAATTTTAGCTTAATTTCCTATAAACGAATTTAGCTATGAAATGTCTCTGTTATAAAAAAAAAATATCGCATTCACTTTGTAGAAAGAAAAATCTTCAATATTTTTTTTTTGTTTTCAGTATATTAACATTTTCTCACATCTCCAATCTTTAATATCGATTTTTCATATCAAACGAAATTCATACAAAATTTCTTAAAATAGTTTGAATTTTTGTGTGTGAACATAAAATAGCTAACTTCAATCCATATCTCAACGATGTAATGATCATAATGTCGATGTGAAAAAAATCTTTAGATATCGCATGTAAAACACATTAATATTCCCCTGTTGGCTTAAAACGAATCTTATTTGATTTAGTACTCAAGAGTTTTGAATAATCAATAGAATAACGCATTGGCCAGAGTAAAAATGCGTGAGTGCGTGCGTGCGCTTATAGCCGAACTATGGACCCCCTCCCACCGTGGCCAGGGTTTGTATATTCTCATATGTCAATAAGAAGAACATGAAAGACCAAACAAGCGAATAAAGATGCCAGGGCTTTCGGAAGAGAGTTGATAGAGAAATACGTCCATCTCTTGCATTTGCTTACATGGGGAGAACACCTACAAAAAAACAACAACAACAAAATCTATACAATTCCAATTTGGCTCCGCATCGAATGGGGATCATCAACAGGAATCTGCACACCAAGTATGAACATGAATAAGGATGGCAAAAGAGATGAGTCAAGGAGATTGTATAACCAGCCATACACAAGACCTGTGGGCTATGTTGTATGTGACTGAGTGTGTGTATGTGTGTGTGAGATGAATTTCCATTGAATTTACTCCAATAAGAGTGTCACTGTTTGCTGTAAAAGCCTCTTTGCTTAATTTTGCACCGGAGTTGTTGAATAGAATGTTGCTCGGTTGTTGGTTGTATCCTTTACAAACTTCATCAGCCTTATTGTTGGTGTCGTTTGTTGGGTTATTTTTTGTAAAGTACGCCGCAGTATTGCAGTACGCCGCAGTTTTACATATATTTTCACGTATTCACCACCGTGTATACCAACGCAGTTACAGTCGAAACTCTTGCTTTAGTGTCGTGGCTGGAAACTTTTCGTGGGGAATGATATTTTCTTGTTGTTGCGTTTTGATTTGACTCACAGGATATCACCGTAACCATCACATCATCATCATCGTCGTCATTGTTGTTTTGTAGTCTGTTGCAGCTATGGCTGGTCATGTATAACCCAAATACGTTCCCACATCGGCGAGTTGACTTTACTTAGATACATGCGGGTGCTGATATTCATTTGAATGAATTTTAAATGGGCTGGGCTAAACATCACACTGAGAGAAAATTGAAGCCAAAATTCATATAGAGAATAAATTTCGAAGGAATTTCCTGCAAAAGGTAAATTTTAAAGAAATTTTCTTTAAAAAAAGAAAGAAAAACATTTTTTTTGATAGGAAATTTCGTATAGAAATTAAATTGCATTGAAATATCGTATAGAAATTAAATTTAGTTGAAATTTAAATTTTCTTTTTAAATAAATTTCGAAAAATTTACTATAGAAAGTAAATTTTGAAGAAATTTCATACAGAAAGAAAATTTCGTCATAATTTCCTATAAAAAAAAATCGAAGAATTTTACTGTAGAAAGTTAATTTCGAAAAAAGTTTATAACCGAAAAAAGTTGAAATTCCCGATAGAAAATAAATTTTGTCAAAATTTCCTATAGAAAGAAAATTTCGTCAACATTTCCTATAGAAAGCTAATTTCTTCAAAATTAAGATTAAAAGTAAATTTAATCGACTTGCAGCTTCGCATTTTTTATGAACCAACGGCGTTCATACACAATGTGGCGGCTTCAGTGTTTGTATATCCACCTACTTTCCTATAGCAAGTAAATTTTGAAGAAATTTCTTACAGAAAGAAAAATTTCGTCAAAATTTCCTATAAAAAAAATAAATTTCGAAGAATTTTACTGTAGAAAGTTAATTTTGAAAAAATTTATAACCGAAAAAAGTTGATCTGAAATTCCCGATAGAAAGTAAATTTTGTCAAAATTTCCTATAGAGAGAAAATTTCGTCAACATTTCCTATAGAAAACTAATTTCTTCAAAATTAAAAGTAAATTTAATCGACTTGCAGCTTCGCATTGTTTATGAACCAACGGCGTTCATACACAATGTGGTGGCTTCAGTGTTTGTATATCCATCTAACGAATACAACGTGTCCGTATTCCAATATTTAATATTTTCTGCGTATTTTCGCTTTTTTACCATCATATATATGTCGGATATTAAAAAGAACAACATTTGTAAGGCTTCAGCGCTTGAAAGATTATAACGAAGAGAATGATAACAATGATGATGACTCTTCACCATTATTATTATCATTCTCTTCTCTTGGAACGTATATCGGCATTTATATTTCATTTGCTGCAAACAATTTGCTCTGATGCATACCTAACTGTATGATGCATCGCCATATTGTTGTTTTTGCTAATGCATAGTTTCTTTTGTATTTTTGGCATTGCCCAGCATTTGCGAGGTGAAAAAAATTATTTCTTGTATATGGTGGAAAAATGGCTTAACCATAGTACTCTCTTTTCACCTCCCGTACTTTTCACTTTGAATTTTGAATATTCCCATGGAAATATTGTGATGCCCAGAATTTATTGTTTATAATTCTGTGGTATGGTTTTTGGTTTTGAGCCACTTCGCTAGGATAACTGGAAAATGTAGATTTTGAAGGGAAGTCAGCAGGGCCTTAGTTAAGGATAAATATCTACGAACACCTAGAAGAAATTTCTACGTAATTTATTCTCTGGAGGATATTTTGTTGATTATTTTTATACCCTGCGCCACACTGTGGAACAGGGTATTATAAGTTAGTGCATATGTTTGTAACATCCAGAAGGAGACGAGATAGACACATGGTGTCTTTGGCAATAATGCTCAGGGTGGGCTCTTGAGACGATATAGCGATGTCCGTCCGTCCATCTGTCTGTGAACACATATTTGTGATCAAAGTCTAGGTCGCAATTTAAGTCCAATCGCCTTCAAATTTGGCACATGTTCCTAATTTGGTTCAGAATAGAACCCTATTGATTTTGGAAGAAATCGGTTCAGATTTAGATATAGCTCTCATATATATCTTTCGCCCAATATACACTAATATGGACCCAGCTGCCAGAGTTTTATACCGATTTGCTTGAAATTTTGTACAAACATAACACTTAGCCGTATAGTCAAGTGTGCAGAATTTGATTGAAATCGGTTCAGATTTAAATATAGCTCCCATATATATCTTTCACCCGATATGGACTAATATGGCCCTAAAAACCAGAGTTTTGGCCCAATTTGTTTGAAATTTTGCACTAGGAGTACAATTAGTAGTGCAGTTAAGTTTGCAAAATTTGAAATCGGTTCAGATTTAGATGTAGCTCCCATATATATCTTTCGCCCGATATGGACTAATATGGTTCTAATAGCCAGAGTTTTGGCCCAATTTGGTTGAAATTTTGCACAGGGAGTAGATTTAGCATTGTTTGGCCCTATAGACTGCAAGATAGTTCGAATTTGTTTCGGCATAAGCCGGCTATCATGTATCACCTTTTTCCGGAGGGTTCAAGTGTGGTTCACTTTTGGGTTTAGTGAACTGCCTGAATTTATTCTGATAATTGGTTGATAGTTTTGCTGTAAGTAGAGGATGCTGATGAGGAATGTGGTAATTCCGAAACGTGCGTCCATCCAACCATCTTGCAGTCTATAGGGCTTTGCACAAATAAATTTGACAAACATTCTTTTCCTCTGTTGGTTAAGCTACACTTGTAGTTTAGTCAATGCATGGTTTTAAGCTGATATCAGCAACAATGATTAAAGGAAAAAAAAAAAAACAACAATAACAAAACAAAACGAATGAAAAAAATTTATTTTCTATAAAAAATTTCGTCGAAATTTTCTTATGTAGTAAATTTTGTCCAATTTTTTTCTATAATAAATTTTATCGAAATTTATTTTCTATAGTAAATTTCATCGAAAATTTTTTCTATAATCAATTTTGTCGAAATTTATTTTCTATATTAAATTTCGTCGAAATTTATTTTCTGTAGTAAATTTCGTTGAAATTTTTGTTTCTATAGCAAATTTTGTCGAATTTTATTTTCTATATTAAATTTTGTCGAAATTTTTTTTTATTCAAAATTTCGTCGAAATTTAGTTTCTTATAGCAAATTTCATCAAAATTTATTTTCTTATAGCAAATTTCGTTCAAATTTACTTTTCTTTAGTAAATTTCGTAAAATTTTGTCGAAATTTATTTTTATAGAAAATTTTTGTCAAAATTTTTTTTCTATACAACATTTTATCAACATTTATTTGCTATAATTATTTTTCTTGTAGCAAATTTCTTACAAATTTATTTTCTTAATGCAAATTCCGTTCAAATTTATTTTCCTTAGTAAATTTCGTAAAAAAGTTTTTCTATAGTAAATTTTGCCGAATTTTATTTTCTGTATTAAATTTTGTCGTATTTGATATTCTATATTAATTTAATTTGGTAGGAAAATTTGTTGACATTTATTTTCTACAGTCGATTTTTTTTTTTTTACAATTTTTTTTATACAAAATTTCGCCGAAATTTAGTTTCTTATAACAAATTTCATCAAAATTTATTTTTTTATAGCAAATTTCGTCAAAATTTATTTTCTTATAGCAAATTTCGTTCAAATTTATTTTCTTTAGTAAATTTCGTAAAATTTTGTTTTCTATAGTAAATTTTGTCGAAATTTATTCAAAACTTATTTTCTATAATTATTTTTCTTGTAGCAAATTTCTTACAAATTTATTTTCTTAATGCAAATTTTGTTCAAATTTATTTTTCTAAATTTCGTAAAATTTTTTTCTATAGCACATTTTGTCGAATTTTATTTTCTATATTAAATTTTGTCGTATTTTATATTCTATATTAATTTAATTTGGTAAGATATTTTATTGAAATTTATTTTCTACAGTAAATTTTGTCGATTTTGTTTTTATACAAAATTTCGCCGAAATTTAGTTTCTTATAGCAAATTTCGTCAAAATTTATTTTCTTATAGCAAATTTCGTCAAAATTTATTTTCTTATAGCAAATTTCGTCAAAATTTATTTTCTTATGGCAAATTTCGTAAAATTTTGTTTTCTATAGTAAATTTTGTCGAAATTTATTTTATACAAAATTTTTGTCAATTTTTTTTTTCTATACAACATTTTGTCAAAATTTATTTTCTATAATTATTTTTTCTTATAGCAAATTTCATTCAAATTTATTTTCTTTAGTAATTTTTTTTACAGTAAATTACATCAAAATTCTTTTACTATAGTAAATTTCTTAAAAATTTATTTTCTATAGTAAATTTCATCGATTTTTTTTTCCATATAGTAAATTTTGCCAAAATTTATTTTCTATAGTAAATTTCATCGATTTTTTTCCTATAGTAAATTTTGCCACAATTTATTTTCTATAGTTTATTTCGCCAAAATTTATTTTCTATAGTAAATTTCATCGAAAAATTTTTTATAGCCAATTTCGTCGAAATTTATTTTATATAAAAATTTTCGTCTAAAATTTTTTCTACAATAAATTTCATCGAAATTTTTTTCCAAGTATATTTTGTCGAAACTTATTTTGTAGAGCAAATTTCGTCAAAATTTATTTTCTATAGTAAATTTTGTCGATTTTTTTTTCATCGAAATGGGTTTTTCCATACAGTAAACTTCGTCGAAATTTTTCTATGGGTGCCTTTAAGCTCTGAGAAGAAGAGAGCAAAATCCGTTCATGGCCAATTATGATCTCAGAGAGTATCTCATCTGTAAAATATCCTCATCCAATAAACCTCAATATCATATTTACTCGAAGCCAAGGCCTCATGCCTTGATGCGCTCAGAAATGTGAGGCCCTGTGTACCATGCATACTCAGCTCTAGAGTTATTGCTCACATTGTGATTGGTATTTTGTCGCCGTAGTGGTATATGTTGAAATACTTTTCGTGGTCGACAACTTTGGCCCATAAAACATGAAGTTTGACTCTCGACAATCAGTCCCACTTGCATCAACCGATTTTGTCTCAACTGCAAAAAAAAAACGAAAACAGAGTAAACTCCATTCTTTTGCTCTGCCACATTTTCTGTTATACCTACAAATTTACGTGATTTCTACATATAGCATTGTTGTTGTTGTTTGTTAGAGTGTTGTTACATAATACCGTTGTGTAGTCTATCGTTAGAAATACTCTTCTTCTCTGCCACCTCCCAAAATCTTCCTTGCAAATATAGCCACCCCATGGCTGACTAGAATTCCCTCAAATTTACCTCAGTTTCTTAGCGAATTATTTTTTGCCATTTAACTTTCCCCAAACAAATGCAAATTAAGTTCTCTTTTAGGCTAAATATATAACGGAAGTTTCTCTTTACCATGTACCAGATAATTAGATATGTTGACATGTTAAGTGGAGTTCTTTAACGATAATGGTACTCAAATGAATTTTGGGGAATATTTTGATACAGCATTAAATGTAGTTTCCATTATATATTTTTTTAAATAAATAATTTTATATTTGTTTTATATACATTCTTTTTACGAATTGTAACCACGGTTGCCACTCGATCCAAAAATAATCTACCAAAAATTGGAGAAATATTTTACCAAAAAACTACCAAACAAAAAATATTTTTTTTTGCAAAATTTTATTTCTATAGAAAATTTTGTTCAACATTTTATTTCCATAGAAGATTTTTTCAAAATGTTATTTCTTTAGAAAATTTTGCCAAAATTTTATTTCTATAGAAAATTTTGCCATAATTGTATTTCTATAGATAATTTTGCCAAAATTTTTTTTCTTTAGAAAATTTTGCCAACATTTTATTTCTATAGTAAATTTTGCCGTAATATTATTTCTATAGAAAATTTTGTCAAAATTTTATTTCTCCTCTGGGCAACCGTGATTGTAACAGGCCAATACCATCATTATCATTTATACATTTCTTATTTCTCGCGTATATTCATTTTCCATTTACCCATTTATGTTAACTTGTTTCTAATGTTAAATTGCATTAACAGAGATCGTTCATGTTAAATACTTATTATAGTGCTAAGTAGTCATTGCTAGAAAATAACAAAAGCTTTAACTCTCTTGCTCTCTTTAGTTATGTTATATCGCTTATGGTAATCGCTCAAAATCTCAATTGTATTTGAATTGAATATGATACATATGATAACTGTTTTTTTTTCTCTAACTCTCTGTAGTTTTTATATCACTCTCATATACTCACTGCATTTAACCAATTTCGTTTCTCTCTCAATATGCATTGAGTGGTCTCCTCATTACATACCGTTATTTGGCGAGAGCTTAGAAGATGCTAGAAAGTATTGAAATTGTAACATCATTCTGATTGAATAGAGAACGAATAAAGTCAAAACCAAAACCAGGCAGAGTACTCAGGATATTTTAAGACTACTAAAGCAAGATATTCCTCAGACGAATACTGAACCTAGTCTTATTCATAAAAATAAAATGTAAAATTATTTTTTTTTTTAATTATTGATTCATTATTATTACAATATTGAAAACTTAAAAGTTAGACAGCTATGACAACTAAAGTCTTAAAAATAAATATAAAATTAGAAACTTCTTTAAGGTGAAACCCCCTACATGGCCAATGCTCAGCCAAATTTAGAGGATTTTTTTCTTTAGAGATTATTAAACAGTCTTCGATTAATAGTATTTTCCTTAACTCTTAATTTTCTTATGCATTACGACTGAATCACATTTATTTGTAATTATTCAATTTTAAATTTAAATAATGAGATACATTATTTTAATACTTTACTTTATTTAATATGAGAATTTATTTAAAAAAAAAAACAATACTTATCAATGTCGACACTTTTATCATACCATAGGTATGTCTCATCATCAAAGCAAAAACAACACCACGAAAATACGATGTGTCATATTTCAATGATATAATCTTTCCCCATCCATGTCACATATTGGCGACTAATTGGCATTCCATGAAAACAAACTTTATTTCTATTTTCCCCCCACCCCATCATAATTTAAAGGTTACTCAATATTGGCTGAAATCTATCAATGTTGAATAAACTGAAATATTTATAGATACTAGATTTCATATCACACATCATCATCACATGGATTTCTATTGAGATTAATTTAAGACTAATTTATTTTTAGAAAAATGTTTATATATTTATATAATAAATATTCAATTTTAATGACATTTTGGTTTATTTCTTTGTTTTATATCTGATTTTCTCGAATTTTTTTATGGCAATGTTTTTAGAAGCTCCATGGCTTTGTGGTGCTACGATAGACTATTACATACAAATACGTCACAATTGCAAGGAGGGAGAGAGAGTGAGAGTGTTTTAATGAATTTATATAAATCATTGGATAGAGTAAAAGAGAAAATAAAAAAACTAAGAGCAAACAAATAAACGGAAGAAAAACTTATCCCATTTGAAGGCAATATTTCGAATATGTAATTAAAAAATAATTTTATACAATTCTCTGTTTTCAATTTAACTTTGGAATTAAATTTCCTATTAAACTATATCCAGTTTTCGTGGATAATTTTGGTTTTATTTTCATTTCAACGACATTTAAACCTTGGATAGTAGTGGCACGATCGTTTAGTATATACAAATCAGGGCTGCCAATAAAATTTCAAGAAAAATCGTCATTTTTTTCGAAGAAATCGTCATAATCTTCACTTCCATTTCAAAAATCGTCAAAAAAATCTGCAATGTGAATTATATTAAAGCCAACCTAATTTTTTGATTAAAAACAAAAGTATTTATTTCATATAAAGAAAAGAAAATTAACATACATAACTATGCAATTCAACAACAAAAGCATAAGGACTTCAGTTTTTTATAAAAATAACATAAAAAAACAAGTAAGTAAAGTGGAAAGTCGGGCGGGGCCGACTATATCATACCCTAAACCACCATTACAGAATTAGTAATCATAAGCATTTGTGGGGTAACATGTAGGTCTGGGAGATAAACCGCAGTTGCATATTTAAGAAAATTAAGGGGTACATGTTATGGGTGCTTTGAGCTCATAGTCAATGTTGCCAGGGAAATATTCGGTTTACCCTACAAGGACAAAAAAAGTTCCCTTCTTTCCTATATATTCCCAAACAATTTTCCCTACTATATTTTTCGTTAAATTTAAATAATTTTACAAAACAAAAATGGTTCTAAGTATTTTATTATCTTAAAACATGAATATGTAACGTATATAACTTAGAATCTAAATTTGTATTACGACCACGGTTGCCACAGTTGGTAGAATTCTACCCAAATTAGTAATCTTTTTTGTTAAATCTTTATAAAAATAAAATTTTGGAAAAAGTTTCTATAAACAAATTTTTGTGAGAAATTTTTCTATAGAAATAAAATTTTGACAATAAATTCTATAGAAATAAAATTTTGAGACAAAATTCCACAGAAATAAAATTTTGAGAAAATTTTTTATAAGAATAATATTTTGAAAAAATTTCTATAGAAATACAATTTTGACAAAATGTTCTATAGAAATAAAATGTTGACAAAATTTTCTACAGGAATAAAGATTACCACACTTTGTTAAATATCAAGCCTTGCCGGCTTCTAATTTCCTCCTCTAGACCCACCAAAATGTAAAAATTATTACAAATTGTGTTGAGTGAAAATGTCCTACATTGTGACCCTACGTCCCTACAAGACGCTAAATATTAGAAAAACCCTACATATAGGGAATTTCCCCTACTTCTAGCAACACTGGTTGTGTTGATATTGCACCTACGGAGTTAGTATGCCACTAATTTTGAACCCATTATTAAAAAAGAGAAAATCGTTAAATTAGTGTGGGTAATAAATACCAATTTGTAAAAATAGAGCAATAGTCTTATGTAAGAGCCACAAGGTCGTATAAGTACGATCGGCTAGTACATCAAAATTTGAGTAACACTGGTTAATAAATAAGAGTACTATGGCCAAATTTGGGAAAATCGAGCGATGCATATATATGGAAGCTATATCTAAATCTGAACCAATTTGCATAATATTTTGCTGGTTTGATTAATACCACAAAAGGTTACCTTGTGTAAGATCAGTTAAGAAATGAGGCCTGTATGGTCAAACATAAGGTTATTAGGGGCGAATTTTTCGGGTGATACATATATGGGAGCTATATCTACATCTGAACCGATTTCGATGAAATTTTGCACATATAGTTAGTACTATAGAGGACTGGATCTAGCCAACTTTTAGTAAGATCGGTTAATAAATAAGGGTTCTACGGCCAAATTTGGGTAAATCGGGCTGTACATATATATGGGAGCTATATCTAAATCTGAACCGATTTCGATGATTTTTTGCACATATAGTTAGTGCTATAGAAGACTACATTTAGCCAAATTTGAGTAAGATCGGTTGATAAATAAGGGTTTTATGGCCAAATTTAGAAAAATCGGGCGGTACATATATATGAGAGCTATATCTAAATCTGAACCGATTTGGATGAAATTTTGCAGACTTGAAGGGCGATGGAAAAGATTACCTTTTGCCAAATTTGGTGACGATCCGTTTGAAAAAAAGCGCAACGTGACCCCATTTGTCGAAATCGGGCGATACATATATATGGGAGCTATATCTAAATTTGATCCGATTTCTTCCAAATTCAATAGAAATAAAATTTTTTTCTTAAAAATAAAATTTTGCAAAACATTTCATAGAAATTAAGTTTTGCAAGAATTTACTATAGAAAAATTCTATAAAAATAAAAATGTGCAAAAATTTTCTGTAGAAATAAAATTTTAACAAAATTGTCTATATAAATACAATTTTGACAACATTGTATAGAAATAAAATTTTGACAATATTGTCTATAGAAATAAAATTTTGACAAAATTGTGTATAGGAATAAAATTTTGACAAAATTTTCTATATAAATAAAATTTTAACAAAATTGTCTATATAAATACAATTTTGACAACATTTTTTATAGAAATAAAATTTTGACAAAATTGTCTATAGAAATAAAATTTTGACAAAATTTCTATAGAAATAAAATTTTGACAATATTTCTATAGAAATAAAATTTTGACAAAATTTCTATAGAAATAAAATTTTAACAAAATTTTCTATAAATTCAATATAAAGCATTTCTTTCGATTAATACAATATTTTTACTTATACTAACCACAAAAATTAAAAAAATAATTGTGGTTAGTATATATGTATATAAGAACAACTTCAAATTAAAACTATTTGGTAGTTGTTCCAAATTTTTTATTTTTAATTTGGTAGATTTTTGGTTATTTTTCAAATTTTTGTGGATTATTTTTGGCGCAAGTGGCAAAATGAGTAAAAACTTGCAATTTACCTATCTGACAACTGTCAAATGCATTCTCTTTTTTGCTGGTTCTAACCGTGTAAACAAACTGCTTCTAGTCAAAATTTTTGAAAGGAGCTAATATCGTTATTTTTGGGGCAAGAATCGAAAAATCGGCATTTGTTATTTTTTGAGTAAAAAATCGTCAAAATGGCGATAAATCGGCAAAATTGGCAGCCCTGATACAAATGCTTCACAAGAGCAAGGAGAGAGAGAGAGTCTTAATTAGATTATTAAAATCATGGGATAGAGAAAAGAGTAAGTGAAGAACTAAGAGTAATAACGAAATCCAGAGATTTGACAGCAATATTTCACATGTGGGATTAAAACATATTTTTATACAATTTTCTGCAAATATTAAATTTGGGCTAAATTTCCTATAAAACTATATCCGATTTTCTCCAACATTTCTGTTGATTTTTTCAAAAGGCTTTGCTTTTTAGAATGGCGACATAATCGACTATTGTATACAAATACGTCTCATGGGCATGGAGAGAGAGTCTCTTAATGAAATTATAAAAATCATTGGATAGAGAAAAGAGAATTTTTAAACCTTTTGAAGATAATAGTAGGATTAAAAAACATTTTTATACAATTTTCTGTTTTCAATTTAAATTTGGAATGAAATTTCCTATAAAACTATATCCAATTTTTTGGAATATTTTTGTTTTTCTTTTCTCTTGAACGGCATTTATTTTAAGAAGCCATGGATATTGTATACAAATGTGTCACAAGAGCAAGGAGAGAGAGAGTCTCTAAATGAAATGATTAGAAGCAAGGCATGGACAAATAAGAAAGAGAAACGCTACGAGTAAACTAACAAACTCAAAAAATTGTGGTATAGAGATAAAAGATAGTTAAAAACAAAGATCAAACGAACAAGAGAAGGAGACTCATTTCAAGGTAATATTTCTGGATATAGGATTAAAAGATATTTTATACAATTTGGAAAATTTGAAAATTTTTCTATAAAACTATTGACTAAAATTATATAAAAAAAATTTATTTTTCTATTTTATTTTATTTTTTATTACAACTATAAATTACAAGCAAACAAATTGTCAACGATAAAACCTCAAGCAATTTACCCATTAATTTACTTACTTCATAACATTTTTTTATTACGTCAAGTTAATCTCAACAAGTTATTTGTGTCCCATGTTCAGTATGCTAATTTCCTATATAAAACACCATTTTAATTTTACATCCTATTTATATTCTAGTCTTTAAACATTAATCCAAGCGTGCTATCGATCATTTTATTTTTATTATTGTTTTTTTTTTTTTTAAGACCGGTTGTTCTATTAACATTTCATAAAAATCTCTAACAACTAATTCAAACATTTGTTTTTGTTTTCTCTAGTTATCTGTCTGTCTGTCTGGGACCATTGTTTAAAGAAATCTCATTAGCATGCAATATTATCTTGTTAATAGAAATTCCATATTGCACTAACTTATGTCATTGAAACCATATTTTTCCAATCAAAAATAATTTATGCAGAAAATAATAATTAAAAAAACAAAATAAAAATTTAAAAACCTGTCACAAGCAAAAGCATTTGAGCAACACCTCATTGTAGAAATTTTGGTGTGATTTACGAGTGTTATTCTGAAGTCTAATATTCCTTGACAAATACACATTGGAATTATTTGCAAATATTTTGAAAAATCAAAAAATATATAAATGTTTCTAAAAAAATATTTTTTGTTTATGTTTTTTGTGTTCACAACACCCGTATAATTTGTTCTGAAAGGCTCAAGAAAATGAATAGCTTAGATAAATTTGTCACGTCTATACTGGCTACTTATAAATTTTCTGTGCAAATATTTCACTCAATCATTAGATTTACTCGCACACGCTGTTGCTGCACTGCAGAACAGACATTGGATGACCCACAACATACACCCACTAGATTTATTTATTAGATTTAAATGTATTTTTATTCTTGCAGGAATTAAATTTAAATTTAATTGAAAAACAAAATATGTACACACTCCGAGAGAAAAAAGGTGTCTGAAACTCAAAAAAAAATCCAAAATTTCTTATAAATAAAAATATTCGCTTAAATTTCTTTAAAAAAGTACATCTTCTGTAGAGAGAAAACTTTTGACGAGATTTACTATAGGAAGTAAATTTTATCCAAACTTACTATAGCAAGTAAATCTCGACGAAATTTCCTATAGAAAGGAAATTTTGACAAAATTTCCTAAAGAACGTAAATTTCGGCGATATTTCCATAGAAAATAAATTTTGATGAAATTTCCTACAAACAGAAAATTTCGACGAAATTTCCTACAAACAAAAATTTTCGACAAAATTTCCTATAAACAGAAAATTTCGACGAAATTTTCTATAGAAAGTAAATTTCGACGAAATTTCCTATAGAAAGTAATTTTTGACAAAATTTCCGATAGAAAGTAAATTTCGACGAAATTTCCTATAGAAACTAAATTTCAACGAAATTTCCTATAAAAACTAAATTTGGACAAAATTTCCTAAAGAAAGTAAATTTCGGCGATATTTCCATAGAAAATAAATTTTGATGAAATTTCCTACAAACAGAAAATTTCGACGAAATTTCCTACAAACAGAGAATGTCGACGAAATTTCCTACAAACAGAAAATGTAGACGAAATTTCCTATAAACAAAAATTTTCGACAAAATTTCCTATAAACAGAAAATTTCGACGAAATTTTCTATAGAAAGTAAATTTCGACGAAATTTCCTATAGAAAGTAATTTTTGACAAACAGAAAATGTACTCGAAATTTCCTACAAACAGAGAATGTCGACGAAATTTCCTACAAACAGAAAATTTCGACAAAATTTCCTATCAACAGAAAATTTCGACGAAATTTCCTATAAACAGAAAATTTTGACGAAATTTCCTATAAACAGAAAATTTCGACGAAATTTCCTATAAACAAAAAATTTCGACAAAATTTCCTATAAACAGAAAATTTCGACGAAATTTTCTATAGAAAGTAAATTTCGATGAAATTTCCGATAGAAAGTAAATTTCGACGAAATTTCCTATAGAAAGTAAATTTCAACGAAATTTCCTATAAAAAAAATAAGTTTTGACGAAATTTCCTATAGAAAGTAAATTTGACAAAATTTCCTATAGAAAGTCAATTTCGGAGAAATTTTCCATAGAAATTAAATTTTGATGATATTTCCTACAAACAGAAAATGTAGACGAAATTTCCTACAAACAGAAAATTTCGACAAAATTTCCTATCAACAGAAAATTTCGACGAAATTTCCTATAAACAGAAAATTTCAACGAAATTTCCTATAAACAAAAAATTTCGACAAAATTTCCTATAACAAAAAATTCCGACGAAATTTTCTATAGAAAGTAAATTTCGACGAAATTTCCTATAGAAAGTAATTTTTGACAAAATTTCCTATAGAAAGTAATTTTTGACAAAATTTCCGATAGAAAGTAAATTTCGACGAAATTTCCTATAGAAACTAAATTTCAACGAAATTTCCTATAAAAAATAAGTTTTGACGAAATTTCCTATAGAAAGTAAATTTGACAAAATTTCCTATAGAAAGTAAATTTGACAAAATTTCCTATAGAAAGTCAATTTTGATGAAATTTCCTACAAACAGAAAATGTCGACGAAATTTCCTATCAACAGAAAATTTCGACGAAATTTCCTAAAAAACACAAAATTTCGACGAAATTTCCTAAAAAACACAAAATTTCGACGAAATTTCTTAAAAACAGAAAATTTTGACGAAATTTTCTATAGAAAGTAAATTTCGATGAAATTCCCGAGAGAAAGTAAATTTCGACGAAATTTCCTATATAAAGTAAATTTCAACGAAATTTCCTATAAAAAATAAGTTTTGACGAAATTTCCTATAGAAAGTAAATTTGACAAAACTTCCTATGAAAGTCAATTTCGGCGAAATTTTCCATAGAAATTAAATTTTGACGAAATTTCCTATAGAAAGTAAATTTGACAAAATTTCCTATAGAAAGTCAATTTCGGGGAAATTTTCCATAAAAATTAAATTTTGATGAAATTTCCTACAAACAGAAAATTTCGACAAAATTTCCTATCAACAGAAAATTTCGACAAAATTTCCTATCAACAGAAAATTTCGACAAAATTTCCTATCAACAGAAAATTTCGAAGAAATTTCCTAAAAAACAAAAAATTTCGACGAAATTTCTTATAAACAGAAAATTTCGACGAAATTTCCTATAGAAAATAAATTTCGACGAAATTTCCTATAAACAAAAACTTTCGAAGAAATTTCCTATAAACAAAAAATTTTACGAAATTTCCTATAAACAAAAAATTCGACGAAATTTCCTATAAACAAAAAATTTAGACGAAATTTCATATAAACAGAAAATTTCGACAATATTTCCTATAAACAAAAAATTTCGACAAAAATGCCTATAAACCAAAAATTTCGACGAAATATATTTCCACAAAATTTCCTATATGAAGTAGTATTGATGAAATTTTGTATAGAAAGTACATTTCGACGAAATTTCCAAAAGACAAGAAATTTCGACAAAATTTCCAATATACAAAAAATTTCGACGAAATTTCTTATATACAAAAAATTTCGACGAGATTTCATATAAACAGAAAATTTCGACGTAATTTTCCTATAAACAAGAGAAATTTCGACAAAATTTCCTATAGAAAATAAATTTCGACAAAATTTTCTATAAACAAAAAATTTCGACAAAATTTCATATAAACAGAAAATTTCGACGAAATTTCCTATAAACAAAAAATTACGACGGAAATGCCTATAAACAGAAAATTTCGACGAAATTACTTATAGAAACTAAATTTCGTCGAAATTTCCTATAGAAAATAAATTTCGACGAAATCTCCTATAGAAACTAAATTTCGACAAAATTTCCTATAAACAAAAAATTTGCACTAAATTTCCTATAAAGAGTAAATTTCGACGAGATTTCCTATAGAAAATAAATATTGATGAAATTTGTTAAAGAAAGTACATTTTGACGAAATTTCGTATAGAAGTTTCGAATAAAATTTCCTATAGAAAGTAAATTTCACAAGAGCAAGGAGAAATAGATTCTCCAAACGAAATGCTAGGTTAGGTTAGGTGGCAGCCCGATGTATCAGGCTCACTTAGACTATTCAGTCCATTGTGATACCACATTGGTGAAACCACTTAGAGAAGCTTTGAAACCCTCACAAATGTCACCAGCATTACGAAATGCTAAACAGGATGAGAAAGAGAAACGCTAAAAGCAAACAAACAAGCTTAAGAGATTTTTAACCCATTTGAAGGCATTATTTCGAATGTTTGATTAAACAATATTTGTATACAATTTTCTACAAATATTAAACTTGGAATTAAATTTCCTATGAAACTAACATATATCCTTTTTTCTTGAATATATTTTTTTTTTCTTTTCAACAGCATTTATTTTAAAAAGCCATGGGAATTGATGGCATAATCGGCAATTGTATACAAATTTGTCACAAAAGCAAGGAGAGAGAGAGAGTCTCTAAATGAAATGATTAGAAGCATGGGATAGAGAAGAGAGCAAACTAACAAACCCAAAAATCATTTGATAGAAAAAAGAGAAAGTGAAAAACAAAGAGCAAACAAACGGAAGAGATATTTAACCCATTTGAAGATAATATTTCTAATGTAAGATTTAAATTTCGACGAAATTTTCTATAGTAGATTTCGACGAAATTTCTTATAAACATAAAATTTTGACGAAATTTCTTATAGAAAATAAATTTCGACGAAATTTCTTATAGAAAATAAATTTCGACAAAATTTCCTATAAACAGATAATTTTTACGAAATTTCCTATAAACAGAAAATTTCGACGAAATTTCCTATAAACAGAAAATTTCGACGAAATTTCCTATAAACAGAAAATTTCGACAAAATTTCCTATAAACAGAAAATTTTGACGAAATTTCGTATAAGCTAAAAATTTCGACAAAATTTCCTATAAAAATATAATTTTGACGAAATTTCCTATAAACAGAAAATTTTGACGAAATTTCCTATAAACAGAAAATTTCAACGAAATTTCCTATAGAAAAAAATTTCGAAAATTGTAAATAATACGCATCTGTTTTTGAGAGTGTACATGTTCCTCTACGTTTTTAATATTTTCGTTTATTTTTTTTTCACATTTGTATATAAAAATATAATTTTCGAAATTATTTACTAACTTCGATAATGCCAGAAGACAAATGTATATGTAGTGTATTCTCATATATTCGAAATTTTGTGCACACTAATTTCTTATATACTCTCATATTTTAGGTATTTGTCCTTGAAATATTAGGTGAAATAATTTTTATTATATGACTAATGCGAAAGAAATCAAAAGTTATTATTGTTATATACGGTTTGCTAATTCCGTAATTATATCGAAAATTCCGAACAGATATATTTCGTAGGTAGGTAATTATTCTAAAATGATTAAGTATTCGATAAAACAATCTATATCTTCATTAAAATTCATAGGGTGTGAATTTAATAATTTTTTGTGTAAACTTTGACGTATTCGCATGATTTTGTTATCTTGTTCCTTATTTTTAAAGCAATTCCATTAAAAAAAAAATAGCGGTGATATATTGCAGTTAATTTCAATTTCTATTTCCACTTTACATGAACGCACACTTGTGTGTGTCACATTTATTTAGTGCATTTCCTTTTGGCCATATTTTATATGTGTGTATGTATTCATTTTTTTTTTCATTTAATTAGTATTTTAATTAAATAAACATCTCGTATATGGCCTTGATAAATTTACTAGTCAATTAGATCAGAGGAACTGGCGCTATTCTCTCTATAGATGCACTTTCTTAATAGCTCTCAATCTCCATGGCATGAAGAAAACAGTTTGAGAGCCATTAGAAGAGTGCATCTATAGAGAGAAGGGAATGAGTTTTAGTCAAATGCTGTAACAGGATTGTATTTTTAATCAGAATTTATATGAAAAAAATATTAAATATTTTATTGCAAAAAACTAGCTAAATTATTTCCTATTCATAGACAAATAATCTTTGTCTAAGAAACTTTTGTTTTGGCCATTACTATGCCGACATTCATCAATCTTTGGTTGAGAGGTTGGTTACCTTCAAAAATTCTGACTGTAACTGTAAACATTTGTCAATTGTCAACATTCTTGATGGAAAACAATGAGACAAAGCTGACAGCAATGACAATATTTTGTAAACAGAAAATAAACACACACATTTTGTTAATAATTTTATTACAATATCTTAAATACATCTCGTTACTATGCTTACAAAACAACGAATTTGCGACAATGCCACAAAGAAACTTTGGTCACAACTACTATGGCATAGCAATTCTTTATGTTTGAGGTGAATAAATGTGGACAGTGAGTGGTGAGATCCAGTAGAAGAGATCACCAGTAACTTAAGACCTATGTGTGCGATATAGTTTTTTTATACCCTCCATCATAGGATGGGGGTATATTAACTTTGTCATTCCGTTTGTAACACATCGAAATATTGCTTTAAGACCCCATAAAGTATATATATTCTGGGTCGTGGTGAAATGCTGAGTCGATCTAAGCATGTCCGTCCGTCCGAAACTTGGCACAAGTAGTTGTTATCGATGTAGGTCGGATGGTATTGAAAATGGGCCATATCGGTCCACTTTTACGTATAGCCCCCATATAAAGGGACCCTCAGATTTGGCTTGTGAAGCCTCTAACAGAAGCATATTTCATCCGATTCGGCTGAAATTTTGTATATGGTGTTGGTATATGGTCTCTAACAACCATGCAAAAATTGGTCCACATCGGTCCATAATTATATATAGTCCCCATATAAACCGATCCCCAGATTTGGCTTGCGGAGCCTCAAAGAGATGCAAATTTCATCCGATCCGGCTGAAATTTGGTACATGGTGTTGGTATATGGTCTCTAATAACCGTGCAAAAATTGGTTCACATCGGTCCATAATTATATATAGCCCCCATATAAACCGATCCCTAGATTTGGCTTGGGGAGCCTCAAAGAGAAGAAAATTTCATCCGATCCGGCTGAAATTTGGTACATGATGTTGGTATATGGTCTCTAACAACCATGAAAAAATTGGTCCATATCGGTCCATAATTATATATAGCCCCCATATAAACCGATCCCCAGATTTGGCTTGTGGAGCCTCTAAGAGAAGCATATTTCATCCGATCCGGCTGAAATTTGGTACATGGTGTTGGTATATGGTATCTAACAATCATGCAAAAATTGATCCACATCGGTCCATAATTATATATAGCCCCCATATAAACCGATCCCCAGATTTGGCTTGGGGAGCCTCAAAGAGAAGAAAATTTCATCCGATCAGGCTGAAATTTGGTACATGATGTTGGTATATGGTTTCTAACAACCGTGCAAAAATTGGTCCACATCGGTCCATAATTATATATAGCGCCCATATAAACCGATCCCCAGATTTGGGTTGCGGAGCCTCAAAGAGAAGCAAATTTCATCCGATCCACCTGAAATTTGGTACATGGTGTTAGTATATGGTCTCTAACAACCATGCAAAAATTGGTCCACATCGGTTCATAATTATATATAGCCCCCATATAAACCGATCCCCAGATTTGGCTTGCGAAGTCTCCAAGAGAAGCAAATTTCATCCAATCCGGCTGAAATTTGGTATATGGTGTTGGTATATGGTCTCTAACAACCATGCAAAAATTGGTCCACATCGGTCCATAATTATATATAGTCCCCATATAAACCGATCCCCAGATTTGGCTTGCGGAGCCTCAAAGAGATGCAAATTTCATCCGATCCGGCTGAAATTTGGTACATGGTGTTGGTATATGGTCTCTAACAACCGAGCAAAAATTGGTTCACATCGGTCCATAATTATATATAGCCCCCATATAAACCGATCCCCAGATTTGGCTTGGGGAGCCTCAAAGAGAAGAAAATTTCATCCGATCCGGCTGAAATTTGGTACATGATGTTGGTATATAGTCTCTAACAATCATGCAAAAATTGATCCACATCGGTCCATAATTATATATAGCCCCCATATAAACCGATCCCCAGATTTGGCTTGTGAAGCCTCTAACAGAAGCATATTTCATCCGATCCGGCTGAAATTTGGTATATGGTGTTGGTATATGGTCTCTAACAACCGTGCAAAAATTGGTCCACATCGGTCCATAATTATATATAGCGCCCATATAAACCGATCCCCAGATTTGGGTTGCGGAGCCTCAAAGAGAAGCAAATTTCATCCGATCCACCTGAAATTTGGTACATGGTGTTAGTATATGGTCTCTAACAACCATGCAAAAATTGGTCCACATCGGTTCATAATTATATATAGCCCCCATATAAACCGATCCCCAGATTTGGCTTGCGAAGTCTCCAAGAGAAGCAAATTTCATCCAATCCGGTTGTAACTTGGAACATGGTGTTAGTATATGATCTTTAACAACCGTGCCAGAATTGGTCCATATCGGTCCATAATTATATAGCCCCCATATAAAACGTTCTCCAGATTTGACCTCCGGAGCCTCTTGGAGGAGCAAAATTCATCCGATCCGGTTCAAATTAGGAACGTGGTGTTAGTATACGGTCGCTAACAACCATACCAAAATTGGTCCAATCACACAAAAATTGGTCCATATCGGTTCATAATAAAATTTTCATCATTGTTAAAATTTTATTTCTATAGAAAATTTTGTTCAAATTTTATTCGGTTCATAATCATGGTTGCCACTCGAGCCAAAAATAATCTACCAAGATTTTATTTCTATAGAAAATTTTGTCAAAAGTTTATTTCTATAGAAAATTTTGTTAAAATTTTATTTCTGTAGAAATTTTTGTCAAAATTTATTTCTATAGAAAATTTTGTTAAAATTTTATTTCTGTAGAAAATTTTGTCAAAATTTTATGTCTACTTTGTCAAACTGAATTACATACGTATTGAATCGATCTTTTTTGATTTAATATATACCACGTATGGACTTACATACAATTTAGAAGATGGTGTTACGAGGTTTTAAGATACCTTGCCATCGGCAAGCGTTACCGCAACTTAAGTAATTCGATTCTGGATGGCAGTGTTTAGAAGAAGTTTCTACGCACTCCATGATGGAGGGTACATAAGCTTCGGCCTGGCCGAACTTACGGCCGTATATACTTGTTTTTTATTGTGATGTTGTGTCAACAAAATTGCCAGAGTCGTATTGTAGGGATGCCATTTGGAAAAATGTTTAATGGGACAAATCAAAAAAATCTCTTTTGGAAAAAGCAAAGGTTAAGGTTAAATATCACAAAAAAATTGCAAATATTTTTTTAAAAAAATTCGAATAACTACCAAAAAAAACTTTTATTTTTCAAAATTTTATTTCTATAGAAAATTTTGTCAAAATTTTATTTCTATAGAAAATTTTTGCAAAATTTTATTTCTATAGAAAATTTTTGCAAAATTTTATTTCTAAAGAAAATTTTTGCAAAATTTTATTTCTATAGAAAATTTTTGCAAAATTTTATTTCTATAGAAAATTTTTGCAAAATTTTATTTCTATAGAAAATTTTTGCAAAATTTTATTTGTCAACATTTAATAACATAATAATTTCCATGGAATAAAATAGAGTAAAATTGGTTTTTGTGCTCTGAAGGGTTCACTGTTTTTCGAGTGACCCAATATAATATCACCAGAATTTTTGTTATGTGATTTTCAGTGTAAATGGCAACCCTATTCTCTCTTTAATATCTTGCCAAAGTAGTCCTAGCAAGTTTTGCCTGGTTATACATAAAGTGTTGGTATTTGCTGACTTATGTTAATTTTTGTTATTTCGTTATTGATTTATTTGTCATTAATGTTTTTTGCCATCAAAGCGTGATGATGGACACTTATTGGCTGATATGTATTTCTTCCTCCCTAACCCTCTAGACAGAGTATTGTATGGCAAGTAAACAGAGAGGAAGAGAGACCGAGAGAAAGAGAGTTAGCTGAGGACAAATAGCAAACACGTACAGCAAAATCAACATTAGCCCATTTATTGCAACAGAGAACACTAGTCCCCCTCCCATTGCTACTTAATTAAAACTTAAATTTTGTTAAAATATTGTATTTTTAAAAGATCCAATGTAACAATTAAAAATATCTACTTTCTGTAAAATAAATTATCAATGAAAAGTAATCGTGAACAATTTTTTTTTATTACTAGCCTTTTTGGTTTATCTTTTACTGTGTGATCCCAGAGATAATTTACTGCATACGATTTTTCTTTTTAGCAGTAGAAACAAAGTAACAAACAAAAACAATTTATAATAAAAATAGACAACTATTATTTACGATAATGCTTTGCTAAAAATAGAAGTGTGTAATATAGTAAATAACACAGTTATTTATAAAAATTATTATGACACTAACTAAACGTTTAATCAACAGTCATTTAGTCAGATTTCAATATGGTGGTGTGATGATTGTGTGTGAGAGAGAGAGGAAACTTATGATAGAAACAAATCCAAGAATGGGATAAAGTTGAATGAACCGTTAATAAAAAAATTTCGGAAATAAAATCAAATTTTAGAATCAGTGTGGATATAATCGAATTGGCTACCTTTGACACAAATCGTGGCTCTGCAGTATTTTAGCCCATTCGATTCTTGAGATTATCAACACTTTGTTATGAAAAAGAGTTTTTTAGTTTAGATGATGAAATCATGGGAGTCAAGCCGATAAGTGTGCTATGATCATTTGATGTATGAAGACTTTTTGCATTCATTGTAATTTCATTACGACTATCTCAAAAATTGTTACTCAATAAATGAAATTAGAGTGCTCCACGTACTTTGATCTCATTAAATAATTTATGACCATAAGAAAAATCAAAATGAAAACTCAATGCGCAAATTAAATTGTTTAACAAATGCCAACCTTATATAGGCACAATCGATATTTACATACATACACATACATATATATGCACTTACATATTTGTATATAATGACTTTATATACGAGCAAGTAGATATGTGCAAATGATTGTAAATACACACAACAGTAACAACAAACGTATTTTTTTATAATAAAATATTAATGAAACAAAATAAAAGAAAAAACTTGTAGATGAAATAAACAGAACAGATCGAACAATATGACGAGTAGAAGACCTTGTATATATTTCAGTTTTTTTTTGTACTCGCATAAGCTAAAATTTAAATATTTTTCATTTGTTTTGATGCCTTCAGCCAGATGTTTTTTTGTTTTGTTTGTTTTACAGTTATCGATTTATATAATTGGTATATAGTACAATTATTAATTACATAGGACATGTGTGGTCTAAGATGCCAAAGATGGTGTGTCAATGTCATTTCACACAATTTTATTTCTATTGAAAATTTTGTCAAAAATTTATTTTGTCAAAATTTTATTTATATAGCAAATGTTGTCAAAATTTATTTTGTCAAAATTTTTTTCTATAGAAAATTTTGACAAAGTTTTCTAGCGAAATAAAACTTTGATAAAATCTTCTATAGAAATAAAATTTTAACAATAGAAATAAAATTTTGACAACATTTTCTATAGAAAAAAAATTTTCTATAGAAATAAAAGTTTTATAAAATTTTCTATAGAAATAAAATTTTTACAAAATTTTCTATAGAAATAAAATTTTAACAAAAATTTCTAAGAAATAAAATTTTGACCAAATTTTCTATAGAAATAAAATTTGAACAAAATTTTCCTATAGAAATAAAATTTGAAAAAATTTTCCTACAGAAATAAAATTTTTACAAAATTTTCTATAGAAATATAATTTTGACAAAATCTTCTATTGAAATAAAATTTTGACAAAATTTTCTATAGAAATAAAATTTTTATAAAACTTTTTATAGAAATGAAATTTTGAAAAAATTTTCCAATTAAATAAAATTTTGACAAAATTTTATAATGAAATAAAATTTTCACAAAATTTTCTAATGAAATAAAATTTTCACAAAATTTTCTACTGAAATAAAATTTTCACAAAATTTTCTAATGAAATAAAATTTTGACAAAACTTTCTATAGAAATAAAATTTTGACAAAATTTTCTATAGAAATAAAATTTTGACAAAATATTCTACAGAGATAATTTTTTTACAAAATTTTCTATAGAAATAAAATTGTGACAGAATTTTCTATAGAAATCAAATTGTGACAGAATTTTCTATAGAAATAAACTTTTAACAAAATTTTCCACAGAAATAAATTTTTGCAAAAATGTTCAATAGAAATAAATTTTTGCAAAAATTTTCTGTTGAAATAAAATTTTTATAAAACTTTTTATAGAAATAAAAGTTTGAAAAGATTTTCTATAGAAATAAAATTTTGACATAAATTTGCTACAGAAAAAAATTTTGACAAAATTTTCTATAGAAATAAAATTTTGACAAAATTTTCTGTAGAAATAAAATTTTGACAAAATATTCTACAGAGATAAATTTTGGACAAAATTTTCAATAGAAGTAATATATTAACAAAATTTTCTATGGAAAAAAATTGTTGCAAAAATTTGCGATAGAAATAAAAGTTTAAAAAGATTTTCTAAAAAAAAAATTTAACATAAATTTTCTATAGAAAAAAAATTGACAAAGGTTTCTAACGAAATAAAACTTTGATAAAATTTTCAATGAAAATAAAATGTTGACAATAAAAAATTTTCTATAGAAATAAAATTTTTTAAAAAATATTTTTGAGTGTTGTTGACCTATTTTATGTTTATTCTGATTATTAATTTTGTTCGGCTTGAGTTCATAGAAGCAATCGATTATTGATTTGTTTTAATATTTATTTCCAATATTTCGGTTAGTGCCACTAACCATCTTCTGGGATTTTGTATCTACATAAAATACAAAAATTAAATTACTTTTAATGTTCACAAATCACAATATTATTTTAGATATAATATATTGAAAATAACTAACGTGAGTTCGTGTGATGCTGTTCGTTCTGCAAGTCACCGTACACTAAGCTTCGTTTGTGTCGATGCTTGTTTATGATGTGTCGATACATTCGTGCGCATTCTTTCGTGTCTTTTTTGAAATTCATTCTCTTGTCAGGAGAGAGATCTATTATATTAAGCATCTCAAGAGTGTGTCTACGCCTATGATTATTCTCTTGAGCAAGTATCTCGACGTCTGTGAAGTTGGGCTTGTGTCCTTTTGTTGCACAGTGAGCTGCAAGTGTTGTTTTTTTGCTCTACTGATTTGTCTACAGCTTTAAGGTCTGATTTATGCGACGAAAGTCTTGTCTTAAGTTTGGTCATTGTATTGCCAACATATGCCATTGGGCATATGTTGGACTTGTCTCCATTACATTTAATTTTGTACACTATATTACTCTTGTCCTCATTCTTTATTATTGACTTTGTGTTGCTGAATAATTCCTTTACTGTTCTCGATGTGCGTGAAGCAATTTGAATCTTGTCCTTGTTATATACGTCCGATTTGAAAAAACGCTCTGAGAATCCTTCAATGTAAGTCATGGGTTTATATGACTTATCCATTTTATGTTGCGGCTCTTCAATTGTCTTATTTTTAATGTTTTCGTTTAGTGTTTTATTTTTAACGCGATTTATTAGTCTGCTTATTATTCTATTTGAAAAATCGTTTGTGGTCAATATTTGTCTTATCTTTATTTCATTCTCCCTATGGAATTCTGCATCACTTATCCTTAAGATTCGATCTATAAAATTGATTGCTGTCATATGGATTATACTTTTATTGTGTTTTGAATTATAATTTATTAGTCGTCCAGTTGCTGTTGGTTTTTGATACCAATTCAGCCTCAAACAATTATCATCTCTCGGTATGTTACAGTCTAAATATGGTAGCTTGTTATCCTTCTCTAACTCCATTGTAAATTGTATTTGACTGTGGAATGAGTTTAATGCGTCAAGAGTACTTTCCACGTCGGTTTTCTTTACTATCGCAAATATGTCGTCCACATATTTTGTTATAATTCGAGGTTTCGGTATTCCTTTGGCATTCCTTTCAATTGTTCATATGTCTTATCTTCATATTTGAAGTACCTACTGTCATTGATGCAAAATAGTGCTAGTTCCTTGAAAATATCACGAGGTATTTTTGTACGATTTTTGATTAAGTCCCATTTCTTCTCAATCATTGTAATGGCTAGGTTTACCGGTATACTGGAAAACAGTGATACAACATCAAACGATATCAGGATTTCATCATCTGTTAGCCTTCGTTTTAAAGCCAATCGCGTCTTTTACATTGTATTTTGAATCTTTGGTGACGTTCTTTAAGATACTAGATATATATCTGCACATCTTATACGATGGTGCATTGATCGATGAGCAAATTGGTCTCAATGGTGTTCCTTCCTTGTGTACCTTCGGAAGGCCTTAAATCCTTGGGCTATGGCAGTTTTACTCGTCAATTTATTCTTTTCCTCGATGCTGATTAGGGTTTCTTTATATAATTTTTCCACTAATTTATTATTCTTGGTTTGAAATTTCGATGTTGGATCAATTTTTAACTGTTTGTAGCTACACATGTCATGTATTATCGCATGCATTTTGGATTTGTATTCTTTGCTGTCCATAGCAACAGTTTTTCCACCTTTTCACGAATTTATTTCGGCATAAGCCGGCTATCATGCAAAACCTTTTTTCGGAAGGTTCAAGTGTGGTTCATTGTTGGGTTTAATGAACTGCCTGAATTTATTCTGATAATTGGTTGATAGTTTTGCTGCAAGTAGAGGATGCTGATGAGGAATGTGGTAATTCCGAAACGTGCGTCCATCCAAACATCTTGCAGTCTATAGGGCTTTGCCCAAATAAATTTGACAAACATTCTTTTCCTCTGTTGGTTGAGCTACACTTGTAGTTTAGTCAATGCATGGTTTTAAGCTGAAATAAAAAAACAACAGAAATAAAATTTTGAAAAAATTTTCTAGCGAAATAAAATTTTGACAAAATATTCTTCTTTTTTTGGTATACAAAATTTTGTCAAAATTTTGTTTCTATAGAGCATTTTGTCAAAATTTTATTTTTATAAAAAATTTTGTCAAAATTTTATTTCTATAGAAAATTTTGTTAAAATTTTATTTCTATGGAATTTTTTTTAAATTTTTTCTTCTTCTTTTTTGTCTTACGATTTATATGTTGTTCTTGTTTTATTTTTTTGTTTTTTAATTTACCTTTTCTTTTATACCATGATATCCATACACACATACATAATTATATATACGTAAATTTTTTTGTATAAATTAATGTTTATATACACAACAAATTGTTGTTCTTGTTTTGTATTAAAAAACAAAAACAAAACAACGTAAATTGAATCGGCTACAAAAAAAAAAAAAAGAAAAAAGAACAATAAAAGTCTATGTACACCACCAATAAATTTCGTATTCATTGTTTTATTTTCAGTTTAGCATACCTTTATCTACTTATTAGTAATGCTTATATGCATCCCTCTCTGTATATACATATGTATATATTTTCATATGTACACTTCTTATGTATGAATAAATGAGTATATATTTACTGATTTGTATATTTGTACCTATTTAGCTGAGTGCGCACCCAGTGTCGATACAAGTGTAGCCTATGATTTGTTTTTTTTTGTTTTCTTCTTCTTCTGATATTGTTTCTTACATTTTAGGTCGATGAAATATTTGTTGGATATTTGAAGGGGGTGGATTAGCAATTTAGGTTCACTTCGTTTTCGGCTAATTTGAAGACGCTATAAGTTGCAGTTTGACAAAAATGAGAACCAAAATTTTATTCAATTTGGTTTTAATTAGTATAGAACAAAAATAAATCATAAAATGGTTGAATTACTATAACATAAATTTATCATTTTCCAATGGACGAAAATACAGTTTAGATCGAATGATGACTTTCTAGGGTTAAATATTTCGCAATTAATGCCTTGTATCCATAATTTGACAAGACTTTATAAAAAATATAAGCGTCTTCATAAATATGTTTGCACTTTTAATTTAGTGTTTTGATGGAAAACCGAACATAGTACCCACATAGTTTGAGTGACTCTCAAACTGTCTCCATGCCAGCATAACAAAAGCCAAATGCAAAAAAAACAAAAACAAAACACATACGCAACAATCAAAACAATAGCTACTCAAACTAACTAAACTACCACAAGAACTTCCATATCCACCTCGGTCTGCTATTTGGTAGCATCAGACAAAAAGAGACTTTCAGAGAGATAAAAATATGAAATTTATTCACTTTCATAGATGCTAATAAGATGGATGATTAAAGCTGCAAATTTTGAGATAATTTTCTATAGAAATAAAATTTTGACAAAATTTTCTATAAAAATAAAAATTTAGACAAAATTTTTAATATAAATAAAATGTTCACAAAATTTTCTAAAGAAATTAAATGTTGACAAAATTTTCTATAGAAATAAAATTTTCACAAAATGTTCTATGGAAATGAAATATTCACAAAATTTTATAAAAAAATAAAATTTTGATAAATTAACGAAAATTAAAGAAATAAAATTTTGACAAAATTTTCTAAAAAATAAAATTTGGACAAAATTTTCTAAAGAAATAAAATTTTGAGATAATTTTCTATAGAAATAAAATTTTGACAAAATTTTCTATAAAAATAAAAATTTAGATAAAATTTTTTATAGAAATAAAATGTTGACAAAATTTTCTAAACAAATTAAATGTTGACAAAATTTTCTATAGAAATAAAATTTTCACAAAATTTTCTATGGAAATAAAATATTCACAAAATTTTATAAAAAAATAAAATTTTGATAAATTAACGAAAATTAAAGAAATAAAATTTTGACAAAATTTTCTAAAGAAATAAAATTTTGACAAAATTTTCTAAAAAAATAAAATTTGGACAAAATTTTCTAAAGAAATAAAATTTTGAGATAATTTTCTATAGAAATAAAATTTTGACAAAATTTTCTATAAAAATAAAAATTTAGACAAAATTTTTTATAGAAATAAAATGTTGACAAAATTTTCTAAACAAATTAAATGTTGATAAAATTTTCTATAGAAATAAAATTTTCACAAAATTTTCTATGGAAATAAAATATTCACAAAATTTTATAAAAAAATAAAATTTTGATAAATTAACGAAAATTAAAGAAATAAAATTTTGATAAAATTTTCTAAAGAAATAAAATTTGGACAAAATTTTCTAAAAAATTAAAATTTGGACAAAATTTTCTAAAGAAATAAAATTTTGCAAACATTTTCTATAGAAATAAAATTTCGACAAAATTGTCTAAAGAAATTAAATTTTCACAAAATTTTCTAAAGAAATAAAATTTTGATAAAATTTTCAATAGAAATAAAATTTTGATAAAATTTTCTAAAGAAATAAAATTTTGACAAAATTTTCTACATATATAAAATTTTAACATTTAACTGTCCACGTGGTGGTAAAATTTGCCACCTTGCACACAGGTTTACATGTATTGTAAATAAAACGTGTAAAATAAAGTACATATTAATATTTATGTAAAAGAGGGGGTCAAATTTACCCCACGTCCCAAAGTACGCAAAATTTAACCTCACCAGTTGAAGGTTAGCAAAATTTCCTATAGAAATAAAAGTTTGACAAACTAAAATTTTGCAAAATTTTTCTAAATAAATAAAATATTCACAAAATTATCTACAGAAATAAAAATTATGAGAAAATTTTCTATGGAAATAAAATTTTGACAAAATTTTCTATGGAAATAAAATTTTGACAAAATTTTCTATGGAAATAAAATTTTGAAAAAAAATTTTATAGAATTAAAATTTTGACAAGATTTTCTAAAGAAATAAAATTTTGACAAAATTTTCTAAAAAATAAAATTTTGCAAAAATTTTGTAAAGAAATAAATTTTTCACAAAATTTTCTAAAGAAACAAAATTTGGACAAAATTTTCTAAAGAAACAAAATTTGGACAAAATTTTCTAAAGAAATAAAATTTTCACAAAATTTTCTAAGGAAATAAAATTTTGACAAAATTTTCTATAGAAATAAAATTTTGACAAAATTTTCTAAAGAAATGAAATTTTGCAAAAATTTTCTATAGAAATAAAATGTTCACAAAATTTCATAAAAAAATTAAATTTTGCAAAATTTTTCTATAAAAATAAAATGTTCACAAAATTTTCTAAAGAAATAAAACTTTCACAAAATTTTCTAAAGAAATAAAATTTTCTATAAATTCAATCTTTTTAAAAGTTTTAATTTTCGTGTTAGGTACTACCTCGGTAGATATCACCATACCATCGATAAATACTGGTCCTTGATGGAGCTTCATAGCCAAAAATGTTCACAATTTAATAACAGTTTTTGGGCGAGATGAATAAATAAATAGGAAAATGCTATATAAGTAATTTTAAGAACATTTATTTCATTGCAAATTTAATCTATTTTTTTTTTTCATTTACTTAGTTTAATTTAATTCAATTTTCTGTACTTTGATTTATTTCAACTAAAAAAAAATTAATTACATTTTTTATACCCTCCATCATAGGATGGGGGTATATTAACTTTGTCATTCCGTTTGTAACACATCGAAATATTGCTCTAAGACCCCATAAAGTATATATATTCTGGGTCGTGGTGAAATTCTGAGTCGATCTAAGCATGTCCGTTCGTCCGTCTGTTGAAATCACGCTAACTTCCGAACGAAACAAGCTATCGGCTTGAAACTTGGCACAAGTAGTGGTTATCGATGTAGGTCGGATGGTATTGAAAATGGGCCATATCGGTCCACTTTTATGTATAGCCCCCATATAAAGGGACCCTCAGATTTGGCTTGTGGAGCCTCTAACAGAAGCATATTTCATCCGATCCGGCTGAAATTTGGTATATGGTGTTGGTATATGGTCTCTAACAACCATGCAAAAATTTTTCCACATCATCCATAATTATATATAGCCCCCATATAAACCGATCCCCAGATTTGGCTTGCGGAGCCTAAAAGAGAAGCAAATTTCATCCGATCCGGCTGAAATTTGGTACATGGTGTTGATATATGGTCTCTAACAATCATGCGAAAATTGGTCCACATCGGTCCATAATTATATATAGCCCCCATATAAACCGATCCCCAGATTTGGCTTGCGGAGCCTCAAAGAGAAGCAAATTTCATCCGATCCGGCTGAAATTTGGTACATGATGTTGGTATATGGTCTCTAATAACCATGCCAAAAATTGGTCCATATCGGTCCTTAATTATATATAGCCCCCATATAAACCGATCCCCAGATTTGGCTTGTGGAGCCTCTAAGAGAAGCATATTTCATCCGATCCGGCTGAAATTTGGTACATGGTGTTAGTATATGGTCGCTACCAACCATACCAAAATTGGTCCAATCACACAAAAATTGGTCCATATCGGTTCATAATCATGGTTGCCACTAGAGCCAAAAATAATCTACCAAAATGTTATTTCTATAAAAAATTTGTCAAAATTTTATTTCTAGAGAAAATTTTGTTAAAATTTTATTCGGTTCATAATAAAATTTTCATCATTGTCAAAATTTTATTTCTGTAGAAAATTTTGTCAAAATTTTATTTCTATAGAAAATTTTGTTCAAATTTTATTCGGTTCATAATCATGGTTGCCACTCGAGCCGTAACTAATCTACCAAGATTTTATTTCTATAGAAAATTTTGTCAAAAGTTTATTTCAATAGAAAATTTTGTTAAAATTTTATTTCTGTAGAAATTTTTGTCAAAATTTTCTTTCTATAGAAAATTTTGTCAAAATTTTTATTTCTATAGAAAATTTTGTAAAATTTTTATTTCTATAAAAAATTTTGTGAAAATTTTATTTCTATAGAAAATTTTGTCAAAATTTTATGTCTACTTTGTCAAACAGAATTATATACGTATTGGATCGATCTTTTTTGATTTAATATATACCACGTATGGACTTCATACAATTTAGAAGATGGTGTTATGCGCTTTACAGACTATCAGTTATTCCGGACGGAATGTCGGTGTTTGTAAAGAATCTTATAGTGTGTCGGATCGATACGACTTGTCGGCGATGACTAAATAATCGGTAAATATGTTATCGGTCCCATAAACATGCAGCAGTATCGATTATGCCTTCGGACTTAACTTATAATGTGCACAATATATGGGATATGTACGACACGAGCACTGTCGTCCGGAATAACTGATAGTCTGTAAAGCGCATTAGGAGGTTTTAAGATACCTTGCCATCGACAAGCGTTACCGCAACTTAAGTAATTCGATTGTGGATGGCAGTGTTTAGATGAAGTTTCTACGCAATCCATGATGGAGGGTACATAAGCTTCGGCCTGGCCGAACTTACGGCCGTGTATACTTGTTTTTACTTTACTTTAATTATGTTTATCTTTATTCCATATGTAATGCAGCCATATAACCCCCCTTTGATTATACTCACCTCGTGCTAATGTTAAAAGAATGAATGAAAATTCGTTGTCAGATTGTTTGTTTTTGCATTCATTTGTATCTTTGGCCATAGTATTGTTGTACTCTGAATAGCGGATTCAGTCAAGCTATTATAGCGGCAAAAGCGGCCACCGGTGAGCCAACAGCTACTAGCTTAACTATGCCAGCTAATTTGCTAATGTTTTATTGCTGTTGTCGTTGTTGTTATTGTATTTATTATTGTTATTATTATTATTGTTATTATTTTATTTTGGTGTGTTTTGGTTATAGAGATATATAGGTGGACATGTGTGTGTATACTATACATCTGAATGTTTGTTTGTTTGCATCGCTACGTTAAAGACGACTACATTTATACATACATATGTACACGTGTACGTATTTATGTATATGAGAGAGTACAGATGATTGTGTTTACGCTGCTATATACACATGTTTCGTTGTTTTATTTATTTTGTTGATATTCATGTTTTTTGTTGTTGTTGTTTTGTTGATTTTTTAGCGTACTTTAGCTTTAGCAACATTTAGTCTCAATTTGTTTGTGCTTCAACAATAAACGGAAATTATACACAATATACAAAACAAAAAATACACGAGAAGAAATTGAAAATTGAAAATAAAACCAAAAACAAAAGCTAATATACAGCTATAACAACAACAACAACAAAAACAACAAGAAAAATCAAAATAGAATACAATAGAAACCTCAATTATCATTGTTGTTATTATAAGGCAAAACGTTTAATTATTGTTATTTGAAAGTAACTGAAACTGAAACTGATTTACAAATAAAGACAATAAGAAAAACTATCGATTGTAGCCATAAGATTTTGAACAATAATGGTAGATAATAATAATAAATTAATTTAAATTATAACTACTGAACACAACAATACTTTTTCTTTGTAAACTTTATGCAAATTAATTAAAATATTTTTTCAATTAATAATAATGAAATAAAAATAAAGAAACTAAAGAAAAAATTATGTGAGTGACAATATTGAAAGATTTGGTCCTTCGAGCAAAATAAAGTCATCCTCCAAAAAAAAAAAACGAAAGTGAACAATATAAATTAAAATTTGTTTTGCCTTAAATGAGTCAACACTGAATGTAAACAAATGTTTTCAAATACAATAGCATCGCAAAATTTTTTATTATTGAATGATATAATAAATACGTATTCGTTTTTCGGCAAACAAGTTTAAAGGTAATAAGCAAATATATACACACACAAAACCTATCTACATATATAAAGGGTGATTCTTTTGAGGTTAGGATTTTCATGCATTAGTATTTGACAGATCACGTGGGATTTCAGACATGGTGTCAAAGAGAAAGATGCTCAGTATGCTTTGACATTTCATCATGAATAGACTTACTAACGAGCAACGCTTGCAAATCATTGAATTTTATTACCAAAATCAGTGGCAGAAAATCCGCTTTTTTATCGACAAATTTTGTTCAGCGATGAGGCTCATTTCTGGTTGAATGGCTACGTAAATAAGCAAAATTGCCGCATTTGGAGTGAAGAGCAACCAGAAGCCGTTCAAGAACTGCCCATGCATCCCGAAAAATGCACTGTTTGGTGTGGTTTGTACGCTGGTGGAATCATTGGACCGTATTTTTTCAAAGATGCTGTTGGACGCAACGTTACGGTGAATGGCGATCGCTATCGTTCGATGCTAACAAACTTTTTGTTGCCAAAAATGGAAGAACTGAACTTGGTTGACATGTGGTTTCAACAAGATGGCGCTACATGCCACACAGCTCGCGATTCTATGGCCATTTTGAGGGAAAACTTCGGAGAACAATTCATCTCAAGAAATGGACCGGTAAGTTGGTCACCAAGATCATGTGATTTGACGCCTTTAGACTATTTTTTGTGGGGCTACGTCAAGTCTAAAGTCTACAGAAATAAGCCAGCAACTATTCCAGCTTTGGAAGACAACATTTCCGAAGAAATTCGGGCTATTCCGGCCGAAATGCTCGAAAAAGTTGCCCAAAATTGGACTTTCCGAATGGACCACCTAAGACGCAGCCGCGGTCAACATTTAAATGAAATTATCTTCAAAAAGTAAATGTCATGGACCAATCTAACGTTTCAAATAAAGAACCGATGAGATTTTGCAAATTTTATGCGTTTTTTTTTAAAAAAAAAGTTATCAAGCTCTTAACAAATCACCCTTTACAAGGGTTGTCTTTTATATTTCGGTATTAAAGATACAATTTTCCATGCGTTTGAACCAATTTGCGATGCACTTTTTCGTAAATGAATCAGAAAGTTTAGTTTTTTAGCTGATTGAAGAGTGAAGTACTATTGAAGAGAGAGAGAGAGAGAAAGGGGGTAGGCAATGCTATAAACCAGGGTTGATAAAGTTGACACTTTTGCGCTTTTTCTGATACATTTCGACTGCCAAAAGCACCGTGGCACGATCGCGAGCCATTTGATACTTTTTCATTACAATTACTCTATATAGAATTGTTCTGCCCTAAATGTGAAATTTTCTCGGATATCAACTCAACCCAAAAACTCAAAATTGTAAGTAGCGGAAATTGAAGAAATAAACATATTCCAAAATGAGAATATTTTAGTTTTTATTACAGGATCTCAACATTTTTGAGAGGAATATTGTCTATACCACATTCGTCCGCAAATGTGAAACGAGAAATATGCTTTTTCCGCCACACTGAGGAACGGAGTATTAGGTTAGTTTAGGTGGCAGCCCGATGTATCAAGCTCACTTAGACTATTCAGTCCATTGTGATACCACATTTGTGAACTTCTCTCTTATCACTGAGTGCTGCCCGATTCCATGTTAAGCCCAATGACAAGGGACCTCCTTTTTATAGACGAGTTCGAACGGCTTTCCACATTGCAGTGAAACCACTTAGAGAAACTATGAAACCCTCAGAAATGTCACCAGCATTTCTGGTGGGATAATCCACCGCTGAAAATCTTTTTGGCTTTTGGTCGAAGCAGGTATCGAACCCACGACCTTGTGTATGCATGGCGGGCATGCTAACCATTGCACCACGGTGGCTCGGTGAAGTATTATAAGATAGTGTATATATTTGAAACGCCCAGAAGAAGACGAAATACACACATGCACCCAGAGAAAGAATATGATCACCTCAAACATGTTTCAAGAGTACCATGTTACTTTTTCGCGGCGACCATGTGCATTTTTGTCGCAAAAATATTCTTTTCTCGTCAAACATAACATGCTTTCCGAAATAAGATACATAATTTCCGAGAAAAGAACATGGTTTCGACAAACATGCTACCTGTTTTCCGTGAAAAAGTAACATTTTGCTCTTGGAACATGGTTGCGGTGATCATATTCCTTATCTGCGTGTGGTGTATTTAACAATAATGCTTAGAGCCGGCACCTGAGCCGGTTGCCCCAGCTGGTATAATTCTTAAAAATAATGGTAAATTTTTTACTGGTAGAATGATAGAATTCTTGATTTTGGTAAATTTTGGAAAAAGGTACATAAATTTTCTATTGAACTAAAATTTTGACAAAATTTTCTGTAGAAATAAAATTTTTACAAAATTTTCTATAGAAATAAAATTTTGACAAAATTTGCTATAGAAATAAAATTTTGACAAAATTTGCTATAGAAATAAAATTTTGACAAAATTTGCTATAGAAATAAAATTTTGACAAAATTTGCTATAGAAATAAAATTTTGACAAAATTTTCTATAGAAATAAAATTTTGATAAAATTTTCTATAGAAATAAAATTTTGATAAAATTTTCTATAGAAATAAAATTTTGACAAAATTTTCTATAGAAATAAAATTTTGACAAAATTTGCTATAGAAATAAAATTTTGACAATATTTTCTATAAAAATAAAATTTTGATAAAATTTTCTATAGAAATAAAATTTTGACAAAATTTCTTATAGAATTAAAATTTTGAAAATTCCAAAGAAATAAAATTTTGATAAAATTTCTAAAGAAATACAATTTTGACAAAATTTTCTATAGAAATACAATTTTGAAAAAATTTTCAATAGAAATAAAATTTTGATAAAATTTTCTATAGAAATAAAATTTTGATAAAATTTTCTATAGAAATAAAATTTTGACAAAATTTCTTATAGAATTAAAATAAAAAAAAAAATCCAAAGAAATACAATTTTGAAAAATTTTCAATAGAAATAAAATTTTGATAAAATTTTCTATAGAAATAAAATTTTGATAAAATTTTCTATAGAAATAAAATTTTGATAAAATTTTCTATAGAAATACAATTTTGACAAAATTTCTTATAGAATTAAAATTTTGAAAAAAAAATTCCAAAGAAATAAGATTTTGAAAAAATTTTCTTTAGAAATAAAATTTTGACAAAATTTTCTATAGAAATAAAATGTTGATAAAATTTTCTATAGAAATAAAATTTTGATAAAATGTTCTATAGAAATAAAATTTTGACAAAATTTCTTATATAATTAAAATTAAAACAAAAAAAAAAATTTCAAAGAAATAAAATTTTGAAAAATTTTCTATAGAAATACAATTTTCACAAAATTTTCTATAGAAATACAATTTGGACAAAATTATCTATTGAAATACAATTTTGACAAAATTTTCTATAGAAATAAAATTTTTATAAAATTTTCTATAGAAATAAAATTTTGACAAAATTTTCTATAGAAATAAAATTTTCGTTGTTTTTTTATTTCAGCTTAAAACCATACATTGACTAAACTACAAGAGTAGCTTAACCAACAGAGGAAAAGAATGTTTGTCAAATTTATTTGGGCAAAGCCCTATAGACTGCAAGATGGTTGGATGGACGCACGTTTCGGAATTACCACATTCCTCATCAGCATCCTCTACTTGCAGCAAAACTATCAACCAATTATCAGAATAAATTCAGGCAGTTTATTAAACCCAACAAAAACCACACTTGAACCCTCCGAAAAAAGGTTTTACATTGATAGCCGGCTTATGCCGAAATAAACTCGAAACAAACATATCTCTTTTCCTATGCCACTGTCAAATCATCGATTTGAATTCACATGGCTGGGTTTATTTTGAGCGTGCCTCCTCTTCTTTTTCCATTTGTTTTGTTTTGTTATTGTTGGTTTTGTTCTTTAAGCATTGTCGTTGTTTTTTTATTTCAGCTTAAAACCATACATTGACTAAACTACAAGAGTAGCTTAACCAACAGAGGAAAAGAATGTTTGTCAAATTTATTTGGGCAAAGCCCTATAGACTGCAAGATGGTTGGATGGACGCACGTTTCGGAATTACCACATTCCTCATCAGCATTTTGCTGCAAGTAGAGGATGCTGATGAGGAATGTGGTAATTCCGAAACGTGCGTCCATCCAACCATCTTGCAGTCTATAGGGCTTTGCCCAAATAAATTTGACAAACATTCTTTTCCTCTGTTGGTTAAGCTACTCTTGTAGTTTAGTCAATGTATGGTTTTAAGCTGAAATAAAAAAACAACGACAATGCTTAAAGAACAAAACCAACAATAACAAAACAAAACAAATGGAAAAAGAAGAGGAGGCACGCTCAAAATAAACCCAGCCATGTGAATTCAAATCGATGATTTGACAGTGGCATAGGAAAAGAGATATGTTTGTTTCGAGTTTATTTCGGCATAAGCCGGCTATCAATGTAAAACCTTTTTTCGGAGGGTTCAAGTGTGGTTTTTGTTGGGTTTAATAAACTGCCTGAATTTATTCTGATAATTGGTTGATAGTTTTGCTGCAAGTAGAGGATGCTGATGAGGAATGTGGTAATTCCGAAACGTGCGTCCATCCAACCATCTTGCAGTCTATAGGGCTTTGCCCAAATAAATTTGACAAACATTCTTTTCCTCTGTTGGTTAAGCTACTCTTGTAGTTTAGTCAATGTATGGTTTTAAGCTGAAATAAAAAAACAACGACAATGCTTAAAGAACAAAACCAACAATAACAAAACAAAACAAATGGAAATAAAATTTTGACAAAATTTCTTATAGAATTAAAATTTTGAAGAAGAAATCCAAAGAAATAAAATTTTTGAAAAAATTTTCTAAAGAAATAAAATTTTGAAAAAATTTTCTATAGTACTAAAATTTTGATAAAATTTTCTATAGAAATAAAATTTTGAAAATTTTTTTTTATAGAAATAACATTTTGACAAAATTTTCTATAGAAATAAAATTTTGATAAAATTTTCTATAGAAATAAAATTTTGATAAAATTTTTTATAGAAATAAAATTTTGACAAAATTTTTTATAGAAATAAAATTTTGACAAAATTTTCCATAGAAATAAAATTTTGACAAAATTTCTTATAGAATTAAAATTTTGAAAAGAAAAATTCCAAAGAAATAAAATTTTGAAAAAATTTTCTAAAGAAATAAAATTTTGAAAAAATGTTCTATTGTACTAAAATTTTGACAAAATTTTCTATAGAAATAAAATTTCGACAACTTTTTTTATAGAAATAACATTTTGACAAAATTTCCTATAGAAATACAATTTTGACAAAATTTTCGATAGAAATAAAATTTTGACAACATTTTCTGTAGAAATACAATTTTGACCAAATTTTCTATAGAAATAAAATTTTGACAAAATTTTCTATAGAAATAAAATTTTGACAAAATTTTCTTTAGAAATAAAAAGTTTGCTATAGAATTAAGAATTTGACAAAATTGTCTAACGTCGTAGAATTTTGGAAAAATTTAACTTTTAAATTATATTAATTTAATTTGGAAAAATGGTCCGCTGGTACGAATTTTAGTCCAATCCTGGAAAAACGTTGGTCAAAAATAAAAATTCATTGTGCCAACGCTGATTTCCAAAATATATACAAAATACAATCGCACGTACTCACATTGATTTAGCTCATTTTCTCACTACTAATGTCCAATGACTTTCAAACTTGATTTCCCATGTCAACATAACAAAAACACACAAGCAACGAACCAACAAAGCTATTCAAACTACCACAACTATGCCAATATTTTAGAGGAATAGATGATAATAAGAAGTATGCCTACACCCAAAAAAAGTGACCCCACCGTGGAAGAAAATGTGGTTTTATTTTAGAAAATTTTAACTAAAATAGTTTTCTAATTGCAACATGTTACAAATAAGTTAATACTTTTTGTCAAATTGAACAAAATTTTCTAAAAATAATTAATTTTTTTCTGTTGTTTAAGAAAATTTCATATGTTGGAAGAAAAACTTGGATTTAAAAATTGTTAAAATGTCTTTAGCGATGTACGAAGTTCGAGACAGGTACAATTTTAGTAAAATTTACTCATTTGAGAGACTTATGAACTCAATTTAAGCAAACTTCTGCCATTTTAGGAAAATATGAACTATTTTATTTTTTAGTAAAATTTTACACTATATTTGTATACAACTTTTTTCTTATTTTTAGTTCACGTCATTAAAGTTAGTAAAAAATTATTCAAATAAGGAACATTTACTTAGATCGTGCAAAATTTAACTAAAATCAACTAATCTTCATGAACTAAAAAAAGTTCAGTTGCCATTAGAGCCCCTCTTTTTTGGGTGCTTTTTCCAATTTATGAAGAATTTGCCCTCCCTTTCTAGTTTTCGTCTACCCCTTTTCAAGTTTATTTATTATACTGTAATGTACGCTTCACATTTTGTATTTCCTATTTTATAGATATTATTGTTTGCCAAATATTTTTGTCTACTTTTCTATGCTTTTGTGTGTTTATATTAGCTCGTGTTTTTCTATGATACAAAATTAAACGAATGAGAGAAGTACATTTTCTCTCTAGTTCACGTTATTGACATTTACATAGAGTAATGCATGTACAGTTTGTCAAGAAAGTGTTTTGACAATGGGATAAAAATTATGTTTTGTTCCAAAATTAAATATAATGAAATTTTAAAAAAATATTTTATTATGTATTTTGCAAAGTATACATACGTACACAGAATTAAAAATTTAATAAAATATTTAATATTTCAATTATTTCTAGAATTTGAAATATTTGGCAATGTCAAAAGACTTTCTTGACATACTGTATCTAATCCAAATATTTTCTTTTTTTTCAGGTAAGCATCAGTGTCGAAAATGTGTTTTAATGTATGGCGTGAGTATTATTAATATTAGTGTTTATGAATTTTCTTATAATTATTATTTTAGTTGATAAAAAAAATTTATAAAAAAACATATCGGAATGACATACTAAGTCAGATTAACTTAATTCTGAGACGATCTGTATACTGAAAGAGGAAAAAAATTGTAGACAAATGAAGTTTTCTTTCTTACATTAAAAATTCTTAAAAAAAAAATAAAAAAACTAGAGATCATTAAAACTCTGGTCCTACATTCGGGTTTATTTTCTCTTAAAGAAAATACTTTAATTTAATTTAATAACATTTCATTCGAGAGAAAAGTATTTTTTGGCGTGTATATGCCAAATAATAATCTTATTGAAAAGAACAAAAAAATATGATCTACATTTCATACATTATACATACACTTTTTCCCCATATCACAGTAAAATACATATATTAATTTTTAATTAGTGACAGCTTCCAATGATATGAAAAGGGTACATATGTGGTACCTACGCGCAAAACAAAGATTTCTTTATATTGCATAAAGCAATTGTTAACGTCAAATTTAGTTTCAATTATATGGTGCTGTTACAATTTCATACCATTTTATTTATAAATCATATATGATTTTAACCAGAATCAAACTGTCGCTCTATGGGTCTCACATTATTTAAATGTCAGATTTTTATCATGTCATTTCAATCACCACTTAACTAAACATACAGACGGCTGGTGATATCTGCCAGTGTAATCGTCACATATATTTTCCACAAAAAGGCTGGGGCGTGTGTTTGTATGGGTGGATTCGTGTGCTCACACTCCATGTAATGTTATGTTACTCTGATAACACAGAGGTTTATGTTAATTAACAGCCGTTTTGATTTAAGCTCGTGTGACGACTACGACCACGACAACGATCAACAGCAACAAACTCCCATCGTCAGTTATTCGACATTTAACCCATGACTGTCAACATTTGTTATGCATTCTCCGTATTCAGCGATACAATGAAACAAATTTAACCCATTAATATTACGAATGGCGCTTGTGTGTCATTAAGACAAATGGATCAATTAGTGGTGTTATTTAAAATACTGACTATCATTATATAGGTACATATTTTGATTAATCATTTAACACCCAAAGTTTGATGACTTAATGCATGTTAAAATTATTGAAATGTATCGTATTTGGAGAAAACACACAAAAAATTTTAAAAAAAACTACTTTTAGTATTGATGAAAAATAAATAAAAAAAGACAAAATTTTATTTTTGACAGTTCCGTACATTAACAATAAAAGTAAGTGAAAAAAGTTAGAGGAAGTGAGAAAGAGTATTAAAAATGGGCTTTCCACCTCTCTTTTCAGCCTAACCTAACCTAAACCAAATAAAAGTTGAAATTATAGAATAAATATAAACTAAAATAAATTTATTTAAATTAAAGAAATTATATTTAAAAAAAATAGTTAAATTAGATTCAATCAACATACTTTAATCACCGTTAGAGCATTGTTACTTAGCTTTCAAAGGGACTCTCTGAGAAAAGTTTAGAGAGAAAACAAATCTGACAAATGTTGAATTATTTCATCAGTGATGCCAATTCAGCTATTTTATAGCTATTTCTAGATATATTTGGTATTACCATCGTAAATTGAATAAAGTTCATTTGGCTACATTTCTGGCCATTGTTTACAAATATTAACAATTTTTTGCTATAATTTTTTATCTAGCTATTTTTGCTTCTCTATAGTTGGCAACACTGAATTTCATAGATCATAAAGAGTTTTAAGATTGTGAAATAGAGTCAAATGCTGAATGATTGACATTATTCAAAGGCACTACCGGTTATGTTAGTAATCCTGCGCACACGCAGAGAAGGAATATGATCACCTCAAACATGTTTCAAGAGTAAAATGTTATTTTTGTATGGTGACCATGTAACATGTTTGTCACTAAAATGTTATTTTCTCGTCAAATATAACCTGCTTGCCGAAATCAGATACATGATTTCCGAGAAAATAACATGGTTGCGAAAACCATGTTACATGGTCGCCATCCAAAAATAACATTTTGCTCTTAAAACATGTTTGAGGTGATCATATTCCTTCTCTGGGTGCATGCATTCACATTTTACATTTTGCTAACTGACATTTAAAGCCTACGTGAAAACGGTCTTAAAATAAATTCAGTTAAATTAAATTATCAAACTCACACCACTAAAACATTTTACCAAAATTAACAAAATTTTATTGCTATCGCCAGTCGATAAATATCTTTAGCTAGTCTATTAACATTTTAATTATGTATTATTTTTAAATAATAAGTGCTAATATATGTGTAGATAAATAAATAATTATGTGTAGAAAATATTTATATAATAGTTGGTTAAAATATTTTTAATAATAAATTTTTTATGTATTATTCACACACAACAAAAGGCAAAAAAAAAATGTTTGCAATTGCAATCATCATTGTAGTGGTTGGTAGTTTGTGTGATACTGTCGTTGTTGTTGTTTTTGCCCAACAAATCAATAATTGGTGAAAGTCATTTATTTGGATGTAGCTAAAAATAAAAACAAAGGCATTTAAAATAGCAACAATAACAATAATGGAAGCAGAATCAACAGCGGCAGCAGCTGCAGCAGCAGCAACAGCAACAAATCAACTAATCAAGTTGTGTGCAAAATTTTTGCCTTATCCAACAGCCGTCAGATTGTCTGTCAGACATGCAGTCAGTTTGTTAGTTAGTTAGTCTGTATGTCATTTAATCCGCCACCGCACTTAGCGGGGCTAGCCATCTCTTGTTTGGCCTTCTTCAAACTCTTTAATATGAGAATTGGCTCATTCCAACATAGTCGTATACAACCTAACAAAACATCTATACCTCCACTACCTCTCGCCCCCTTTCCACTACACTCACCAAAACTATGATGGCAATAGTGAAAATGTGCAAAAAAAATAAAGATCTTTCAATTATTTGATTTGATTTTGCTAATAAAGCAACAGAGCCAACTACGACAACAACAACAACAACATGAATACATAAAGAGTAATCTCATCGTATGAGATTCACAAGTTTGGTGGGGAAGGGCACTGCTAGAGAAAAGGAAATATCAAAATCATCCAAATCAATCGAAAACGAAACAACAGAAATAGAAACAACAGAAAAAAGTGCAAAAACTAAAAATTTGCCAAATCTATCATCCCTACATCTTTGTTATTTAACATGCATACATACCTACTTGATGATATTTTATACCGTACTTACTTTGGTTAAAATTCTAAGCTTTGGTCAATATAATGACTCAAATAAAAATTATTTTAATTGAAACTTATATTGAATTAAAGTTAAATTAAATTAAATATCCCGAGAGAGAGAGAGAGAAAGCCAGTATCATCGATTTTGAAAAGTCTGGCACGTTTACCCTTACCGGTAAAAAAAGAATTTAATTCAATTTCAAAAAGGTCACCAAAATTCACAACATCTACGGAAACACCAATGGTATCAAGTGCGTGATCATACTTTATGAAAATGACTAAATAATTCCATATTGCAAAGGCGTATATTATAACGCTATAGCCATTTGTGGCTAATCACCAGTATATATGTACATGGACACAAGTACATTTTGCACTCCAATACCAGACCAAAAAAAAAAGAAATCTTAAAAAAAAAAACTTTGTATATTTTTGCCAGCTACGACTGCCGATGCCACACAACGACGACTACAAGGCTACAAAAAACAAAATAAAATATAATGAAGAGAAAAATTTTGTACCTATTTGCGGAATATTCGTCAACTCGTAAACCTTTTGTGGTGTTACTTTAGATTTTTGCCATGCGATGTAGTGTGGTGTAGTGCGCTAAGGGGTTATACTACTACCCGCCTTCATTATCCCTTCTTGTCCATCTTGCTATTTATCTATCTATCCATTTATTTAGCTATCAACCTATAACTATGGGCCTTTGTGTCCAAAGATAATAAAAGAGGAAGATGGGAGATTGGCTTGCGTCATACCAAATGTTGCATTTACCACATTAGTTTAATACATGTTTGTAACCTTTTAGTTGTTTTTAGTTTTTATTTTTTAAATGAAAAATTTAATTTTCTTAATGAAACAATGATAAATTTTAGACAACAACTACATTTTCCCCTTTATGGAAATTTAGTTCGTGCTCTTAATTTCTTTTTATGTGCATTTTAATGCTATGTCAATACTTGTCGTATACGCGTTTGGTTCGAGTATTAAACTAATGTGGTAAATGGTTTGATGTGCTCAGTAGCCAATATCCCATCTTCCTCTTTTATAATCTTTGTTTGTGTCTTGCATTGTTTTGTTTTGAAAAAAAAAAAACATCTAAACAAAACGTCAGACCGACCGTCCCATAGACAAATGCCGACTATGGCTGCCTAAACTTGACTACTCGTTTCTTTCATACACTTATGTATATAGTATTTCGATTTTGTTTATTTTCATTTATTCATTTCTCATTTTGATTTGGATGTTGTTACCCGATGCTTATGTTGTTGTTGTTCTTGGTAATCTTTTTGTCCGCTTTTTGAAAACTATACGCAACTGATTCGACGACGAGTAATCGTGCTAATCTACCAAGACCTACTAAGTATACAACGAACAAATTTCATTTGCGAATAAAAAGCATCATAAAGAAGAGATAAACACTCAATACACAACTTACACACCATCAACAACAACAACAACAAAAGCAACAAAAAGAAACGATTGAAAATCGCCAACAATTATAACGCCATATGTTACGCCTCTCTGTAACACCAACGACCTCATCGTAGTCATATTATAAACGGCGTTGTTGCCACAACTGACGGCTTTGACGTTGTCATCCCCAACCACTACTACATTTCTGTGTGACACTTTGACTTATTGTCATTGTGTCTCACGTTTTTTTGTTGTTTTTTTTTTTTATATTTACATACATTCGCATTGAATGCATAGATGAATGGTATGTACAACATCTGTAGGTATTTTGCTTTATATTTATATACATGTCTTATTGTAGTACTATTCTATGTATATACATATATACTCTCAATACTCTGTCATGCACAAAGTACAAATATATTTCTATATATACCTGTAAAATGTCTGTCCATTTTTTATATGCCATTTATATACATCGACTAAACTATAAAAATTTTATTCTCTTGAAGAAGGGTTTGCTATCGAAATAGAATACGGGGAGACGGAGAGGGATCATTTTATTTTTTACAATTAGTCGATCTGTCTGTCATCGGGGCGAGTGGGTAGAATTACGCGCGACAATCGACCACAATAATTATTTATTTGAATTTGTTTATAATATTTAAAACCAAAACAAATCCCAATGTTGTCAGTATTTTTTTCTTTCTTTCTTTCTTTCTTGGGATGATTTTGTAAATATAGAAAATAGTAATTTTTACAGTAGGCAACAATCAGTCCATGATGATTGCATACAAAGCTAACGTCATTTGACAAATGAACACACATATATGTACATATGCCTTATTCTCTTAACCTTGCTTTGATATTGTGAACATTGTGTCATGTTTTAAGACATTGTTTTTTTCTCATTTCCAGGTTAGATTTGACATTGACTTAACCTCTATTTTATTTCTGTTCTGTAGATTAGTCCACAAAAAAATCTCCATTACCACACATATATAAAAATATAATAAAACTTTCTATAGAAATAAATTTTTGTCAAAAATTTTCTTTAGAAATAAATTTTTGTCAAAAATTTTCTATAGAAATAAAATTTTGAGAAAATTTTCTATAGAAATAAAATTTTGAAAAAAAAAAAATTCTATAGAAATAAAATTTTGACAAAATTTTCTATAGAAATAAAATGTTGACAAAATTTTATATAGAAATAAAATTTTTATGATTTTTTATCTCATAATCTCGGCTATAGGTCTATAAATTAAACTTGAAATTGACAAATTTTGACAAAAATTTCTATCGAAATAAATTTTTGATAAAATGTTCTATAGAAATAAAATTTAGACAAAATTTTCTATAGAAATAAAATGTTGACAAAATTTTCTATAGAAATAAAATTTAGACAAAATTTTCTATAGAAATAAAATGTTGACAAAATTTTCTATAGAAATAAAATTTTGAGAAAAAAATTCTATAAAAATAAAATTTTAACAAAATATTCTACAAAAATAAAATTTTGACAAAATTTTCTATAGAAATAAAATTTTGACAAAATTGTCTATAGAAATAAACGTTTGACAAAAAAATTTCTATAGAAATAAACGTTTGACAAAATTTTCTATAAAATAATATTTTGCCACAAATGTCTATAGAATTAAAATTTTGACAAAATTTTCTATAGAATTAAAATTTTGACAAAATTTTCTATAGAAATAAAATTTAGACAAAATTTTCTATAGAAGTAAGATGTTGACAAAATGTTCTATAGAAATAAAATTTAGACAAAATTTTCTATAGAAATAAAATGTTGACAAAATTTTCTATAGAAATAAAATTTTGAGAAAAAATTCTATAAAAATAAAATTTTAACAAAATTTTCTACAAAAATAAAATTTTGACAAAATTTTCGATAGAAATAAAATTTTAACAAAATTTTCTATAGAAATAAAATTTTGACAAAAATTGTCAATAGAAATAAAAGTTTGATAAAATGTTCTATACAATTTTGACAAAAATTTTTAATAGAAATAAAATATTGACAAAATTTTCTATAGAAATGAAATTTTGATAAATTTTCTAAAGGAATAAAATTTGACCAAATTTTTTTTTTAAATAAAATTTTGATCAAATTTTCTATAGAACTAAAATTTTAACAAAATTTTCTATAGAAATGAAATTTTGATAAATTTTCTAAAGAAATAAAATTTGAACATTTTTTTTATTTCAACAACATTTTCTATAGAAATAAAATCTATAGAAATAAAATTTTGATAAAATTTTCTATAGAAATAAAATGTTGACAAAAAAATTTCTATAGAAATAAACGTTTGACAAAATTTTCTATTAAATAATATTTTGCCACAAATGTCTATAGAATTAAAATTTTGACAAAATTTTCTATAGAATTAAAATTTTGACAAAATTTTCTATAGAAATAAAATTTTGATAAAATTTTCTATAGAAATAAAATTTTGATAAAATTCTCTATAAAAAATAAAATTTTGACAATATTTTCTATAGAAATAAAATTTTGGACAAAATTTTCTATAGAAATATCATTTTGGACAAATATTTGGCAAAATATGCTATAGAATTACACTTTTGAGAACATTTTCTATAGAAATAAAGTTCTGAAAAAAATTTTCTATAGAAATAAAATATTGAAAAATTTTTTTTTATAGAAATAAAATTTTGACAACATTTTCTATAGAAATAAACGCTTGACAAAATTTTCTATAGAAATAAAATTTTGAGAAAATTTTCTATAGAATTAAAATTTTGATAAAATTTTCTATACAAATAAAATTTTGATAAAATGTTCTATAGAAATAAAATTTAGACAAAATTTTCTATAGAAATAAAATGTTGACAAAATGTTGATAAAATTGTGATAAAATTTTCTATACAATTTTGACCACATTTTTTATAGAAATAAAAGTTTGACAACATTTTCTATAGAAATGAAATTTTCATAAATTTTCTAAAGAAATAAAATTTGAACAAAAAATTTTTTTAACAAAATTTAAATCAAATTTTCTATTAAACTAAAATTTTCTATAGAAATAAAATTTTGACAAAATTTTCTATAGAAATAAAATTTTGACAAAATTTTCTATAGAAATAAAATTTTGACAACATTTTCTATAGAAATAAAATTTTGATAAAATATTCTATAGAAATAAAATTTAGACAAAATTTTTATAGAAATAAAATTTTGACAAAATTTTCTATAGAAATAAAATTTTGACAAAATTTTCTATAGAAATAAAATTTTGACAAAATTTTCTATAGAAATGAAATTCTGATAAATTTTCTAAAGAAATAAAATTTGAACAAATTTTTTTAAATAAAATTTTGATCAACTTTTCTATAGAACTAAAATTTTCTATAGAAATAAAATTTTGACAAAATTTTCTATAGAAATAAAATTTTGACAACATTTTCTATAGAAATAAAATTTTGATAAAATATTCTATAGAAATAAAATTTAGACAAAATTTTTTATAGAAATAAAATTTTGACAAAATTTTCTATACAATTTTGACAACATTTTTTATAGAAATAAAATTTTGATAAAATTTTCTATAGAAATGAAATTCTGATAAATTTTCTAAAGAAATAAAATTTGAACAAATTTTTTTAAATAAAATTTTGATCAACTTTTCTATAGAACTAAAATTTTCTATAGAAATAAAATTTTGATAAAATTCTCTATAGAAATAAAATGTTGACCATATTTTCTATAGAAATCAAATGTTAACAAAATTTTCTATAGAAATAAAATTTTGGAAAAAATTTTCCATAGAGATAAAATTGCGATAATATTTTGTATAGAAATAAAATGTTGGCGAAATTTTCTATAGAAATATACGCTTGACAACTTTTTCTATAGAAATAAAATGTTGATAAAATTTTCTATAGAAATAAAATTTTGATAAAATTTTCTACAGAAATAAAATTTTGATAAAATTCTCTATAGAAATAAAATTTTGATAAAATTCTCTACAGAAAAAAATTCCCTATAGAAATAAAATTTTGATAAAATTCTCTATAGAAATAAAATTTTGATAACATTTTCTATAGAAATAAAATCTTGATAAAATTCTCTATAGAAATAAAATTTTGACAAAATTTCCTATAGAAATAAAATTTTGGACAAAACTTTCTATAGAAATAAATTTTTGGACTAAATTTTCTATAGAATAAAATTTTGGACAAAATTTTCTTTGGAAATATAATTTTGGACAAATATTTGGCAAAATTTTCTATAGAATTAAAATTTTGAGAACATTTTGTATAGAAATAAAGTTTTGAGAAAATTTTCTATAAAAATAAAATATTGACAAAATTTTTTTATAGAAATAAAATATTGACAAAAATTTTTTATAGAAATAAAATTTTGACAAAATTGTCTATAGAAATAAACGTTTGACAAAATTTTCTATAAAATAACATTTTGAAAAAATTTTCTATAAAATAACATTTTGCCACAAATGTCTATAGAATTAAAATTTTGACAAAATTTTCTATAGAAATAAACTGTTGACAAAATTATCTATAGAAATAAATGCTTGACAACATTTTCTATAGAAATAAAATTTTGTATAGAAAAAAAATTTTGACAAAATTTTCTATAAAAACAAAATTTTTACAAAATTTTCTATAGAAATAAAATTTTGATAAAATTTTCCATAGAAATAAAATTTTGATAAAATTGTCTATAGAAATAAAATTTTGATAAAATTCTCTATAGAAATAAAATTTTGATAACATTTTCTATAGAAATAAAATTTTGATAAAATTCTCTATAGAAATAAAATTTTGACAAAATTTCCTATAGAAATAAAATTTTGGACAAAACTTTCTATAGAAATAAATTTTTGGACTAAATTTTCTATAGAATAAAATTTTGGACAAAATTTTCTTTGGAAATATAATTTTGGACAAATATTTGGCAAAATTTTCTATAGAATTAAAATTTTGAGAACATTTTGTATAGAAATAAAGTTTTGAGAAAATTTTCTATAAAAATAAAATATTGACAAAATTTTTTTATAGAAATAAAATTTTGACAAAATTTTCTATAGAAATAAACGTTTGACAAAAAAAAATCTATAGAAATAAACGTTTGACAAAATTTTCTATAGAAATAAACGTTTGACAAAAAAAAAAATCTATAGAAATAAACGTTTGACAAAATTTTCTATAGAAATAACATTTTGTCAAAATTTTCTATAAAATAAACGTTTGACAAAATTTTCTATAAAATAACATTTTGCCACAAACATTTTTGAGAATTAATTAAGAATTAAAATTTTGACAAAATGTTCTATAGAAATGAAAATGTTGACAAAATTGTCTATAGAAATAAACGCTTGACAACATTTTCTATAGAAATAAAATTTTTTACAAATTTTTCTATAGAAATAACATTTTTACAAAATTTTCTATAGAAATAAAATTTTGAGAAAATTTTCTATAGAAATAAAATTTTGAGAAAATTTTCTATAGAAATAACATTTTGCCACATATGTCTGTAGAAATAAAATTTTTACAAAATTTTCTATAGAAATATAATTTTAAATTGAAAATTTCTAAAATTAACTTACATTTTATTTTTGTTTTGTGTATGTAGATGAGTTATTGTGTATTGATGGTGAAATTTATTTCTAATAATAAAATTCCATGAAAAATATGTATTAAATGTATAACTGCTTGGTGATAGAGTATTACGATGTATCTACGTAGTTCATAGTAAAAATATTTCACAATAAAAACGAAAAAGACCAGAATAACAATCAGTATGAAATAGAGAGAATGAAAAAAATCAGTATTTACAGATAAAATATCTCAGAAATATTTACATACAATTCTACATATACCCATGTACATATATTTTTTGTACAAAAATATATATGTGTGTGTGCACACGCTTATGCATTCCTAGAAAGAAAAAAAAAACAAAATAATAAAATCATGGCAGTGCAAATATTAACATATAAATTCACCTATATTTAATAAAACACATACATACTCTATTTGTATGAAGTTTGTATATATGTATGTATATACCTCCATACGATTATATGAGAATGTATGTATATATGAATCATATGTATGCATGTATGTAAGACGATCGTTCATAAAATGATTTTAATAAATATGAATGCAAAAATAAATATGCATAACGTAGATATATAAAAAAATTCAACCAGAAAATCTTTGGTTGATTAAAACCTAGCATTACAAACACTCGAAATAGAAGAATTAATGAAAGCAAATGATTTTCACATTTTCCGCAAATTCGATTGTTTAATTTAATCGCGATCTATTGATTGAAGATCATAATGTGTATGCATTTAAAAATAAGTCTGCAATAATTTATCCATCAATAGAATTAATTTATCCATCAATTACACTTAACAATAATCTTAACGATAATGCAATACACTACAAAAGTAGACATTTCCAATGGAAATCCTCTTTATGCATTAGTGCGTGTACTAAATATGTAAACATTTTACTTGAAGTGTTGCCAGATGCCTTTATAAACGAATGACGAAAGTGGCGCTCTATAGACTGTTGGTAAAATCATAACGAATATCGGACAATGACTTTTTAGTTTTTTTTTCGAGTTATACATTGTTGTTGTTATTGGTGTTTTTCTTCATTTTCATTGGTGACCAGGCTTTATTATAAATTACTCTACCACTAATTTCTCTCCTCCCATCTTGCCTTGCTTCTTATGCTCCATGTGTTGTTTTTACAGTTTGGCTCATTTGCCGATATTATTCACCACTCACTCACTCTAGTTTGGCAGCGGCTTCCCACCATGCATACATACGAAGTGTCAATGGCGGTCGATTAACTGTGCTCTATGTGGCCGGCTTATATTGCTACAGTCTAATGGCTGGTTTTTGATGTTGTTGGTGTTGTTATTATTCTCACCAGACGTAATGAAAACATAGTGCATAACTGTAATTTCAACAAACAACATTGGCAATAAGAAACTGTTCTTCTATTAGCGCAAACTTTCAAACAAATAAAATATTCGGAGGAAAAACAAAAACGTTAAGCAGAACATAACATAACACCGTGCATAAAGATGGATGCATAGACAAACGGACAGAGACAACGGACTGAAACAAGTTTTCAGTGTTTGAAAGTGCTTTTTTGGTTCTTGTTGTTGTTGTTGCAGTAGTAGTTTGCAATACAAAGAGACAACTCCAAAGTGTTTCACCAGACAAACAAAATTACATTCTCTATTAATGGTCGTAATAACACAGCAACAAACGCAACATTAATCCATTGGCAAACATTCCTATCTCTACTTAAAAGAAGTAATATAGGTGGAAGCTACAAAAAACGAAAAAAAGAAGAAAAAATATAAAAAGATTTGCCGTTGTTCTTGTTCTTCTTTCTGTTTATTGTATTTTATGAAGTTTTGTAGTGTCGAATTGCAGCGAGTGATGTGTCATTGCTACCGGCCGGTCATAAAGCAATAGACCGATGAACACCTTGAACAGCAAAATTGAATACCCACATATTTATAAAAAAAATATGCAAAAAAAACTTTTCCTAACATAATGGTGAAAGATTCATTCATTTTTGGTGTTTGGTCGAAACTGGGTTTGAACCCACGACCCTGTTTATGCAAGGCGGGCATGCTAATCATTGCATCACGGTGGCTGCCAAAAAAGCTTCAAAACAAACAAAAAACTCCGAAGGACTGGAACGCCTATTCATAACATATAATCTGAATGAATTAAGAACAAAACTTTGGGATCATTCTCCCAAAAAATGTTTACCAATAAAAATAACATCTGGCAAAAAATGTCATACTCAACCAGGGTTGATAAAGTTGACACTTTTGTACTTTTTTGATACTATTTGAGTATACGCCAGTCCAAATCAGTTTATCCTTAAAGACAATTGGAATTTCTCTCAATTCAAACAGTTTTGTTTTGGACGCCTAAAGCCTTAGGAGGATGTTTGTCTATGCAAAGAATTTAAAATATAACGGTGATAAAAAGGAGTCTATCGTTTATCGATAACATTTCAATCCCAAAATTCATGAAATTTGGTATTGCTGGTATAAAGGCCTTCACCAAAATGAAAAAAAGTACCTTTTGACTAGGGTTTCCATATGGATAATTTTCAAAAGAGAACTTTCGCTTTAAAAAAAAGAGAACAATTTAACTAAAAAAGAGTTTACAATAAAAAAATTCTTTATTAAATAATTAATAATTTTATTGATGTTAAAATTAAAATAATAATAATAGTTTCTAATGATAGAAACAACGAAACAATTATATAAGAAAACAATAAAAAACAAAAAGAATCACATTTTCTTACAAAATAAACAAAATAAATCGACGACAACGTATTGGCGTATTTACGTCGTACGTTCAATTACATATATTTCTAATTTTTACGCCGTACGTCGAAACGTCGCAATTGTGTTCCGGCCTTTAATTTGTCAACAGATTTAACCCAGTAAACAATTAGTGGCGAACAATTGTAGCTAATTCCTACTAAGTAAATAAAATTCCATCAATCTAGGATTTTTTTTTGAAATAGAGTACATAAAGAGCACTGTTAGACAAAAAATACGGCACCATAAAAATACGGCACCAAGAAAGAGAGTGAACAAAAAGATACGAACACAAAAAGAGAACATGTTCTCTTTAAAAGAGATGTAATGGACAGCCTACTTTTTACTTAAAAATGTTCCATTTCGAAGCTGATTCAGTTCAATTTCCAGAATGCTATTTATCATCCATGTCTCCCCATATGAGTGCTGTTATAATTAGCAATCTACTTTCGGAGCATTACGTATACATTTCCTTTTTATCTCTCAACTATACTGACCAAAAAATATCACAAATTTCATTGACTCAATTTCATGGCTATCAACAAAAAAAATTAGTTTAATGAACCTCTTACCTTTTTTTTGTTGTATCAACTACAACATAGTTTCAATTAGCCTTGTCATTATACACTGCCTGCCGCACACAGCCCAGGCGACTTTAATATCACAAATACATACATACACACGCAAACAGACATATCGTCCATGTCATATTAGTCAAGCAAAAACATTTATAACCTCAAATAAATACTTGTTATGCGAAAAAATCGTATGATTTTTATATGTGTGATTAATGTAACCGCTGATTGATTTTCCCCACTTTTTTCTACATTCTTTTGTTGTTGTCGTTGTGGTGTTTTTTGTTTCTTCTTAATGTGGGTTGGGGTGAGAGTAAAAGAGTAAGCTTTTGCTGTTTACGCTGAGGGAGATTATCCTTCAATGATATTTCTTTCGGTTGTGTGTGGTGAATATTTTTTTTCATGTAAACTTTAATATTGCCTGTATGTGTGTGTGTGTGTGTGGGAAAAGGATGACAAGGTAGAGCTCAGATGACTCCCACATTTTTTCACCTCCCCCCGCCCCACCATTTGCATGTCAAAAGTTTTGTTGTTTTGCTTGGCCTCCTCTTTTTTTTGGTATGTACTCAACGATACATACAAAAAACGAATGCCTATTCAAGTTGGCCTTTTTGTGAATAAGTTTTCAGTGTGAGGGCGGAAAAAAGTTATGGCGAAAGAAAATTCTAGATTATTTAAATTAAAAATAAACTCATAAAGGTTGTATATACTAATAATAACTGATATTGCTCTGTATATCTTAGTGATGATACATATATTTTTTGGTATATTCTATCAAAATTTTATTATTATATTTTGTCGAAATTTTATTTCTATAGAAAATTTTGTCAAAATTTTATTTCTAGTGGATACCGGTAGTGAAAGGGTTAAGATTCTCTGTTGATTTAAAAGTACATCTGCTTCGGCTTCTCGAATGAAAACAAATGCTCTGTCAATCGTACAGTCCTGTCTTCATTCTGTGACCTCGTTAATTTCGTTGATAGCCTCCCCAACTTCATCCTTTGTCGAGAACGCATCGAGGTCTTGAAATTCTATGGTGGTCTTAATGTTCTGTACCACTGCTTCCTCCTTCAAAGTGCTCGTAATAGTCTCCCTGAAGGTTTCTCTGTTTGCTCCTTTCTCCATTACTACACCCAGAGAAGGAATATGATCACCTCAAACATGTTTTAAGAGCAAAATGTTATTTTTGGGTGGTGACCATGTAACATGGTTTTCGCAACCATGTTATTTTCTCGGATATCATGTATCTGATTTCGGCAAGTAGGTTATATTTGACGAGAAAATAACATTTTAGTGTCAAACATATTACATGGTCACCATACAAAAATAACATTTTGCTCTTAAAACATGTTTGAGGTGATCATATTCCTTCTCTGCGTGTACAAGTATGGATCCGCCTTATGTTTTTCGGACTGTTTGGACAGCTTCCTTTGCCCCCAAACATAGGCATCCATCCATCCGTATAACTACGGCGCCAGGACGTACATTTATCCGTTTTAAACGTGGTTTCCTTTTATACTTCTCTTAACTTCCGATATATTGTCCTCCATAGGATCCTGGGTGTCGCTTGATTCCTTCTTGGCCATCTTTTGGCTTGGCTCGGTGCGCTTCTCTTGTTCTTGCGAATTTGCAAAGTTGGGGTATCTAAGGTAAGATCCCAGTACATCCTTTTCAATATATTGGTTTCTCTGCCTTGTTCCAGATAGTTGAAGTAGTTCTTCGATAGTTACCGATTACTTGAAACAGTTCATCAATCTCAGAGCCTCCGTAGTGAATATTCATACTAATTTTCTTTTGCCTGCCTATCGCTGCTCTCATTTTCCGAAGTACTGCCTGATGCTTCATTGCTTCTTTTGATAGTCTCATCTTTGCGAGTAATAGTTTTGGAATTTCCTCGTGAAATCATTCAATTCTTTGTCGTTTCTTGAGTTGTTCGTAGTTTTACAATATTTAGTATTCGATTCCGCAATAATGCCACGAGGTGCATCCAATCATGTATCTTCATTAGTTGCTTCCGAGCACCTCGGGAGCACTGTCTTAACCTGCGTATGAAGTACCTTAGAGCTTCTTCCAAAGATATATTCCAACTCCCTATTCTCCCGTCTGCTACATTTGTCATTGGAATATTCATGCGATATGGGTTCCAATTCGGAACTATTATGTGTGTCCGAAAATGCAGTTGTCCTTCGAGGTGACCCCGAGGGTCCCTTTGTAAGCAGTGAGATCCTCGCGAGGGCTGACTCAAGACCTTATGGGTACTTGTAATCAGAGAAGGGTCAAACACTGGTCTGAATGTCATATCAACAGAACCTATATTGCCAACTTAATGGTTACGAGGTACAAAGAGTTCTCCAAACCCTGCTAGGGGTTTACGGACCGGTTGTGACAGTCGTCTGAAAAACACTTCTCTGGGATGTCACTCCCAAGTACTGTGGTAATAGAATGCCACATCTATCGGCTCGTAGCTTCTATTCCCATTCCAGGTCCTTTTCTGATTGATTATGGAGTCCACGGGGCCTGCATTCTCCTAACTGCGTCTATCTATAGGACATCCTTGTGGGAGTATGTCCACTTAACTGGCGGCATACGCTCCTCCTGTCGCAAAAAAGTCCGATATACTTGCATTTTTATAACATGCCCTATCCTCTTCGCTCCTCTATTTTTAATTTTATTTTCTGAAATTTACAATGCCTTGTGGGAGTATGTCCACTTAACTGGCGGCATACGCTCCTCCTGTCGCAAAAAAGTCCGATATACTTGCATTTTTATAACATGCCCTATCCTCTTCGCTCCTCTATTTTTAATTTTATTTTCTGAAATTTACAATGCCTTATATCAATACTTTCTTTTTTTATTTTCTGTTTATTGTATATTCATATGGCAGCTTTGTTAGTTTTTCATCATCATGGACATATTCATGTTCACCAACTTGTTTAATATTTAATGTACACATATTTAAAATTTCATTTACTTTAAAACTCGACAATTTAGGCAGTTCTCCATTTTTTTGTTTGTTTCTATCACAAACAACTAACCTTGACCTAAATTCTTAGCTGAAAAACAATTTCTTAATTATACATAATTCCAAAGTCTTAAGAAAATTTCCTTTCTCTCGACACATGCCTTTGTCGATGACCATCACACGTGTCGTCTGTCTATGTCCAAATATGTGTAGAATTGTATATGGCAATTAAATCATTCGGTCAACCCCTATCTGAAAAATCTCCAGAATAACTTCAACAACCCCCTATCCCCAATATATTTTAATTTGTTTTCTCATCCTATCACTACCACACCATATGACAATGGATAAACTACTCTGTGGATTTCTATTGCCTTCGTTGCTGTCATGTTTATTTTGTTGGTACTTTTATTTCACTTGCTACAGTTTTGTTGTCATGTTTTTGATGAGAGCTTTTTTTGTTTAGTTAGTTCTCTCTCTCTCTGGTTCTTGTAGTCTCTTTAGGCAAAAAACAAATCTCTCGATGAGAAAATATGAGTGAGTGTGTGTCTGATTTGTGGTGTAGCAAAAACAAAAACACAAAATCCATTGGATGCAGTCAGCACAAGTATATACACCTTATCGATTTCTGTGCGCCTATTATGAATTAAACAAACAAGACAAATTTATGTTAGTTAATTTTACTGGATTGTAGAAGCGAGTTAGCTAGCAGCTACCTACCTAGCACATAGCAAGCAAGCAAGTAAGTAAGCAAGGCATTCATTTTCTTCATATCCATATCATTCCATTCATTGTTGTTGGTTTTGTTTGTTTATTGTCATCGATGCTCTGTGGTTCTTGCTGTTGTTGCTATTTATTTCTTCCACTTTTTCGGTTGGTTTGCTTTTTGACTGTTGTGCCTGTCTGTCGTGTCGTCTGCTTCCGATTTATGAACCAAAAAAAAAAAACACTCCGACCAAAACAAAAACTATAACAACAAAACAGCAACGACGAATAGAGATTGATGATGTTGAGATGCCTTCTTCATTCCATTGTTAGTCGGTCGTTCGTTCGGTAGGTCGGTAAATTGTTGGTGTTGTTGTTGCTGCTACTATTTGGTGTGTGTAAACATCTGTTAAGTTATTATAAATGTTATAAGAGCTTTAAGACATTTGTTGTCGCTCTTTTTTGCTCTCTTTCTCTCACTCTCCCTCAGTGCCTTGGGTGCAATCGTGTGTCAAACAGTTTTGTTTTGTTTTCGTTTTTGGGTTGTGCGGTTGGGCGGGGGGTGGCTGTGTGGGGGCAACCAGTGTGCCAAGAGTGTGTATTTAATTTGTTTGTCGCATTTGATTTTCTCTAAATTAAAGTGGAAAATCGTAGTTAGTTAGCATTACATGCTTTTTTGGTGTGTGAAAGAGGGCGTTGTAGACTACGATTACACCAAAAAAATTATTTTATTAACAGTAATACAGGAATTCGGCCCAGCACTTCTTTAGTTTTGTTTTTTTTTTTCTTTTCATGACAGTTATTAGCCGCGAAGAAAGTAAAATGCATATTGTTCCATAGATATGTATGTTTAGAGGATACGTGGTGGCTAGAGTATATGTGTCTTGACTATAGCAATAGCATTGTTTGACGAAATGCGTTTTTCGTTGGGTAACAATCGGGAGAAAAAAAGAGATGTCTTCTTCGGGTATTTTTACACCAACAAAAAACGGCAAAATATTCATTATAATGATTGAAGGAGATGTGCTTATGCTGCTGCCTATAATGCTGCTACTATTGCGATTCTGGTATTATTTGTTTGTGTTTTTGTAGCAGGCTTCCACACTAGTTGTTGGTGTTGTTACTATTTTCTTTTCATTCGTTAAATATTGTTGAAGCTCTACTTGCGCTCTGTTGGTATAAGTCATTGTTGCACTGTGGTTCCAATCTTGTCAAATATAAATGGTTATGGTGGCTGAACATAATGGAGACGTAGGGTTAAAATTTAAATTGATATTTTTCGAAGGACCTTCAGTATACTAAAACCAAAATAGCTCTTTTCTCCCTATTGAAATGGAATTTTGATTTTTTTTTTAAATGATGGAATTTTGAACTTTTTTGGTGGTCACGAACATACACTAAAAACTCCACATTTTAAGATTTCCACATTAGGTTGAGGAAATTTTCCAAAAAATAATAATAATAATAAAGTTTAACTACCAACTAATAATTTATTTCCAAAAAATAAGTTAAATTAGGCGTTGGTTAGGTTAGGTTAGGTAGCAGCCCGATGTATCAGGCTCACTTAGACTATTCAGTCCATTATGATACCACATTGGTGAATTTCTCTCTTATCACTGAGTGCTGCCCGATTCCATGTTAAGCTCAATGACAAGGGACCTCCTTTTTATAGCCGAGTCCGAACGGCGTTCCACATTGCAGTAAAACCACTTAGAGAAGCTTTGAAACCCTCAGAAATGTCACCAGCATTACTGAGGTGGGATAATCCACCGCTGAAAAACTTTTTGGTGTTCGGTCGAAGCAGGAATCGAACCCACGACCTTGTGTATGCAAGGCGGGCATGCTAACCATTGCACCACGGTGGCTCCAGGCGTAGTTTAATAATTTGTTCATACAAACATTTAAATTTTTAAGATTTTAAGCTCCTTTTCTGTCTAAGACACATAGTTTAGGAGATATGAGCAAATATATTTTTCATATAAAATTTATGATTTTTGCAGTTTTTAGATTGAACTTCCGATTTTTTGGAGGCGATTGCTAAATAAGCTTTTTTTCGCTTTATGATGCATATTTGGATGGAATTTTCAATTTTCTAGGAGTGGTCACGAATCAAACTCGATTTCGCTCTAGGACGCATTCTGTAGGAGATTTGAGCAAAAGAAAATTTTCATAATAAATATTTCTATTGTTGTAATATTTGAATGGAATTTTCGAGTTTTTGTGGGAGCTCTCGAATTAAGATGAGCAAAAGAAGATTTTCAACATTTTAAAAATTCCGATTTTTGCAGTATTTGGATGAAAGTTTTGATTTTTTAGGGAGATTAGCAAAAGAAGGGTTTCTAAGAAAATTTCGTTTTTTAAGGAGTTGGATGGGATTTTCGATTTTTTGGGTGATTAAGAATTAAGCTGAATGATGAATTAATCTCCTTTTCGTTCTAGGACTCAGAGTTTAGAAGTTTTCATCAAAAGAACATTTTCATATAAAAAATTCGATTTTTGCAGTATTTAGATGGAGTTTTCAATGTTTTGGGGGTGATTACGAATTAAGCTCAGTTTCAGTCTAGGGCGAATAGTTTACGAGATAGAGCAAAAACAAATTTTTCATGTACAAATTTAGATTTTTGTAAAATTTGGATGTTAATTGTTTTAGGTTGATCCCTAATTAAGTTCGTTTTCGCCCCACGACGCATATTTCAGGAGACATGAGAAAAATAAGTTTTTCATATAAAAATTTCGATTTTTTTAAGGATTTGGGCCGAATTTTCCATTTTTTGGGATATTGGGAGCCACCGTGGTGCAATGGTTAGCATTGGTCTTGGGCAAAATCGTTCACCGTAGTGATTCGGACTCATCGTTCCTTTTGTACAAAGGAACTAGTTCCCTCTGTACAAAGGAACTAGTTCCTTAAAATCGTTCCATCGTTCCGGCTTTTTATAATTGTCATCACCGTATTCTACTAAAGACAGACATGAAATTGTACACACAAAAAAAATTTCTTCTGATTCAATCACCAAATTAATTGATCCAATTAATTTTTTAATTGAAATGTCTTCAATCACGAAAATGATAGTATCAATCACAGTTTTAATTGGGCATAGAAAAAATTCTTGATTAAAAAATTAATTGATTTTTTCAGCAAATTTCAATTAATTTTTTAATTGATTCAATTAAAAATTTAATTGATGTTGATTGCAAACTCAATTAATTTATTAATTAAAAAAGGTAACTATTTTTAATTACTTTCTGAATTGGCTTAGAGTTTTTATTTGGATTAACAAATGATTGTTTGAAATACAATTTAATTAGTCTTCCGAATTAGATTAAAAAGTTAATTGTATCAATTAATTTTTTAATTACAAATTTTAAAATTTTCAATCATTGACTTAATTAATTTAATGTTTCTATCATGATTAAAAAGTTAATTGTATCAATTAATTTATTAATTGAAAAAATTTTCAACTTCAATTAACTTTTTAATTGGAAATATTTTGGTGATATTTTTTTCTGTGTATGTTTACTTTGTGCAAAGAAGTTCGTGGTCAAATGAATGATACGAAAAATATGGAAAATTGAGTGAATTTACTTCAAATAGGAAAAAAATAAAGATTAAAATGAAGAATTTAAGAAAGGAACTAAACTCAAATTTGCAATGACTGTATCCTCAAAAAAAATTTTTTTTTGTGTTTTGTGAAGAGCTTGAGATGGAACATATCATATGAATGTTCCAAAGCTTCTCTAAGTGGTTTCACTGCAATGTGGAACGCCGTTCGGACTCGGCTATAAAAAGGAGGTCCCTTGTCATTGAGCTTAACATAGAATCGGGCAGCACTCTATGATAAGAGAGAAGTTCACCACTGTGGTATCACAATGGACTGAATAGTGAGCCTGAGATATCGGGCTGTCACTATACCTAACCAAACCTATCCTAAGGATTTGGATATGGCAAAAGTTTTTCATATAAAAATGTCGATTTTTTTAGGATTTGGAAGGAATTTACAGTTTTATTATTTGGATATGGCAAAAGTTTTTCATACAAAAATGTCGATTTTTTTAGGATTTAGAAGGAATTTTCAGTTTTATTTTTTGGGTGATTATGAATCCAACTCGATTTCGCTCAAGGACTCATAGTGTAGGAGATATGAGAAAAACATATTTATGTCCTCCACTATAGGAAGGGGGTATACTAACTTCGATATTTCGTTAGTCACGAATTATCCTAATTTACAGCCTATTTAAGACAAGAATATAAGGAAAACAAGATAGAATTCCCCTTGAATAAATATATTCTAGTCTAATAATATCTAGTACCAGTCAACTAAAATTACATAAAAGGATCTCCGAACCGCATTCCAGACTGGAACACCACCAGGGCTGCCAATAAAATTTCAAGAAAAATCGTCACTTTTTTCGATAAAAATCGTCATAAACGGCACTTGCATTTTAAAAATCGTCAAAAAGTCGGCAATTATTAATTAAAATAATTAAACGTATTTTTTGGGTAAACTAAAAACAAAGTAAATAAAGAAATCAGTTTTGTATACAAATAACATTACCATAAAAATCATTTTTTGTTAAGCAAAAATATTTCGTAATTTTTGTATAAAAAATCTATATTTCTAAAATATTGTTATTAATTGAGTAACAATTTTAATTATATATTTTGAAACTAAAGAAAAAGTCCCATGTTTTCCAAAATAGGTGATTTTTTATGGTGGTTATTTTTTATACCGTACTAGAATTTTATCATAATAATAAGTAAAAGTAAAAGTTTCTATTGCACATTCTGTGTAAATCATTATCAATTTTGGTATTAAAACAATTTGAGTTATTTCATTTTAGGTTGTTTTGAAACAGAATATTCCATCCAATGAATTATTCTCCAGCTATCATCTAATTTTAGTTTTTTTGCTTAAAAATGTCTACGTTTGCTGTGGAGTTTGGAAGAATCATGATTACGAATTTTGACAAAACTCGAAAAGCCAAAGTACTCCACGTTCTGTTTCCGAATTTTTTCCCAACATTTTTCAAATATATTTTAATATTTTCAAAAATTTCTTCAAAATGTAAAAACTTAAACTCCATAAACTATGTGTCTAATATCGTTAAAATCGGAAAAAAATCGGAGTTGTCCATTTTGTGAGTAAAAAATCGTCAAAATGCCGATAAATCGGCAAAATTGGCAGCCCTGAACACCACATCTGTCAAAGCTTCTATGCATATTAGAATCCTTTAGCAGAATCGCGACCACTGTGTTTTGATGGTGCATCGTTGTGTAGTTAGTTTTTGTTCTTGTTGGTTCGTTTCGTTTCGTTTGTGTTGTTAGTTGTTTGATATGTGTGCTCTGGCTGCTCATCGTCGTTGTCGTCTCGTTTATTTGTTTGTTTGCCCACCGACAATCAACGACGACGACGACAACGACACTAGAAGAAGAAAAATCCGTCGCAGCAGCAGCGCATTGGGGCAACTGCGAAAAAATCGTTTTCATATTATAACGGCATTGGCAAAGAGAGCTTATTTTCAGTTGCCCTGAGAGCATGAGACCGTGTGGTTTTGTGTCGATTTGTTTTTTCGGTGTGTGTTTTTAAACAAAATTATTTTGTTTTATTTTGCGTCATTACAACAACACAACTAAAAAAAAATAAAAAATATTTATTCAAAACTTTATTAAAGAGACCATAAACAACAACAAAACGCAACGGACATCCATACATATATACATATATGTATGGACATCCAGAAGTTTTCATCTTTGTAACGCGTCGGTATTTCGGGTATGTGTAAACGAGCAATGAGTGTGAGAATGAGTTGATACTCATCACCATAATCGTCATCATCATCGGGTAGAGAAAGAGGAAAAGCAAGCAAGCAACAACATTAAATTGTTGTATGTGCTTTTTCGCTATTGTTTTTTTGTTTCCTTCTTTTACTTTTTTGTACTTCTTCATCATTTTGAAAGAAAACAAAAAAAAAAAAAACGGAAAAAAGTTCGTCGGTCTTTAGGACTGTCGTTTGGTCGATTCGGGGTTTAAGTGTGTTTTTTCTTTTACTTTGCATTCAGTGTGATTTTGTTTTTGTATGAGTGTGTGCGTGTTATACTATAGCTGCGGCTGTATATCGTCACCATCATCATCATTATCCGTAACACAGTGCAAAGTGTTTATCGGCCATATAAGTAGTTTCGTGTGTGTGTGATTTTTTTCTGCTTCGTTAACCAGATCCCCTCCTAACCACTTGCGATTTAACACTCCCCCGATTAAAGAAATTAAATTTAAATAAAATAATTCAATTCATTGACAGTGTAAATTCCAACAAATAGTATTACAATTTTAATACATAATTAAAGAATGAATGGTAAAAGAAAATAATGATAAAAAAAACAACAAAAACAACTATGTTTTTCTTTTTTGTAAAGCAAGCACCACTCTAGACGAACTAAATACAAAACAAGTACCCAAGTATTGGTAAATGTACTGATCTATAGCTGCTACAATTGTCAATCGAAAAGCGATTAAACAACAAAGTGTAATGCAAATTGTGATCAGAATGAAATGAAAGAAGTAGGAAAATTAAAAAAATGTATTAATTGATAATAGAAGGCAGCAAAAAAGACAAAGGCTGTGTGTATAGGAAATAAACATGCAATTTTTGTTCTGTGCGTGAGTGTGTGTGTGTGGTTACTTTGAAGAAAATAATAATAAATGCCAAGAAATGGAAATTTAACAAAAAAAAAAAAAAAAAAAACAACGAGACAAGAATAAAAATGCACTGTGAAAAAAAAATATGATAAAATTAAAAAAATGAAAATTTATGGTCTACTAAAATTATTTAAAAAAAAAATTAATAGAACATAACGAATTAAAACAAATTTCGTAGAGCTATAAATAAAAATAAACAATATAAATAAATAAAAATATCCAAAGAAAAAGAACAAAATATAAAAAAATTGATTTTTTTGGGAAGTAGTCCGATAATGAATTTTATCAAAAAAAAAAATCTCTTTCACTTAAACAAAATATTTATTTTGTTTTCTAACTACAATATCCAATACGTAATTCACCACATCATTAGTGTAACAATTCTCCAACCATACGAGGCCCATTTTGCTGTAAACTTTTCCATTTTAATCAAGCCTAACGTCAAACGCAATTCTTCGTAGCACTTGTCTTTGGACAAAAAAACACCAACAACAACAAAATCAATTAAACAAAATTTCCTAGTGTGATTTTTTATTGCCTTTTTTTGCTGTTTACACGACAGCAACAATTGTGTATAGTGAATTTAAACTATTTTGGGAACGTTGAAAAATAAACGAAAACTCAATACATATTCTTTTTTTATTACATAGAGAAGAAAATAAGCAAGTACAAATTAATTTCTAATAATAAAATTTAAATAAAACGTCGACTGAAATAGAAACATTTTTTATTCAACTGAATTGAACTTTATCTCTCTCAAATATTTAATTGGTGTGCTACTCACTCTATTACCCCCCTCTCTGTGTCTTCATTATTTTTTGTGTGAGCTTAAATGTTCCTATCAGCTGACTTTTGAAAGAGTGACGGTGTGAGGGCAAATTGGTCGTTAACAGTTATTGGATTATAAAATAGAATGTGTCAAAAAATGTAGCCAAGCCTATAGAACTTTGTAGCTAATACTTTGAAATATTTTTATGTAATTAAAACAAAATAAAACAATAACATTCTAGATAATGGGAGGAACTAATGGTTAAATTGCAACTCACACCTTAGTCCCACGATATGGTTATGCTTGTGTGTGTGTGGAAAGAAAAATCCCCAAAGTATAAAAAAAAACTTTATACCCTTCACACCAGAGTGCATATGCTATGAACAATCCTCTCAAACTTGTATTCTCTAAAAATCTGACATATCTCAAACGTCGACAATTGTCGTGAGATGTTTCCAATATTCACACATTAACATTAAAGCTCTCATAACTGAAGAAAATTTTAGGCTATCGTGGGTGCTTCATTTTACTCATCGGAAATGGATTATAATAGCTTTGTTCGCGTACCTAGTTCTTTTGTTTGTTTGTATGTTTTTATACCCTCCACCATAGGATGGGGGGTATATTAACTTTGTCATTCCGTTTGTAACACATCGAAATATTGCTCTAAGACCCCATAAAGTATATATATTCTGGATCGTGGTGAAATTCTGAGTCGATCTGAGCATGTCCATCCGTCTGTTGAAATCACGCTAACTTCCGAACGAAACAAGCTATCGACTTGAAACTTGGCACGAGTAGTTGTTATTGATGTAGGTCGGATGGTATTGTAAATGGGCCATATCGGTCCACTTTTACGTATAGCCCCCATATAAACGGACTCCCAAATTTTGCTTGCGAGGCCTCTAAGAGAAGCAAATTTCATCCGATCCGTCTGAAATTTGGTACATGGTGTTAGTATATGGTCTCTAATAACCATGCTAAAATTGGTCCACATTGGTCCATAATTATATATAGCCCCCGTATAAAGCGATCCCCCGATTTGGCTTGCAGAGCCTCTAAGAGAAACAATTTTCATCCGATCCGGCTGAAATTTGGTACATGGTGTTAGTATATGGTCTCTAACAACCATGCAAAAATTGGTCCATATCGGTCCATAATTATATATAGCCCCCATATAAACCGATCCCCCGATTTGGCTTGGGGAGCCTCTAAGAGAAGCAAATTTCATCCGATCCGGCTGAAATTTGGTACATGGTGTTAGTATATGGTCTCTAACAACCATGCAAAAATTGGTTCACATCGGTACATAATTATATATAGCCCCCATATAAACCGATACCCCGATTTGACTTGCGGATCCTCTAAAGAAGCAAATTTCATCCGATCCGGCTGAAATTTGGTACATGGTGTTAGTATATGGTCTCTAACAACCATGTAAAAATTGGTCCATATCGGTCCATAATTATATATAGCCCCCATATAAACCTATCACCAGATTTGACCTCCGGAGCCTCTTGGAAGACCAAAATTCATCTGAGTCAGTTGAAATTTGGTACGTGATGTTAATATATGGCCTCAAACACCCATGCAAAAATTGGTCGATATCGGTCCATAATTATATATAGGCCCCAAATAAACCGATCCCCAGATTTGACCTCCGGAGCACCTTGGAAGAGCAAAATTCCTCCCATTCGGTTGAAATTTGGTACGTGATGTTAGTATAGGGTATCCAACAACCATGCAGGAATTGGTTCCTATCAGTCCATAATAATATATAGCTCCCATATAAACCGATCCCCAGATTTGACCTCCGGTGCCTTTTGGAGGAGCAAAATTCATCCGATCTGGTTGAAATTTGGTACGTGGTGGTAGTATATGATATTTTACAACCATGTGAGTTGAAATTTGTGGATGACAGTCTTTCGTAGAAGTTTCTACGCAATCCATGGTGGAGGGTACATAATTCGGCCTGGCCGAACTTACGGCCGTATATACCTTTTTTTTTCTTTTTTATAATTATCACAAATTTGGATAAAATTTCTCCCAAAAATAAACAAACTTAATTAAAATGATTTTTTTTAGTTTCGACTAATATGTAATCAGTGTTGCCATGTGGTTTTTTGAAACTTCTCCCCCCAAATATTAAGAAAAAACTGTTCTTGTTTTGTTTTTTTTTTTTTTTTTTCAATAAATCCAAATCTTCTAGTGAAACACAAGCAATTTTAATTAAATTTTCAAGAAATTAAAATTAAATTTAAAGAAAAAAAAAGTCGATTAAAAAGCAAAATACAGTGAATCGTCTCAAATTTCCATTTTCAATTAAATTTCAAATTTTGACCCTCTGAAAATCGGACATCTCTCAAAAGTGTGTCATAATTATCGAGAGACGTTTGCTATATTAAGCATAAATGGACACCTGCAAAATGTGGTCAAAATTTGAGCGACCCTGAGTGTCAACTTTGGAGAGGTTTCACTGTAATTCAATTTATAAATGTTTTAAATAAAACTAATAAGAAAAATATATGAGTTAAAATTCGGGTTATAAAATAGAAAATTATACAAAAATAGAATTTAAGACACTCAGGGTACATATTAAAATAACCTCTCAAATTGGGGCAAAATTAAGGCGATCGTAGGTGTTCACATTTCAGAGGTTTCAAATACATTCAACATTTCTAATGGTGTTTTCTTTACTTGGAGACAAAGCGCACTATTTTCACATTGCCCGGAAATGAACTTTATAGGTTCTTTTCTAAAAAAAAAACAGGCAAAAGTGCAAAAAGGCTTCGAATTCTGTTGTGAAAATAGTGCCACGCATACAGGCAAAATGCAGGCATTTTCAGCACCGACTACAAACGAGATTGCTGCGATTGCCCTGTTTGCTCCTTTGAATTATTTTCTGCCGATTGAAATGATAGGTGTTATGAATATTTTGGTTCATTTAAGGTATATTTTAATGTTTCAAATGCTTTTAGCTGTTGAGGTTAACATATGATTTATTAATTTATTTTTAACTATGTCAAACATTGGAAATGTCCTTTCAATAGAATTATTTGAAAAGGGCAATGACAGTAATGCGAATACCTACTTGCTTATATTTAGGAGCTAGGGTTGATCTCTGTGGTACCAGAGTTGTGCCACTTTAGTGGCAATTTTCCCACTTTTTGTAAGAGGTGATACTTTTGTGCCACTAAATGTGATACTTTTTTGTGGGACTGTGTCACTTTTTAATTACATTCATTTATAATATAATACGTTTTACACATTGGGTCCCCAATTGCAGTGAAATTATCGATATGATTGAATCGATATGATTGTGTTCACGGCTCGTATATTTTAAATGTGAGCAATTTTTCCGTTTTTTTTTCCTATAATATTAGGGCTGTTTTCTTTTAGCACTGGATACCCTAAGCCGTGAAGGACTAAAAGAGTACTCGTTTATCCAGGACATCTCCAAAAATATGCAACACTGCCATCAGCTGTTTAAAAACAATCAATGAAAAGAAGTGAAATCTTACATTTTTAATGTATGAAATGCTCAAATAGTAATAAATGTTTACTGCTGCGTTTATTTAAGACACTGTACCACTTTGAATTGAATAAATTGCTATTGTGAATAGAAGAAGCGTCACTTTATCAAATTACAATGTGACACCACCGGCGCGACTTGCACTGATAAGATGTTCTGGATAGCCCATACAAATGTGGCATCCAATGCTAAAAGAAAACAGCCCATTTATCATTGTATACTCCTACAAAGAATATTTTTCAATTAAATGAAGATAAAATTATTTTTATGTTAGTTAAGATCTAAATTGAAAAAATTACTTCACTGTGCTATAGATAGCACTGATATAAGTGTGTTTAATTTTTGCTTTTTCTTTATGAAAAAGTGTGCCACTTTCTGTGCCACCTTTGTAACACGGGGTTGACCTACTTTGGATTCTCAAAATTCAGGCAACAAATATTTCGAATTTGTTTGTGAATTGTTCCATCTTATAAGGTGTAAGATATTTTTAACCTCTAAAACCTCCTCAAAAAAATGATACCCCTAAAAATCACACCAAACGTGATAAAATCCATAAATTTGGGCGGAAACCTTTATTGCTGCGTAAGTCTTTATCTGAGTTTACCCAAAGTTATTGATTAACAACAGCGTAATTATATGTTATTTTCTAGAATTGGTAGCAAGTACATAGGGTTATATGGAACAGATTAAGTCCTGTCAGATCTGAAAAGTTGTTATAAAACAAAATGGATATGTTTCGGAAGGAGATGACAAAGATTCCTAGGGCGAGCTGGAAGTTTAATTATATACAGTTTAAAGAGTATAGTATTATTTTAATTTTTATCAATCCTGCCAACCTGAATAAAAATTACAAAATTCTTACAAAAAGAAAATGAGATCAGAAAATTAAAAAAAAAAACGTAATTTATTTTATACACTAGTTTGCAACAGGCCACCCCTGACTTTTGGAACTAGGGTTGTCAGATAATGGGTTGCCCGAAATCAGGGACTTTGAGCAAGCAAAACATTGACATTTGAATTTCAATTTCATATAAATTATTATTTATTTAGAAAAACATAACAGGTCCATTTTTTATATCTAATCATCATACATTGGTAACTCAATATCATACATTGGTAACTCAATATCATACATTGGTAACGCAAAAAATCCACTGAAAATATAAATTATTTTAGTCTACCTCATTTTTACCAGCTAATTTAGTTACTTCGTCGGTTTTTACAAATGATTCTTATAACTTATTCTGCTTCACACAAAAAAAAATTTTTCTGATTCAATCACGAAATTAATTGATCCAATTAATTTTTTAATTGAAATGTCTTCAATCACAGTCAATTAAAAAATTAATTGATCCAATTAAATATTTAATTGATACTATTAATAATTAGTGATAAGAGAGAAATATATCTTTGTAAATAATGAATTATGTATTGATTAAAATAAATTAAAAGAAAACTTTTGACCACAGTCGTATCACAATGGACTGAATAGTCTAAGGCTATTGTCACACTAGGCGAATATTTGACCAAACTGAGTGTCAAACATTTTTCCAGTACCATTTTCCAAATATCTGGATAAGATTTTTGGAAAAAACCCTACCATGATGTTATACATCCAATATGAGATAATTATGTTTTCTGGTTTGGTTGTGGCGACGGATTCTTTTTTTGATTTCTGTCAAATACTTGCCCAGTGTGACTGACCATAGCGTAAGTGAGCCTGAAATATCGGGCTACCTCTATACCTAACCTAAAATAACCCTGCCAAAGACTGCCCTATTTTGCAGTATGTTCCAATGGAACTGGGCTATAATTGGAGTTTCCACTACTTCTGTATGGAATAGCGTGGCATTTGTGAACAATTTATAAATGTCGCACTCATATCATTGGCTGGTTTCCATTTCAATAATATGGGATCTTATTATTGTATTCTTTGCCTGAACAGTGAACCACGCAGTAGACAGTGTGTGTGAGAATTGAACCTATGGACCCATATCTGGGAATTTTGACATGACTAATTCCATAGATTGTAAAATTTTGTATTTGTGAATAAGTTTTTTTCTTTGGATCTGAAATGACAACCCTGATATCCCTACATCGTGTCGTTATCAGAGAATGAAGCCGCCGAGTCGCGCCGCCGATTTCAGTCGCCGCCGACCATTTTTTGCCAGTCGACGCCGCCGCCGAATATGTCGACTCATCTCGACTCAAATTTAGCCGCCAAGTAATCAAAAATGTCGATTTAAATCAGAAAAATGTTTATTAAATTGTCGTATTTTTTCCAAAATTTTGAACACAACCAATCATATTTAATCTGCTATAATAATTTAGCAAAAATTTAGCTCAGAAAATTTGAACGAAAAGTAAATTTGATTGTAAGATAGGTTGTACAACTAATCTCATTACCATTCGATTAACTTCAAATTGATTTTATAATGGATAATTGTCCGCCGCCGAGTGAACAAATTTATATCGGCTCAGCCGTCAAGCCGCCGCCGCCGGAGGCAAAAATTTAGTGTTCGCCGCCGCCGACAAAAATGGGTCGGCTTCATTCTCTGGTCGTTATATCTACCACTAAAGGTAGATATACACACTCGTACACACACACAAAAGAGAAATGGATTAAGTTAGAGATTCGAACACCTTATATTTCGATCATTCCTTCTAATTAAAAGAATGACACCGATTATAAGAAAAGATATAATTGTATATCCGACTATGTATACATTTAGTACATTTTCTGAACTACACAGAAATGTGTAGGTACCTCTAATAGAAAAATATTGTGATATAAGCAAATATTTGAAGTTATGGCAAGAAGAAACAAAGCAGAAGCAAATACAAAAAAAAACAAACGGGCAAAAGGGAATGGGCCACCAGAAGGAGAAGAAGAAAAAAAAAACAAATATGAACATATTAGTGAAATGAAAAAAAAAATTCCTTCAACTCGTTACTCGTTTCAACGGTTTGGAAGGATGGACGGACAATAAACAAGCTAGCAAAGCAAGCATTCAATATCATAATGCCACACACATCAATACTCCTAACCTCCTCCTCCTCCTATGATGAGATGATGTAGTCACAACAACGTAGCAATCAACTCGCCGCAGAAAAGATGAGAAGAAAAAAAGACCTTTTTATCAAATGTGTGAGGAGTGAAAAAATAATAATAAGAAGAAGAAGCACTGAAACACCAAAACGGCGACCAAACGACAGCGATGACGACCATATTATGAACAACGAGATATGTTTGTACGTGTGTTATACTTTACTCCATTCTCGACATGTTTGCTATTGTTGTTGTTGTTAAATGTATGTAGAATGTAGATTTGTGGTGCTCCCTGTTGTCGTTGTTGTTGTTATGGCTGTTGTATACGCGAAAGTAAGCATTTGCAAAAGAAGCTCAACTTAACCGAAACACAAATCTCATAATAGGCGAGAGCGCACTCACTCTTGAATTCATTTCTTTCTGTTTTTTTTAGTTTTTTTCTGACTAACGATGTTCATGATAGTGTGGTTGTTGTTATTGTTCTTGTTGCTATCGATGTTACAGTTATTGTTGTTGCCTGCTATGCCTCCCGATGAGGAGGATGTGTCGTTGACTACGACGATCTACGACGGCATCTAAACAACGAGTATTTAATTTTTTGCGTTTTCGGTGATTGCCTGCCTTGCCTTGCTGTCGCTCGGTTTGTTATTATTATTGGTGGCTGAGCGATGTGTGTATGGTGCTTCTAAGCTTTTCAGTTATTCGCTGTGCAGTTAAACCATAACGATTCGGAAATACAGATATTTAACAAATATTAAATAAACGAAAATTAAAAGCAAGTTGGATGGAAGAGTAATCGGAGAAAATAAACAACAGTAAATGCTCCTCTGGGTGGCAACGCAACAATAAAAACGTCCAACTTAAAGACAGACCTAAAAACATTCATCCAGTCGGTCATTCAATCAAACGATACAATATAAATGAGGTAGTGTGTTTTTTTTTGGGGGGGGGTAATGGTGGTGTCAGTGGTAGTGGTGGTGGGTATATGCGATTATTATTAGTGATGGTGGTGAGATGAATAGTTTTGATCGTTTCGTTGTTGTGTTATTCACATTCAATCGTTTAGTCAATACGTCATTTGCTTCGATTAGCTTAGTTTCTCAAAAAACAAACGCTGACAAAAGCTGACAATGCCTATGTTGTCATTGTTGTTCTTGTTTTTGCTTTAGCTTATTTATAATCATTTTGTAGTTTCATTATATGAACATTGATTCAAGAGCCACTCAACCATCTACAACATACTTGTACAATGACACGACAGAGATAGCCACACATTGCAAAAACAACAAAATATCTTCATTTGGTTTCTGTCATTCTTTACTTAGATCTATGTATGTTCAAATGTATGGCTGTTTGTATGAATGTAGTTCATATCTATCTACCTTATGTATGTCGTCCATACGTATGTATATACCTTCTAACAAACTTTGCTAGCTGCCTGTCTGCCTACCTCTACCAATCTATCGACTATTTACACTCTACACCCAAAACAGGCATAAAATAGCAACACAACACACACTAAAATTCGCGAGTGCGCTGCTACTTTGTACTTTTTTCCATCTACTTCTCTCCTTCGTCTCAAGCAACAGCAGCACCATCATCATCTCAGCACCGTCTTTTGTTCAGAAATTTGTATCTACTTAAATTTTAAACACAAAACACAAAAAAAAAATGGCAACAGCAACAATCGCATAAACAAAACAAATCACTACACTCTAGGTGAAAAGTATTGAAAGAAAGGACATATCACTAAGGCAAATATTTTTTGGAGCATTTGTGTTTTTTTATTGCACATAATAGGGATGTCAGTGTGGGTTAAGTTTTTTTTTCGATGTCGATGATTTTCTAACGGTAAATTTTCTAGCTTTGCAGTAGTAGGACCGTGGACAATGGCAATCAAATAAAATTAATGATAAGATCTTCATACGTTATTATACTTCATTCACAGCAGGTACGAAATCTCAAAATAAAAAAAAAATTGTGCATATTAGCAAGCAGTGTTCATATTATAAAACACAAACAAAGTCAAATGTTCACACCGATATTAAGAAAATAACCACAAAGATGCAAAAAGTGAAGTTTTGGCTATGAAACCACATATGTGTACGAACTAGGGTGTCATTAGGAATAGTTTTTAAAAAATACCGGGATATGGTATTTGAGTAATAACAATCTACAGCACCAACAAATTATAGTATATTATGTCAATTTGGCTTAACTCAATTTTATTAACAACAAAACAAACACACATACAACATAGGAATATAAGAGAAATATAATTGAAAAACAAATGGTAGCACTTAGTCCAATTCAACTTTATAAAGAAAAGAATCCAAAAACGAAATTAACACAAAAATAAATTATAAAGTAATTTCACATTCTAACATGCAAAATAAGCTAAACGACCTCGTGGCCATGTCAAAACAAGTGGTCTTGGAAGCACGTGAATAAATTGAAGAATTTTTTACCAAAAATCTACCAAATTAAAACAATCTTATTCTGAAGTTGTTGATAAAATGTTTTTGTTTAAAAAATATTTTATATTGAATTTATTGAACATTTTGTTAAAATTTTATTTCTATAGAAAATTTTGTCAAAATTTTATTTCTATAGAAAATTTTGTCAAAATTATATTTCTATAGAAAATTTTGTCAAAATTTTATTTCTATAGAAAATTTTGTCAGAATTTTATTTCTATAGAAAATTTTGTCAAAAATTTATTTCTAAAGAAAATTTGTCAACATTTTATTTCTATAGAAATTTTTTTCAAAATTTTATTTCTATAGAAAATTTTTTCAAAAAAAAAAAAACTGGCCGGATGAAGAAAATATGGAGGGCAGGACAAATATCTCAGAACACAAAATTAAACCTGGCTCATGTCTAAAAACATAGCCCACTCACATTCAAATTTTTGTCAACAAATGCTGCCTTCGCATAATATGTGGTATATTCTGACCCAATACAATAACAAATGTAGAACTGCATACAAAAATAAATGAAGTACCAATAACAAGGCAAATTGTTAGACAACAACCCATGGCTGAACAAGAAGGTTAAATCATGGGCCGATATGATTACAATTTTTTTATTTCGACAAAATGTTAAGATGTCAAAATCATATGTTTATGGTGATTGCAGCTCTCCAAATGACACTGCATAGCAAATGCATCCCAAACAAACTCGCGCATTCATAGCTGGAGAATTGTTCAAAGATGACTTGAGTATCTTGATAACATATTCCAGACCCAAAATACCACGCACATCAGTTTTTAAACTGCATCATAAACTGTTTTTGTTAATAGATGGCGAAGATCCATTTGACTGACTTCCATTCTTAACTTTGGTGGGTATTATAGTCTTATTTGTCTCATATCGGCGTTCCTCGGATGAATTATCCACTTCACAATCACTCATAGGTGACACAATTAAATTTGAACCTTTATTTTTCGCTGGATTTTAATTATTTTTTCAGGACAATTGAAAGAATAAGTAATTGCCACTTTTACCAATGCCATACGATTCTTTTATCAGCTGATTTTGACTTCTTAAAATTGTAAACAACATATTGAAATTTGTTGTTTTTGTTATCGTGATTCAACCTCCTTATTCAGCCATGCAACAACCTTAGATGCTGTTTCACTTCACTTTAAGTCGTCTTAATTTATGTGCATGTTATTTTAACCAGTGATTACTGTCTTTAGTCCGTTCAATAGGCTAATCCTAATATCCCAAAATCTTACAATTAAGAATATCTAACTGATGACTGATTAGGCAGGCACTCCAAATATCCTGTAAGGTGCAGAAAATGAATATGATCAATTTTGGAATCTTATGTTTCGCTAAAATGAATGATTATGTACCTGATAACTGGATTCATATCAGGGAGTGCAATAATATTTGATTTCACAGTATCAGTGTTACCAGGTGATTTTGTTACCTTTCCCCTAAAATACTTAGAAAGAACCCAAATTAGTCTAGATATAAAAAAAACCTTCAAAAAATACTGGGAATCTAAAGAGGTACGAAATGCGTTTAAAAATAATAACAAATAGATTTGGTGGCACTAAATGGAAAAAAATATGGAGTCATAATGTTCAATAGGTAACTTAAGTTGAATTGCACAAAGAAAAAAAAAATATCACCAAATGTTTCCAACTAAAATTTTTTAATAAAAAAATATTCGATTAACCCTTAAATGAGCACTGTATCTTTTAAGATACAACAAGGAAAAAAAATTTTTGACCGAATTCTGCGAAATCGAGTTTGTTGCATTTAAAACATCATAACGCAGTTGCAAAAATTATGTTTTTATAGAATTTGTATGTCAACTGAAATTGAAATTAAATTTTGCCCGAAAACTCAAAAACCTACAAAATTAGAAAATAATTAATTTTTACCAGAAATAAAAGGAATGTTGGTAAAACATTTGTGTATTGTAAAAATATTTCTATTCTCCTTGTTCTACTACAATCAAATTGTTTATTTGTAAACAAAAACTTAGTTTAATGCGCACTGTATCCTTTAAGATTATAACACTATTTTTGCAAAAAAAAAAAATTAAAACTAAATTTTGAAAAAAAAAAGAAAAAAAAATGTGCTTTTGTACCATTTTGCATATTATATATTTATAATTTTTCATAATATATATATTTTTTTTGAGGAATCGGTGATTTTGTGCATTTAAGGTTAAAAATTTAAGTGGTTTAAGAAATTTTTTATTTAAATCAAAATTCAATCGCAAAAATTCATTGTATCAATTAAGTTTTTAATTGAGACAATTAATTTTTTAATTGACTTCGGTGATTGAAAAAAACGGGATTCAAAATAAAAAATTCCGGGATTCGGGATTCATCCCCCCTCAAAATTCCCCCGAATTTAGATACGCTGAACAGCATCCCTAATGATAACTAAAGTACAAGGGATGAGCATCCTTACAAATTAAATTATATATTAATTATTAATTCATTCATTTTCTGGGCCATCTTCACATTCTGACATTGGAAAATTTTCCTAATGGCAATCCCTAAAATTATGCTGCACCTTTGAATAATGTTCCAGAAATCCTAGAAAAGTTTCCTATAACTTTAAAATATGTAAATGTACATATATCCTTTAGTGAAAACTTTTGACCATGACTATGATTCATTTCACAATACCAAATACATACATACATTCTAACGATCCAAGAAGTATCGTTGTTGGGTCGAAGGGGGTGGCGGAGTGATGGGGGCGATTCGAGATATATAGGAAGGAAAAACAAAACAAAATTAAAAACGAACCCACAATTATTTGTGTAGTGTAGAGCTCTACTCATTTACTCACTCCTCTCTCTCAAATGAAACGAGAACTATATTTACACAAGGAATCGACCGAACGACAATACAACCGACACAGACTTACGTTATGCACATTTTTGTATGTCACTTAGTTGGTTTGACGTTGTGTCGTTGTAGTCGATTTGTGTAGCATGGCAGGCATGCTGTTGCCGATGGGATATTTGGTGTTATAGATGAATGTATGAAGGTATGTTGATTTGATTTTTTTTTTGTTTTTGTTCGTTGCGACCACGACGACGACGATATACGACGACAACAAACCCAATGTATGATATAAATACTTACCCACATACATAAATATCTCAATCTGATTTTATGTACATTTATACAAATGTGTGTTCACCAAGATATAAAGCCCAGGCTACTCTATCACTAGCCCAACCAAAAATCCATGTAACCAACAATCATCACTACCGAGCGACTAACTTTTCGACAGACAGAGAAACAAACTGACGGACGGACAGACAACCAACCATTCAACGTCAATTATTAAAGTGTATTACATTTTTTTTTGCTTCTGCCTTTTTTCCACCATTTGTTGTGTGAGTGCTTTTTCGGGGTATACACTTACCTCTATATGGACTTTATTACCTTTAAAGAATTGGAGAACAAAAAAAAAATAATAAGAATCAACCACAACAAACATCAGCAACTACAACAATAATAAAATATTAAAGTGCTGCGCCGAGCTCTCGGTTTATTTTTTTTTTTTGCTGTTCTTTTCTGAGCACAGTGACATGTAGTGTTGCCAGTATTTTTTTATACCCACCACCATAGAATGGTGACGGGGGTATAATAAGTTTGTCATTCCGTTTGTAACGCATCGAAATATCGATTTCCGACTATATAAAGTATATATATTCTTGATCAGGGAGAAATTCTAAGACGATATAACGATGTCCGTCTGTCCGTCTGTCTGTCTGTCTGTCTGTCTGTCTGTCTGTCTGTTGTAATCACGCTACAGACTTCAATAATGAAGCAATCGTGCTGAAATTTTGCACAAGCTCGTCTTTTGTCTGCAGGCAGGTCAAGTTCGAAGATGGGCTATATCGGTCCAGGTTTTGATATAGTCCCCATATAAACCGACCTCCCGATTTGGGGTCTTGGGCTTATAGAAATCGTAGTTTTTATCCAATTTGCCTGAAATTTGAAATCTGTAGGTATTTTATGACCATAAAGAGATGTGCCAAAAATGGTGAGTATCGGTCCACGTTTTGGTATAGCCCCCATATAGACCGATCTCCCGATTTTACTTCTTGGGCTTATAGAAACCGCAGTTTTTATTCAATTTACCTGAAATTTTAAATCTAGAGGTATTGTAGGACCACAAATACGTGTGCCAAAAATTGTGAGTATCGGTCCATATTTTGGTATAGCCCCCATATAGACCGATCTCCCGATTTTACTTCTTGGGCTTATAGAAACCGCAGTTTTTATTCAATTTACCTGAAATTGGAAATCTAGAGGTACTGTAGGACCACAAATACGTGTGCCAAAAATTGTGAGTATCGGTCCATATTTTGGGATAGCCCCCATATAGACCGATCTCCCGATTTGGGGTCTTGGGAAACCGTAGTTTTTATCCAATTTGTCTGAAATTGGAAATCTAGAGGTATTTTAGGACCATAAAGAGGTGTGCCGAAAATGGTGAGTATCGATCCATATTTTGGTATAGCCCCCATATAGACCGATTTCCCAATTTTACTTCTTGGGCTTCTAGAATCCGAAGTTTTTATCCTATTTGCCTGAAATTGGAAATCTAGAGGTATTTTCGGGTCACAAAGAGGTGTGCCGAAAATGGTGCGTATCGGTCCATATTTTAGTATAGCCCCCATAAGAACGATCTCCCGATTTAACTCCTTGGGTTTCTAGAAACCGTAGGTTTTATCTGATTTGCCTGAAATTGTAAATATTCTGGTATTTTAGGCTCACAAAAACGTGTATCTGATTAAGTTTTTATCGGTCCATTTGGTAATGCCTCCATATAGACCGACTTCACTTCTTGAGGGTGTACAAGGCGCACTGATCATGAAAATTGTTTGAAACTCAATGTAAAATTTCCAGATTTTACTTCTACAGATTTAAGATTTCAAATCAAGACGTTATTTTATAATTTTCTTGCACACTTACAAGAGATGTTAATGATTCCTCTAAACCTCAAACAAAAATGGTTCTTATAAATCCAGAATCTGATATAGTCCTCATAGGTGAAATCTTTAAATTTATCTTCGGGTTGTGTCCTCAAGTCCTCAAGCCCTCCTGAAATTTCAAAGGAAACCCTAATATTTGGTTCATGGTGGTGGGTATTTAAGATTCGGCCCGGCCGAACTTACTGCTGTATATACTTGTTTTATCTTATGCAAATCGTCTTCTATCAAAATTTTATTTCCATAGAAAATTTTTTTTCAACATTTTATTTCTATAGAAAATTTTGTCAAAATTTTATTTCTATAGAAAATTTTGTCAAAATTTTATTTCTATAGAAAATTTTGTCAAAATTTTATTTCTATAGAAAATGTTGTCAAAATTTTATTTCTATAGAATATTTTGTGAAAATTTTATTTCTATGGAATACTTTGTCAAAATTTTATTTGTGTGGAAAATTTTGTCAAAATTTTGTTTCTATAGAAAATTTTGTCAACATTTTATTTCTATAGAAAATTTTGTGAAAATTTTATTTCTATAGAAAATTTTGTCAAAATTTTATTTCTATTGAAAATTTTGTGAAAATTTTATTTCTATAGGATACTTTGTCAAAATTTTATTTCTATAGACAATTTTGTCAAAATTTTATTTCTATGGAATACTTTGCCAAAATTTTATTTCTGTGGAAAATTTTGTCAAAATTTTATTTCTATAGAAAATTTTTGTCAAAATGTTATTTCTATAGCAAACTTTGTCAAAATTTTATTTTTATAAGATACTTTGTCAAAATTTTATTTCTATATTTTTTTTTAAATTTTAATTCTATTGAAAACTTTGACAAACTTTTATTTCTATAGAAAATTTTGTCAAAAATTTATTTTTATAGAAAATTTTGTCAAAATTCTATTTCTATAGAAAATTTTGTCAAAATTTTATTTTTACAAAAAATTTTGTCAACATTTTAATTGTATAGACAATTGTGTCAAAATTTTATTTCAATGGACAATTTTGTCAAAAAATTATTTCTATAGACAATTTTGTCAAAATTTTAATTCTATAGAAAACTTTGTCAAAATTTTAATTGTATAGACAATTTTGTCAAAATTTTATTTCTATAGACAATTTTGTCAAAAATTTATTTCTATAGACAATTTTGTCAAAAATTTATTTAAAAATTTAATATCTATAGAACATTTTTGTAAAATATTATCTATAGTAACTTGCAAATTTTTATTTCTGTAGAAATTAATACCTCTTAATTGGAGCATTTTGCAAAATCTACCAAAACATCAAGAATTCTACCAATCTACCAAACAGTAAAAAATCTACCATTTTTGGTAAAATTCTACCAACTGTGGCAACCGTGGATAAATCGTGTCCCGAAATCCCGGGTGACAGCCCTAATGGCGTTGTTGGCCCGTTATGAACTCTGTTCTATATGTTTGGGATATATTTTCCACATATGTGATGTACGCAGATAAGAGGGCAACACTTCGAGTCGAGTCCTTAAGAAATAATTTCATAGTAGTAGAACAATTTCTTAGTCAAGCAGGTTAAATTGTAAATTAACTCTAGGGCCCCAAATAAATACCGTGGAATTGAGAAGAGGAAAGTTTTTTATTATTTTATTTTGAAGACTCGCAGTACTTGTCGAAACACGTAGAAAAAAATAATTTCATATAAAACATAACTCTAAACCCGATTTAATATACTGAAATGATTTCGAAAATTGTCCAAAAAAATCACAAAATTTCTGGAAATTCTCCACCAAATCCCCAACTCAAAAATTTCGTCCCTATTCACGAAAAAATCCCCAATACTGCCAACACTGGTGACATGTATAAACAATATACCAGTTTTTTGTACTATCACAACATTAGTTAGCTTAGATATTAAATTACTGATAGGACACGGAAGTCCTTCATATTGTATAAAACGTATGTCCTAAAATTTAGGAAGCGTAACCGTTCATATTAGGTCAATATTTTCTTTTCTCAAATTTAGCCGCAATTATTATGCAAATTATGCACTTCTAAATCGATTCATTTTTCTACGAAACTACTGTGCATTGCTGTTATCGTGGACGGCTACAACGACAGAACAACCATGAACGACAACGACACAACGGCAAACGATAAATGTTGTGTGTTCGTTTGTGTGTGTGTATGTGTATTGGTCTTCATCGTTCATTCGTGTATGGTCGTGTGTAGGTAGGTTTGTTTGTTTGATTGTTTTGTTGATGGCTGTTGGTTACGGTGTCTAAGGCACTGACTTAACAGCAACTACAACCACACAACAACAGTGCTAAATGTTCCGACTTACAAACGTGACGTGTTTTTAATTTCGAGTGTTGTGTTTTCTTCTTCATGGTTTTGCGAGAGATCTCGCCCCTAAAAAATTTATTCTTCTTTTTCGCCGCATTCAAACGACCGACCCCTATTTAGCCTACCACGGTATAGTCTTGTGTTCCCAATTGTGATACTCTATTACTACAGCAACAATAACATCAAATAAAAAAAATATATAACACACGCACACACCACAACCAACACTGTGGCTCATTCTAAACAGCATATTTTACTCTCAGCCTTATTCTCAGTAGACTCCGAAGCTCACACACCAGTAAAAATAATGGAATAATACAAAACACAAAGGAATATTGTGCAAAAAAAAAAAAAAATAAAAAACAGAAACAAATTCAATTTAAAAAATGTATAAATCAATTTCTAAATCAATAAAAATATTAAAACTAAATTAAAGGGAATATATCGCATGAGGTGGAAATGTGTAATGAAAATTCCTTAAAAATTCCCTATTTATGGAAATGAATCCCAATTTATATAATCCTCTTTCGTTATAGAAACGGCAATAAATATCTCTACAATGTTTCGAGCATTGTAAATAAAACCCAGTGAAAATATTTAAAATATTTGTGTGAAATGAAACAATTTTCAAGAAGGAAATAAAAAATACAATTTAATTTTAGTGTTACATACATATATACATGCCGACTTAATAGTATGGCTGTGTGAAATGAAGAAACCAAACAAGAAGAAAAACCTAAATTAAAAAACAAATTCAGTGAACAAAAAGTACATTGGAAAATTATTGTATTTTATAAATCTAAATGTGTACAAACGGACATACATACTTACATACAAATGTTTGTACGTATACAAAAACAACTACTACTTCTACAACAACAACGAAAACAAGGCAACATAACAGCAGTGGTGGTGTCTGTCAGCCAGTCAGCCAGCCGACAACAACTACGACGAGTATTATTAGCAGCTGTCAATAAAGCCGGTCGAAAAACAGCTGTTTAATCCCCTAGGCGAAGAGGTAGATATTCTCTGCAAAATCATCTACACAACTCTCAATTTTTCGAGATACAGAGAGAAGACCAACCAACAAATTCTCATAGACAAACAACAACAGTGAGAGTTTGTAGCGAGAAAGAGACACCCATTGTCGTCGTCTAACCCCCCTATCTTAAGGAAAATGCATTTTTAAAGACAGATTAATCTCACTGCAATATATAACATTGGCTTAACAGAAGACTAACATTAAGTGTTAAAAAAGGGAGCGCTGGTGTCACCTAAAGAGAATTTCCAAAAAATAAACAGAGTGGTGCAATTCGCTGGGAGAATTATTCAAAATTAAACGAACAATTCTCTTTTTGGCGAATTTTTGTTACATTTCCCCAAAAGAAACGAAGCACCATCTCACCCAATGTCTCTCACCTTGCCAATGTCGTTAATAGAGACTCCAACTTTAACCGAAAGTTCAGCACATCATAGAAATTTTACAAAATATCAATCAACAAATCCCATGGTGGTTATACAAGCGACAACGGCGACATCATCCACAACAACAGCAGCAGCATCTAATAAAAACAATTTAACACAAGCAGGACATACAATAGCATCACGGACAACAACAACAAAACGTACACGTAAAAGATCCACAACAGATTTTACGACAGCCTCAACAACAGCAACGAGAGCAATTGAAGCTGCCTCGGCAGCAGCAGCAGCTGCTGCACTTTTAACCAATGTTAATTACATTAATCCAACAATAGCAACATCCACAACGACAACAACAACAAAACGAAATAGAAAACATCAACATCAGCAACAACAACAACCTCTATATGTCCAACAGAGAGTAAGTAACAAATAAATCAAAAAGAAAAATTTAATATGAAGATTTCGGTCCTCACTAGTGTATCTTTATTGAAAATATATACATAGGCTCCCCCCCAATTATCAGACAAAATGTAAACAAAAATCTATCTATATAGTCTCTCTGTTTCATCTCTTAAAAAAATTTTATACAACTCACACGCATACATTAAAGCAGGGCTGTATAAATTAGTAGCACGTGCTTTTTTGTACTCGTTTCTTTTCGTTAGTAATGCTTAGTGTTGTTGTTGTTACTGTTAATGGGGGGAAAACGAATGCAGCGCAGACAGAACAACAACAAATTATGACACATAATTTCATTTGTTCGTTTCCTTTCTACACTTGAACAGTCTGGATTCTCGTTGACTCTCTGTCTCTCGCATTTCTCTCCACATAAGAACTAGTTAAACTCGCCTGAGAATAAACGAGAAACCTCGATAACATACGAACTTATCTCTTTTAGCTAACAGCTAATATAGAGAGAATGTATATATGGTTTTCTTTTCACCCATCCATTGCAATGAGAGTGCAAGAGAACTTCAAACAGAAACAAAATGTATGGTATTCGTTATCGTGTCGTAAGTCCCAGTGACGACGATTGTTTGTTAGATATACGAATTATATTGTGTATGTGTGTGTATGGATGTGTTTGCCTGCCTTCTTTTCATTATGATAATGTGAATTTAACAAGAAAAAAATTAGAGCAACTGCAAAAAGATAAAAGTCAGTAGATACCGACGAAAAATACAACCAACAACAACAACAACAACGACAGCTATAAAATCATACCTCTCTGTGTATACCACAAATGAAAAAATAAAACCTAACAAAAACGAAAAAAAAACATTAAACGAAACGAAACATGTTCATCATACATATAAAGAATACAACAGCAACAAAAAATGTATCTGTAAGATATGATATATACAAATGCATAGTAGATAAATATACATATTGCAAAATCAAATGGAAAGCTAATTTGGTTGGTTTATGTAAAGTGAAAGAAATCACCATCGTGTGCCCACCAGTATACACAATTTTGTTTTTGCTTCAAAAACCACCACATCCATCAAAAAAAAAAAAAAAAAAACAAACAACTTTAAAAACCTACATTAAAGTTTCGTGATAACTCGTAGAAATTTCTTTGTTCAAGTACTTTCTAAGCTTGTTTTTTATACCCTTCATCATAATGGAAGTATAATGATGAGATTTTGGAAGTACAATGAAGAGATTTTCATTCCCAATTATCGATTTCTGACAATAAAAAGGATATATATGCAATATATTCATGATCAGGATAAATTTCTAAGTTGTTGATCTGGCCAGCAATAATAGGGACAACATTGTATTGCAATTTTTTATATATTTTTTCACAAAGCAGTTCAAATTTGAAGTACGTATTGTAATGAGATTAGAAAGGAGACTGTTCAAATTTTTCTACATTCGGAAAAGTAGAGTTTTCGAGGTTTTTCAAAATTTCAGAATTTTAAAATAACCCGAGGTCTGATTAATCATTTCATTATATATTGATAAAGGTCGAATAAAAAGAAAATTAATGAATTTAAAAATAATCTTTAAATAAAAAACATTTTTTTTGTTTGATTTTTTCCTTAAAATTTGATTTTTCATTTTATTCGATTCGAGTAGATTTTGATCAATACAAAATTGTGATTAGTCGATTTGACCCGATTTCCAAAAAATTCAAAACATTGAATTTTGACGGGACTTCAACATAGTCTTTAGAACATTTTTCCCGACAATATTTATTTTGATCCCATGTTGGATGAATACGAGCAGGGAACGACCATCGGCCATTGCGGTCTAGTCCGCATCGGCTGCTGCGGTCTATTCCCCAAATTGGTACACTTTCGTCCCCAAAATCCCCAATTTAGATTAAAATTCCTAAATAAATTAATGACAAGTTTTCAAAAAATAAAACAAAAGTAATGAATGTAAGCTCTGCTGTAGAAAATCCATAGTAATTTAAAAATTTAAAAAAAATGTAAAATTTTTATCATCTTGCACGAACTGCTATAAATAAGATCAAGAACCACTACACTGGCGATCGTCTTCCATGTGCTGGAGAAATGAAAATGAGACGACCACCACCATATATTAACCCTTTTTTACTTGTACTACTAGCGTGTAGAAAAAAATTTTGATTTTGCGGACCTACCTCAATTAGTTCTAAGTTTGAACTTGAGTTTGATCTGAAAACTTGAACCTTGAATTGCAACCAAATAGCCTTGTGAAAACAAGCACTATTTGGCCAATAATATCAGTAGAATCTGAAATTATATCAGATATAGTTTTTCTATTAATGTCCATTTACTAGAGACATACAGTAAAAAAATAGTCCCAAAATTACGTGTTTTTCGTATATATTTATAGAGTTTTTCGATAATAGTCTCTACTTTAAAATAACATCGAGAAAAAAAAAACGAAACTAAAATAATCATGTAATAAAATTGAGGAGTATATCAATATAAATGTGAAACATTTTTATCGTTTCTATATTTTTGGGATATATTGTCTAAATAGGGATGAGGGGGAAAACACACAGTAAGCACAGTCACATTAGAGTTTTACGATTTGCTCTATTCCTCTAGGGTCCATGATAAATGATGTTGACGAAACAGTACTACAAAGTAGATGTACTTTTCGAAGCCAAAAAGTGCTAAAATTCCATAATATCAAATTTAAAGACTATTGTAAAAGTATACGTATATTTAAATCTATACCCATTTTGGACAACTTAATATTTAAAATTTTAAATATTAAGTTGTCCAAAATGGGATTCTGCAGAAATTTAAAATTTTATTTCTGCAGAAAATTTTGTAAAAATTTTATTTTTGCAGAAAATTTTGACAACATATTATTTCTATAGAAAATGTCTTATTTTTATAGAAAATGTTAAAATTTTATTTCTATAGAATTTTTTTTCAAAATTTTATTTCTATCGAAAATTTTTTGAAATTTTTATCTCTATAGAAAATTTTGTCAACAATTTATTTCTAAAGAAAATTTTGTGGACATTTTATTTCGATAGAAAACTTTGTCAAAATTTTATTTTTATAGAAAATGTCAAAATTTTTTTTCTATAGAAATTTTTTGAAAATTTTATTTCAAACGAACATTTTTTGAAATTTTTATTTCTATAGAAAATTTTGTGGACATTTTTTTTTCGATAGAAAACTATGTCAAAATTGTATTTTTATAAAAAATGTCAAAATTTTATTTCTATAAACATTTTTTTTGCAAATTTTATTTCTATTGTGTTAACAAATTGTGTTAACAATTTACTTCGATATAAATTTTGTCAAAATGTTATTTCTATAGAAAATTTTGTCAACAATTTTATTTCTATAGAACATTTTGTCAAAATTTTATTTCTATCGAAAATTTTGTCAACGTTTTATTTCTATAGAAAATTTTGTCAACATTTTATTTATGCAGAAAATTTTGTAAAAATTTTATTTATGCAGAAAATTTTGTCAAAATATTATTTCTATAGAAAATGTCTTATTTTTATAGAAAATGTTAAAATTTTGTTTCTATAGAATTTTTTTTTTTCAAAATTTTATTTCTATCGAAAATTTTTTGAAATTTTTATTTCTATAGAAAATTTTGTCAACAATTTATTTCTATAGAAAATTTTGTGGACATTTTATTTCGATAGAAAACTTTGTCAACATTTTTTTTAGAAAATGTCAACATTTTATTTCTATAGAATTTTTTTTGCAAATTTTATTTCAATCGAACATTTTTTGAAATTTTTATTTCTATAGAAAATTTTGTCGACATTTTATTTCTATAGAACATTTTGTCAAAATTTTATTTCTATAGAAAATTTTGTCAAAATTTTATTGCTATAGAACATTTTGTCAAAAATTTATTTCTATAGAAAATTTTGACAAAATGTTATTTCTATAAAAAATTTGGACAAAATTTTATTCCTAGAGAAAACTTTGTCAAAATTTTATTTCTGTAGAAAATTTTTTCAAAATTTTATTTCCGTAGATGATTTTGTCAACATTTTATTTCTAAGAAAATTTGGACAAAGTTTTATTTCTATAGAAAAATCTGTAAAAATTGTATTTCTATAGAAAAAATTTTATTCTTATAGAAAATGTTGTCAACTATTTATTTCTTTACAAATTTTGTCAAATTTTAGAAAAATTTTATTCTTACTCAAAAATTTGTCCACAATTTATTTCTTTACAAATTTTGTCAAAATGTTATTTCTATAGAAAATTTTGTCAACAAGTTATTTCTATAGAAAATTTTATTTCTATAGAAAATTTTGTCAACAACTTATTTCTATAGAAAAATTTGACAAATTTTTATTTCTATAGAAAATATTGTCAAAAGTTTATTTTAATAGAAAATTTGTAAAGAAAGAAACAAGATCTAACAAACTCAAGAATTCTACCAATCTACAAAACAGTAAAAAAATTACAAATTTTTGTAGAATTCTACACCCTCAAAAAAAAAAATCGCTTCTTTAACATATGTTCCAAACATAGTTTGCAGGAAGCACATATATTATTGGATACTGCCGAAACATTAATATGTTTGTTTTATGTGAACATATTATATGTTTGGAAGTTTGAGCCCAAAAATATTATATGCTTGGAAGAATTTTTTCCAAAGACGATTGTGCTCATTGCCTAACATACTCGTAATTTTCACTTCCTCGAAATATTTTAGTTCTTGGCACCTTTTTCTGTAATACAAATAATGTTGAAGAAATTATTCACTTTTATAAATTTTTTAAATTTTACCTTTCGCCTGCACGGAGAATCGAACCGAGGACTATACAGTTTGTAAGACAACAAACTACCCACTGGACTACGTAGCTGTTATAGTCACCAGTAGATAATTATATAGCATAGTTTGCAGCGCCCACGAGCCCATGCAAACATAACATTATTTAACAGAAACATACATTTGTTTGCCACGTGGACTCTCCCGGTTTCCATCTCTATTTCTTTCTCTATACTCTCTCTGTCGCTTTGAATAAAATATCACAACATATGTATGTTTAGTCGAAATTTGTAAATTTATATATGTTTGCATTCACACATATGATTTTTATGAAACATTCATGCCCCAAACATAATATATTCTAACATATTAACATAGATGTACCAAACATTTAGTGTTAGTTTAGGAACATTCCTTGTTTGCACTTAAATATATTGTGTTTTAAAATTGTGCCCGAAACACATTTTGTTTATATCGGAACATATGAAAAACATATTTTTCTAAGAGTGTACCAACTATGGCAACCGACTCAGGGCCCGGCTCTAAGCATTATTGCTAAAGACACCATGTGTGTATTTCGTCTCCTTCTGGGCATTTCAAGTATATACACTACCTTATAATACTCTGTTCCTCAGTGTGGCGAATGTGGTATAGGTTAGGTTAGGTGGCAGCCCGATATTTCAGGCTTACTTAGACTATTCAGTCCATTGTGATACCACATTGGCGAACTTCTCTCTTATCACTGAGTGCTGCCCGATTCCATGTTAAGCTCAATGACAAGGGACCTCCTTTTTATAGCCGAGTCCGAACGGCGTTCCACATTGCAATGAAACCACTTAGAGAAGCTTTGAAAACCTTAGAAATGTCACCAGCATTACTGAGGTGGGATAATCCACCGCTGAAAAATTTTTTGGTGTTCGGTCGAAGCAGGAATCGAACCCACGACCTTGTGTATGCAAGGCGGGCATGCTAACCATTGCACCACGGTGGTATAGATAATATTCCTCTCAAAAATGTTGAGATCCTGTAATAACAACTAAATATCCTCATTTTTCCATATGTTATTTATAATTTTTAGAGTTGAGTTGATACCTGAGAAACGTTCACATTTAGGGCAGAATAACTCTCTATAGAGTAATTGTGATGAAAAAATACCAAAATGGCTCGCGGTCATGCCACGGTGCTTTTGGCAGTCGAAATGTATCGAAAAAAAGCACAAAAGTGTCAACTTTATCAACCCTGCCAATGACCGAAATCTCACGTATAAAATAAATTTTTGAACTTGCGAAAATTATAAATTTGGTGGTACGAAAAAGGTTACAACACTTTACCAATCGGCGACGCTTGAGTCCTGGTGACCAATCCAGTGTAAAAAAAACCAAATTCAGTAATTGGCCACTTTTGAGGAAGCGAAGCAACTCCTTGGCTCATTCCAGTCTACCTTTTTTGTGCATTGGTGAGCTCTTACACTTTTTGGGACTTGAACTTGTTGCCTTCTCGATATCACGATATCAACTCAGAAGCAAGTTTCCTACCACTGCGGCGTGGATTTCGATCAAATTTGGCCTTCAATTTTCAGATCATTTCTGGTGCTGTTACACTTTTCTTTGCGATATCCAATTTCCCAACGTTTTTTTTCTCTTTTTTGTTTGCAAGTAGAAAAAATTCTTGTAAATGGTGAAAATATATACTGATCATCACCTAATTGTAATTGTTTCAATATTTTCACTACCGAATTTGTCTAGTTACAGTTTGAAAGATAACAAATGTAAATTAATTTATTTAAAACAATTAAATTCCGCTCTGTGTGTTTCGACCTAACAATTTCACTAAATCAAAAGTAAAAGCAAATATGTATTTTCTATGTGTATTTAAACGAAAAAAAACAAACAAAAACACAAATCAACAATAGAAAAATCAAAAATGTGTGTACGTGTGTTCAGACACTGACCGAAGCAGCAGCAGCAGCCAAAAACAGAAAATGAAAATATTCTAAAAATATTCCACTGCCGTAACTAAAAATATTTACAAAAATTTAAATTCGTTCATCATCGTTATCGCCACCGACGTGTTGTTGATGAATCTCCTCCGCCGCCACAGTCTCTATTTGTGCAAACACAACAATAAAAACATTTACATATACACACACACACACAAATACGCCCCGCGCAACAACAACAACAAAACGCCAATCCACCCATCGTACTATGGGAGACGACGAGTGAATTGAATTCACTCGCGCAAACCGTTTCATCTGCACACACAAACACATTCGATTGCTTGCGCTTGAAGCATTCACTTGCCGAATATATCGGTGTGAATTGAAAATGAAATTTTTTCTCTATGAGTTTTTGTTGGGATCCACCAAAAGAGCGCAACAACAACAAAAACAGCCACAACATAATTCGCATGACGTTACGTGACGTCGTTGTATATACGGTCTCTCGACCTTGACTCATCCAAAGACAATAAACTTGAGGAAGATAGGAAATTGGCTTGCGCCATACCAAATGTTGCATTTACCATGTTAGTTCCATACATGTTTGTAATTCTTTTATTTGTTTTTCGTTTTTATTTTTTAAATGAAAAACTTAATTTTCTTAATGAAACAATGCTAAATTTTAGGCAACAACAAAAAAATATACATTTTCCCCTTTATGGAAATGTATTTCCTGCACTTAATTTCTTTTTATTTGCATTTTAATGCTATGTCAATACTTGTCGTATACGCGTTTGGTTCGAGTATGAAACTAACACGGTAAATGGTTTGATCTCCTCAGTAGCCAATTTCCTATCTTCCTAGAGTTTATTGTCTTTGGACTCATCGGCATGAACTGTAAAACTAAAAACGTTTTACACACGAATGAGAAGCAAATGCATGCCATACCAAACTGTTAACAACACGACTGACAAGAATCGCAAAAACATTCAAACATGATTTGTGGGGAAAACACCCAATCATACTAAAACATCATGCAACAGCATATTGTTTCAAACCTTCGAGCGGGTCGTACCATAACGTTGGGGCTTTAACAAGTGAGCAGAGATGGGAATGTTTGAGAAAGGAATTGTTTGTCTTTATTTAATTATTCCAAGTTGTGGGTAATGATATTTGGGTCGTCAGGGGCCTGGTGATTCTCGCTCAATTCTAGAATATCGGAATGTCTTTATCTAGAATATCTTTTTAAAAAAACATTTTATTAATAAGCACACATTACGGTAATCGAAATATACGACAGGATCCGCATTATATTGGCAACAGGACATGCCGGAATAAGAGGATACGTAAAGGAAAATGAACTGGGATAAGAGCTTGGACACATAGGGAAGTAAACTTGGAGAATGCAATGCCAATAGAGGCAAAGCGGCCCTATTTGGATGAATGGGCACGGAAGACACATAAAACAATGTGGACCAATGCAATGGTCAGAAGAGCGGCGAAAATACTGTGGGGTGACCCAGATAAGAAAAGGGGGACCGTGGGAACAATGACCGGCCACTTAGGATTGTTAGCACATCTGGTAGCCACCGTGATGCAATGGTCAGCATGCCCACCTTGCATACACAGGTTCGTGGGTTCAAATGCAGTTTCGACCAAACACCAAAAAAGGTTTTCAGCGGTGGATTATCCCACCTTAGTAATGCTGTTGACATTTCTTAGTTTTCCAAAGCTTCTCTAAGTGGTTTCACTGCAATGTCGAACGCCGTTCGGACTCGGCTATAAAAAAAGGAGGTCCCTTGTCATTGAGTTTAACATAGAATCGGGCAGCACTCAGTGATAAGATAGAAGTTCGCCTCTATGGTATCACAATGAACTGAATAGTCTAAGTGAACCTGGAATATTGGGTTGCCACTATACCTAACCTAGCACATCTGTACTAAATAAGAGCAGCAGGGGATGGTGAATTTAGGATGTGTTTTGAGAATATTGAGACCTTGGAATAATACCTTTGTCACTGCCCTGCATTTACTAGGTAACGAATTGACTAAATCAATGAAAAGATGATTCGGGACCTGGCCCAGCTTAAAAACCAATTAGGGAAGTCGTTAGAGACACAGAGTTTGAGGAATAAAAGAACGGTGCAATGGACAGAAGAAGTTAGAGCCCACAATAAGCCGAGTACTGGCTTAGGTGTATGTCAGCCGACATGAGACAGAACAACCTAAACCTATTGTCAAACTAACCTAACATCTTTGAAGTCAAATCATCAACTAATATTTAGCTTTGGAATTCCCTATAGAATTGTTTCAATACACCGATCGACTTTAGAATCAAAGAGTGATTAGCTATCGTGTACATCACACTCGCAAATCGCTACTGTCATATTGGCAAATTCCAATCGACCGGAAAGGTGATTTTCTTCGAGATCTGGCTTAGGTGTATGTCAGCCGACATGAGACAGAACAACCTAAACCTATTGTCAAACTAACCTAACATCTTTGAAGTCAAATCATCAACTAATATTTAGCTTTGGAATTCCCTATACAATTGTTTCAAAGAGTGATTAGCTATCGTGTACATCACACTCGCAAATCGTTACTGTCATATTGGCAAATTCCAATCGACCGGAAAGGTGATTTTCTTCGAGATCTTCGACCGTATCAGCCGTATACAGCTTACGTTTTCACACATCTTTTTTGGGGACTACAGAAAGACTTCTCAAACTTGGATATTTGGAAAACCGGACACAAAAGTGGACAATTGTCGTGAAACGTTTGATATATTAAGGTGGGTATTAAGTTCGAGTTTAGCCGCTGAAATTGCTAAAGTGAAAACTAAGTCAGTAAAAAAATGGCATAAAATTATACATATTTGTTGCAAATTTTATTATAACTTGATGGGGAATAGCCCAAAGCAAATTTTCACGAAGTTTGTATTCCTTAAAGTGGATTAATTAAGAAAAGTAATCGTGAAAAAATGGCGATTATAGCGGCTAAACTCGAACTTAATACCTACTTTTAACACATAAAAAATAGTCTCCAATAACTTGACATCTCCGAAATGTAGACAAAATTTAGGCAACCGTGCGTGTGTAGTTCTGAAAGTTTTCACTGTATATTGAATAACAATTCCCTAATGGCAATGAGCTTATTATTCCAAATCTATTCAAGATGTGTATTATCATACGGATAGCTTTTTTTGTGAATCATATGAATAAAATTAAAGATGAGCATCGTGTGTAGAGTTTTCAGTAGAATTGGTCTAAGTATCATATAAAGTGAAACATCTGAAACTTGGACACTTTGTAGTTATTTTTCCAATAGTGGACAACTAAGAAATGAGTGATCTCTTCTGAGAGGACTTAAACAAAAAATTAGCGTCGGACAGAACCTGATGTTTCTTATATTTTGGACATTTAGGACGATCACAAAACATATCCCTAACAATATAGTTTTTATTTTGGAATAACCCTTCTGGCGAATTATTCATGCACAATGACTAATTAATATTTTTGACTCACACTTATCGGGAGTGTTATTGTACCAATTCTTCTGGATACCTTGCAATAATTCTTCCTAATTTCTCGATTTCCCTGTGGGATTAAGATCGTGGCATTGTGACGCCACTAAACTTACTTTTATTTTGGTCTCATTTAGCCATTATTTAATTGCTGTATGCTTTGGGTCGTTGACTTGTTAAGACTCCGCGTACTCGCCATCTAAATTATCATGAGAATTTCCTGACGTTTGTAGGTTTAAGTGCAGAATGAATGGGCCGTCGGAGAAATGGTCTAGTATCGTTTCCAACCACGTTAAACTTGGATTCATCGCTCCATAAGTCTTGGGTAAAATCGTTCACCATAATGATTCGGATTTATCGTTCCTTTTGTAGAAACAAACTATTAATTCGTATAGGTTTTAGTATTTGACATAACTGACGTCTACTACCATTAGAGGAACTACAGTGTTTATATCGTTCCTTTGAATAATTTAAATTATTCAGATGTTGACTCTCTTTCACAATCAAGTAGTGGAAGAAGAAGAAGCCCGTTTGTATGAAGAAATATAAAACATTGGATTAATATTTCGCATTCGAAGTATTATTAAACCGAATTAGTTTTTTTAAATTTATTTCCGTTTTATTAGCACCTTCGAAATTCGGTTTTCACATTTAGTTTCTCCCTAATCTTTTCTCAAAGAGTTTCTGCGTATGGAATGGAATCAACCAGCTGACCAAAGTGGTGTCTAATGCGCCGTGCAGACTATAAGTTTATCCGGACGACAGTGCTCGTGTCGAACATATCCCATATATTGGTCACATTACAAGTTAAGTCCGAAGGCATAATCGATACTGCTGCATGTTTATGGGATCGATAACACATTTACTGATTATTTAGTCATCGCCGACAATTCGTATCGATTGGACACACTGTAAGATTCGTAACAAACACAGACATTCCGTCCGGAAAAACTTATAGTCTGTAGGACGCATAAGACCAATATATCATACAGATCAATCTTATAGTGTGATCACATCATGATTTATCGTATTAACATTGGACATAAAAACGTACCACAAAATATTACCAAATGTACATATGTCAAGTGTGTTCTCTCACATTTCATTCATTCACCCACGTTCGTTTTAACGTACACACCACAACATGTTGCATCGTGGGCTCAGTGTCTAGGTTTGATGTTGTTTGGGGGGATACAATTAAATGAGGAATTTCTGTTGTTTTATTGTGTGTTTGGTTTTATTTTGGTCTGGTATCTGGTCGTTGGTCGCAAAGACAATAAACTCTAGGAAGATAGGAAATTGGCTACTGAGGAGATCAAACCATTTACCGTGTTAGTTTCATACTCGAACCAAACGCGTATACGACAAGTATTGACATAGCATTAAAATGCAAATAAAAAGAAATTAAGTGCAGGAAATACATTTCCATAAAGGGGAAAATGTATATTTTTTTGTTGTTGCCTAAAATTTAGCATTGTTTCATTAAGAAAATTAAGTTTTTCATTTAAAAAATAAAAACGAAAAACAAATAAAAGAATTACAAACATGTATGGAACTAACATGGTAAATGCAACATTTGGTATGGCGCAAGCCAATTTCCTATCTTCCTCAAGTTTATTGTCTTTGGTTGGTCGTACCATTTCTTGTTTAATTTTTTTTTTTTATTGTTTTCGCATATATTTTCTGCTTGTCACTTTTATTATTGTTGTTGGCTGGTTGGCGTTTTCGTTTTGTATGCGGTCGTCGTTGTGTTTTGTTGTTGGTCTTGCTTTCAGTCTTATCACCACTTGGAGTCCATTCCCCTTTTAAACTAGTTGGACTGGTTTTTTTAGTTTTCATTTCATTTTTTGCTCATTCGTGTCTTTCATCTTCGTATTTGCGATTTTTTTGTTGTTTAAAAGTTTTTTTTTTCGTATGGGGCTTTTTATAAGTCAACGGAGTATATGGATGGATGGCTGTGTGGCATTGTATGAAGTGCACTCGTTCAAGATTGTATGCTTATAGGTACACGGAGGAGATGTACAAATGAAAATAAAACACAAAAATATCTATGCATGTTATATACTCTCTTTGGTTAGTTAGGTTAGGTTTGAAAAAAAAAAATAATTTGCTACTAACCAATATGAGGTAGTGGTGAATGTTTGTGTGTGTGCCTGTGTGTATGGTGAAAAGCAAAAACAATGGAAGATGAAGATGGGAAAATGGGCGACGTCATACCAAAAGTTGCATTTACGGTGTTCGATACATACACGTTCGTTCATTTTTAATTTGCAATATTTTTTGTTAAAAACTCACAAATGATGTTAAATTTTGTGTAAATAATAATGAGAAACTTTTGACCGATTGTTCTACGTCTTTCCCTGATATAAATTTCTTTTTATTCTTAGTTTAATTTGTGGAACAAAAAATCATAAACGATACGTTTGCATCGAACGCCGTCAATGGTTTGATACCCTCTGCTGCCATTTTCCCATCTTCATCTTCCATTGTTTTTGGTGAAAAGTATCAGCGCATTTGATAGTTGAGGAGGTGGCGCTGACAAATTCGATAATTCATTATTTCTCTAAATAATTGAAATGGCTGCCTTGCATTAGTAGGGACAAACTAGAAAATTGGGAGAAAATCTAAATTAAAGTGAAACTAATGGCGATGCCCACTGAATGTGGTGTGTTTTTACTTAATGGGGTATTGTGAACGTTTTTTTCAAATAGGTACATATCGTTAGATGACCTATTTATACTTTTTTTTTTGTATACAGAAAATAAATTTTTTTGATGCGTAGAAATTATTTTTCTATTCTTACCTCGGATACAAAATCCATCCATCAGAGTAGATTGTCTTACCTTCAGATTGGATCATCGTTAAGACTTTCTGGATTTAATTTTAATACCAAAAAATCGAAAAACATTAAATGGGATGCAAATGAAATAAAATGTATAAAATTTTCACAAAATTTTCTATAGAAATAAAATTTTGACAAAATTCTCTATAGAAATAAAATTTTGACAAAATTCTCTATCGAAATAAAATGTTGACAAAATTTTCTATAGAAATAAAATTTTGACAAAATTTTCTATAGAAATAAAATTTTGACAACATTTTTCTATAGAAAAAAAATTATGACAAAATTTTCTATAGAAATAAAGTCTTGACAAAAATTACTATATAAATAAAATTTTGACAAAATTTACTATAGAAATAAACTTTTAATAAAATTTTCTATGGAAATAAAATTGCGACTAAATTTTCTATGGAAATAAAATTTTGACAAAGTTTTCTATAGATGTAAAAATGTTGACAAAATATTCTAAAGAAATAAAATTTTCTATAGAAATAAAATTTTGACGAAATTCTCTATCGAAGTAAAATTTTGACAAAATTTACTATAGAAATAAAATTTTTCAAAATAACATATTTTTGTTTGATATTTTTTTTCCCAATTTTTAACAGAATATGACTGAGCTCGATAATTAATTAAAAAATAATATTAACAAAATTTTCTATAGAAATAAAATTTTGACAAAATTCTCTATAGAAATAAAATTGTGCAAAATTTTCCTTAAAAATATAATTTTGACGAAATTGTCTATAGAAATAAAATTTTGATAACATTTTCTTTATAAGTAAATTTTTGACAAAATTGTTTATAGAAATAACATTTTTCAAAATAACATATTTTTGTTTGATACTTTTTTCCAATTTTTAATTGAATATGACTGAGCTTAATAATTAATTAAAAAATCATATTAACATAATTTTCTATAGAAATAAAATTTTGACAAAATTCTCTTTAGAAATAAAATTTTAACAAAATTCTCTATAGAAATAAAATTTTGACAGAATTCTCTATAGAAATAAAATTTTGACAAAATTTACTATAGAAATAAAATTTTAACAAATTTTTCTATGGAAATAAAATTGTGACAAAATTTTCCTTAAAAATATAATTTTGACAAAATTGTTTATAGAAATAAAATTTTTCAAAATAACATATTTTTGTTTGATAATTTTTTTTTCCAATTTTTAACTGAATATGATTGAGTTCAATTATTAATTAAAAAATCATATTTAAATGTATCCGAAAGGCTTTGAGATCAGTTGTACAACAAATCTTTTTTTGTAGCTGAAGATATAATGATTAAAAGCAATTTTCAGATTTAAATGAATAGATTTTCATTAATTGACATGGCTATATTTCAGTCGAAATGAGCCGATTTAATCGGCGGAGTCATCGACAAGCCGAAAAATCGGCAAGAATGTCGGCGGCAGCCGACACTCAACTTTGTTATCGGCGGCTGAGTGATGGTAAAACTTATTCAAATTTTGCCTTTAGCATAAGCCTAAATATACATATATGTACATATTGTTTCCTTTCTATCAACTGGTGTAAGAATCAATTTACGTTTACAACTAAAACGATTTCTTCCTATCTACGTATATCTTCAACATATTCAATTAATTACAAAATTTTGAAAAGAAAATAATACGAGAATATGAAATTAATTTTACTACATTCCGCCCTTCTGTTTAATTGACATTTATTTGTAATACCAGATCTTTTGTCTATGCTCTTTTTTTATGTTGTAAACAAACAACACTTAATCCCCATCATTATTAAATCCAATGTGAAACCACCACTGTTAACTGTCTGTGAACCATAAATGTCCCACTGTGTGTTTAAATAATAAATAAGAGACAGTCAAATGATACACCTCATTGACCTAACATCTGTTAATTTAACACCTTATCTTGTTATATCTCTCTAGAGCGCGCGCATACAAACATATACACAAGGCATAAACACAGAAAACAATAAGGCAAGCAAAAACCCGGAATGTAAATTGGATAACATAGAAAGAGTAGAGTGTACAGAAGAGAATAACATTTTGCTACATATTTATGTAGAGAGCGAGAGCGTTAATGAGATAGGTACGAGAATATGTATTGAATGTATCTCAAAATATGGTGGGTCGCATAGTTGTAAAATTTAAGTAGCAAATGTTGGGGGACATGGCAATGTAATTAAAATTTTCAAAATGGGGAAACAATAATAATCAAGAGATTGCAATTTGAATTAACAGTTTTATTTTATAGCTAAAAGGCAAAAAAAAACTAAACTTGTTTTAATTATAAATTCGTTTAAATTTTATATGATTTATTGGCCCATTTGTGCATTTGATCGGCCAGGGTAACCCATTGTTTCAATGGTTTTATTGGGCTGTTGATTTTGTGGTACTTTTACTACTCTACTATTCATCCATTCGCATACATACACAAACACACCTACTATAATCGACAATTGGCAAAAGATATATATGAATGTACGACATCAGACGACGTACTACTGCTGTTCACGAATGTATGATTTGGTATGTATGTAAAAAGAATTGTTTTGTACAATGACGTTGCGAACAACCGCTGTAGCAGCAGCCTCAGCGGCGATGAGACAACAACACAACACACCACCACCATCATGAGACCATTTATTGGCATATAAAATATTTCTCTTCCTTCCTTTTAACATTATCAACGTCTCGCGGAACAAGACAAGTTTTTTGTTCGTCTCCCAAAATATACAAAGTATTTTTCATTCAAAGTAAAGATTTTTGGTTTTGCAAATGAAAAAATAAGTGATGTGAAAAAGTAATAAGAAAAATTGCAAACTTAATATTATAATTTGTTGTTGCCTTTTGCCTACCCTAACCGATACCAGTGTTGAAAAGTGTTATTGTAAAATCATTTTATCGCTGAAAAAATATTAAAAAATTCATTGCAATTTTTTTTCGAGTAACTCGAAGGAAAAAAGTCATCAATTTCTTTTCGTTTTGTTTTTCGGCAATTTCGGTTTGCCGACGAATACACTCACACATAAGCAAATACATCACGATGACGGTGAACGATCAGATCAATTCAATACATCAGACAATGAGACAACATCTATGATGACAAATTAAAAAAATTAAATAACTAAAGTAGTATTTTTTTTTACTTTTTGATAAAATGTTTTAATTAAATCGACATAACCAAAGGAAAAAACAAAGACGTGATAAATAAAAAAAATGTATTATTTTTCTCCAATCTCAATGTCCATTCACTACTCACACCACACTCTTTATCTCCCTCTGTCTCATATGCTTGCGGCTCTAGCTCTTCTGGTTCGTACTCTCGACGCACTCACTCACACAGCCACACTCTTGTGTCAGAGCGAGCGAAATGACAGTCATCGGTCGGATAGGGAAAAGAAAACAAGAATAATGAAAAACAAAAATAAATTTGCAAAACTACTTTTTTTAAATAAATTCGCATTCAACTAAAATTGTTTTTGTAAAGTGGAAGTTTCGTTATAGAGGAATAAAAAATATCTGTGCGTATCCCCCCATTATAATACCACCACCCATTATAAGAAATCATGAAAGAAAGTTTATAAGAAAAAATTGCTGAAGTGAGAGCAAAAAAAGTGTATATCTAAGGTGTGCGTGTAACATAAAAGTGGAGCCTCTTTAAAAAAAATCCAAATTGCAATTTAAGAATTGCAAATATTACTACAATGACAAATTTTCTCTACAATTCTTGAATTTCCCATAATTTTTGTGGGTTTTAATAATCCTAACTATAATATGAAAAATAACAAATAATTTGAAGAATTTTTAATCGAAAATCGAGTTCCAAATTTTAACCGTGGAAGAAAAGAAAAATCACAATATTCTATAGTTTATGTCGTTAGTCTCCCCTTTGTGGTAGCCATTTTTATTTTTTCTCGTGTCTGCTTTGTTATTTTGCCGTGTATTCATTGTGTGTCTTATGCCCGTCGTCATTGCCGTCTTCTTTTCCCCCATCCACATTCATCTACACACACATTTCATGCAAATCTCTTAAACTTTTTTCTCCTCTACTGCTGCTATTTTTTCTTCTTTTTTGTTCTCGCCTTTCCCCGTCCCATTGGATATGGTTGAACACATCCACACACAAATTACGAACAGTCTGATAGGCGATGACATACCAGCCAACCAGCACAGTGGGATGAATTTTTATAAAAGATCAGATTTTTTTTTTGTAAAATTGTACCTTAGCCAATGATAGAGATACTATATTCCTTGAAGAGGGCTTGGAATCGTAATCAGAATAAAAAAAGAATTCACGTTGTCCTTTTTCACAATTCGAATTTTGTGCATTGTAAAGATAAAAATCGATTTATTGCCGCAAACAAAAAAATCTTTAACCCTTTTTGGTCAACACAAAAAGTGGATTATGTGATTCAATTTGGGAAACATTAAAAGACGATTTTTTGAGACAATGTCGACGTTTCGAAAGAGCGTCAAAACACAAATACTGTAGTTTTGCACATCATAAACAAACATTGAAATATAAATCTTTGTAAGACGACGGGTTTCTTAAGAAAAAAATTTTAAATAAAAAAATAGTGCCATGTCGATAAAATTCTTAATCTAAAAAAAAATTATAGTAGTCCCAGTATCTCCTTCAGATAAATGCCCTAGTAGGTATTTCACAAAATATATTTTTCCTATATATTTAGCGAATGACCCCACTGTGCTTTATTGACGATTCTGTAGATATTCCGTTTTCATTCACGGCGATTCATGTGTATATGTCAATTTTTATTTGGGAGAAGACAAAATGTTATGAGTAAAATTACAGAAAAAATATTGTGAGTAAAATTACTCTTTTTTTTTTCTTATTGTTTGTTTGTTGTGTCATAGACATTAATGGTGCGTGGACATTGGCACATTGCTATCCGGCACTGTGTTTTCCTGCGAGAATACTTTTTGTATGCGTGTTCAATCATCATCATTTTTTGATTGTGTATTTCCGTCGCCGCTAAATGCTTTTGTTTAGTACCTTTGGTGTTTTCTGACTTTGTTCCATGTCGTGTGTGCTGTGTATTTGCGGGTAAAATTAGAAAACACTTTACAACACTGTTTTTTTTTTGCTTTGGCATAATACTACGAGTGTATAATAGTGTTAACTCTTTCTCACTCTCGCTCTCTCGGTAACATAGTATCTACGTCTCTTGACAAAGAACAAAACGAACGACAGCTGTTTCCCCATCGTCATCTTCCCTAAACATCAAAAAAACAGAGAGAAAGAGAAAAAGTAACAGCCGAGAGTAATAAGAAAAAAAACTACGTTTAATTAATAAAATAAATCTATATTTGCGTGAAATTTATTGAAAAATTTTAATTGAGAGTAAAAAAAAAACGAAAACACTTTCTATCGTCTTTTACACACAAGGAGTTAATCATTAATCGTGAAAATGATGTCGAAAAGATGTGAGTGATTTTAGTGAACCGTAGTAGTTTTCTTCTTTTACTCCGTTTTCGTATTATTTTTTTTTCTGAGCCTCCGGTATTTTGGAAATTTTCTTTTTTATTGGATCTTTTGATAATTATAGCTATTTAGTTTTTTTTTTTCATTTCATTAGTCTATAGACCTTAGTTTTCTTACGTTTTCATTAGAACAAAATATCTTTTGCATATTTTTTCGTGCCCCGTTGTACATAAGTCGTCGTGTTATATACATGTTAAGATGTATGTCAGATGCGAGTACATATTCAGAAAAAGTTTTTTGTTCTTACGAGATTCCACCCTTAAAAAAATTTCCATTTGTTCTTCTGTTTAACACCATAATGTGCGTTTGTGTGTTTGGATATCGTCATAATTAACATTGTGAATTTCCTTCTTTTTTTGGTATCCCTACCCCATCATCATTTTGTGTCTTTACTTTAATACTTCCTTAAGCATACTTTCTTGTAGAACTTTCCTTCCTCCAATGGTATTTTGGAAGGGGAACAAACACGAGAACCTTTACTTGAGTAATATTCCTTAAAAATCATTAAATGGAAGAAGACTTGTAACCTTTTTTTTTGCATTATGCACTAGCATCTTAGGCACAGTAGTGTTGCCATGTAATGATTTTATGCAATCTGATGTCATCTGCTAAATTTAGACTGGGAATTGTGGATTTTGTAAATGTTAGTTAGGTTCAATTGATACCCATACTCCGTAAAAATATACCTATATGAAATATCGATTTATTTCATTAGATGGATTGTCGTATCCCATCCGAAATGTCAATTTAGCTAAATCAACCACCGACAAGTGGATCTTTTTTATGTACAATTTTGTAATAATTGAAAAAAAAATACCCAAATTGAGCAATGAGACCAATGTTACTAGGACTAGGATGTTCAGAAGAGCTATCTTTGGTATTTAGTATTAGGTTAGGTTAGTTTAGGTATAGTGGCAGCCCTATAATTCAGGCTCACTTAGACTATACAGATCTTTTCTAGCCGAATTTAAACCCATATCAGGCAAACAATTTACATGGAGTTATCTTTTATTTGGGGATTTTTACGCCCTTATAGGTTACAATTAGGCTAAAATTTCCCTTAGGTACCATTGGTTACGAAATTTACTCATTGGGGATTCCTTGCTTTATCCCAATGATAAAAAATTGGGCACTCCTTAAGCAGGCCTTTTTATATATCCAGCACTATTACAAAGAAATAAAAACTGTTGTATGACCATAATGATATTCTGCACTATGGTTTTAGGCGTCACAGTTCAATTAAGCTTTGAAATAGGGACGGGGAGGAATACTGGACCATTTTATTGCGACAAAATTTTTTTTCAGACATGAAAGCGCTTATTACAAATCGGTTGATACTTTAACTTCTAAGACGTTCAATAAACCTAAAAAGAAACTACTAGACTGTGTTGCTACCTAATTTCACTGCCTGATGCTATGAGTTGGCAAATGACCGATTGCATCAAGCGACACCATATACTAATTATTTAGCAGGATGTGCGTTGGTATGTCTTTGCCAAATTGCAAAATCCAGCTGTCTGAAGTGACTATCAGGATGACGAAATGTCGTACAATTTTAGTAACTACTAAAATAAGCAGAAATATCCATGTTACATTTAGAGTTCCAATGCCTGAAGATGAGCAAATGATATATAAAAATGATGCCTCCATATACAAAAACTAAACACTAAATAAATACCTGTCTCCATATACGAAAAATGAAAATAAAACTTCAAAATTCCATAGTAAAAGGACCAACACTCCTTGTTCTAGGTTACGAATTGTCAATACGCAAAATGGTCTAAAATATCTCTATATTCCAAGCTACAATGATATATAAGGAATTTAATTGGCAAAATAGGGAACGCTGGGAGAGCTAGTTTCCAAATACGTTTGTATTGCCTTTGCTTGTCACCTCATTTTCCCCCAGCCTTTATTAAAGGACTTATTAATCTTGGATTCCAATTTGCCTTAGAATTTTATGTCAATCGAGTACAACTTGGGAATTCTAAAACAATTTTTTTACAATTTTGTTTTCTCAAATATTTTTATTGAAATGTTTTTTGAAATAATTTTTATTAACGAGGTCTATCATTTTATCATTTATCCTCGAACAAGAGTGACCATACAATAATTTTTCTTTTGGTTCTTTTTCATTATAGATGTCCGCCGGCGCTCAACTGCAGATGGCCCCACAGACATCGACGTCAATAAGCCATCATACAACACAACAGCAACAACAGCAGCAACATTTTGTACATAATCCACAACAACAACAGCAGCAGCCACAGCAGCAGCAGCAAGCTATATTGTCACAACAACCCCAATTGATACAACAGCAAACACATCAGCAACAATTACAATTGCAGCAACAGCATATAACGCATTATACCCAACAGCCTCCGACGCTTGCCACAACACATCATCTTCAACAGCAGCAACAACATCACCATCTTCAAGGGCAAACACCACAACAGGCACTGCAACCGCAACAACAACATTCTCAACAACATTTGTTGCTGCATCAGCATCAGCAACACAGTGGTGGTGGCCACAGTAGTAATCCTGACTCGAATATGAGCACTGGCTCTTCGCACAGTGAAAAAGATGTTGTTAATCCTGATATGCTAAGTTCACAACAGCAATCAAGTGGTATTGTTCAACAAATCGGTATTTTACAACAGCAAACAACCGGCGTTAACGTATCAGCTGCTGGCAACGGTATGATGAACACCAGCGGTATGGGTATATCAGCTGATCCTAATACCATGCAAACAACAAATCATCATCTTTCCCATCAACTAACACACCAGCCCCAGACAGTGGGCGGAGGAGGTAGTGGTGGTGTTGTGGGGGGATCGGCGACATCGGGTCGCATGGAGAAATTAGCTAGGACGCCAACTGAACGTAAACGTAAGCGAAAAATTGCCGCCTTGCATACGGATGATAGTGGGGGAGCAGGCGGCGGCGGTGGTGGTGGCATTCCAGGCAGTGGTAATGGAGGTAATAATTCAAGCAACGCTAGTAAATCAGCTAAACAGAACAATTCATCCTCCTCCTCAAGCACACAGTTATTAAAAAATTTATCTCTAAATTTAGGTGCTCAGCAGGATCGTCTCCAAATTCCGGTTTCGGGTGTGGGTGGTGGCGGAAAAACGCCGCGACTTCTACCGCCCGGCAGTGGAGGTTCGGTCAGTGATAATAAAAAGATCAACGACTATTTCAATGCGAAACACAGTGTACAGTCAGCAGCCACTAATAGTCCTATGAGGCATACAGCTGGTGGTGGCTCGAAGAGTCCCTCATCGGCTGGCGGCCAACAACAACAGTCGCAACAGCAGCCCGGGCCCCAGGCCCAACAAGTGCCAACATCAGTAGGAGGTAACAGCACGTATCCCATGTATCCACCTAGTCCACAGCAACCACAAATGCCAGCTCCTGGCATACCATCAACGCCCACGTCACAACCCCCGCCACCAGATTTCCATTATAGCGCGGCCGCCAATTCGACGAAGCCACCTAGACAACAGCAAACTTCCAATGCAATGGTTCCTCCGCAGTCGCCACTAGTTGGTGTCGGCAATGTTGGTCTAATGACATCCACTCACATGGTACACAATCAAACGGCCACAGGCTCAGCCCTAATGGGTGGACAAACAGCAGCTGGGGCCGGAGGAAATGGACCTCCACCACCTCCTCTGCCCCAGCAGCAACAGCAAACACTTCAACTTCCCGCCTCTTCCGTTGTTGCCACAACGACTGTGCAACAGACACTGACGACATCGCAGCAACAGCAAATGGCCGCTGTAGCGGCCGCCCAATTGAATTCCCTGCAACATGCCGGCATGCTGACAAATCCAGGTGGCGGTGTACCACAGACAGCTGGTGCGCCCCAGCAACAGCAACCCTCGACAGCGATGGTTACCAAAGCAACACAAACCGACCTCTCACAACACGAAATGCAAGAGCGTGAATCGGAAAGTGAAACCAGTAAATCAAAATTGGATGAGATGACAAGACTGTCTGATGAACAAAAATGTCAAATTATTGCTCATCAAAAACTAATCGATCAACACAAATCCCACATAGCCAAGTGTATTGATGTGGTCAAGAAGCTGTTGAAAGAGAAATCCAGCATTGAGAAAAAGGAGGCTCGTCAAAAGTGCATGCAGAATCGCCTGCGGCTGGGCCAGTTCGTTACACAACGTGTAGGTGCTACATTCCAGGAGAACTGGACCGATGGTTATGCTTTCCAGGAGTTGAGTCGACGACAGGAAGAGATCTCCGCCGAACGCGAAGAAATCGATCGTCAGAAGAAGCAACTAATGAAGAAACGGCCAGCCGAGTCTGGTCGCAAGCGTAACAACAATAACCAGCAGAATTCCAATTCAAATGATTCCTCCAACTTGAATGCTGGTTGTGATCGCCTTTCAGGCAATGACAGCGGCATCAGTGGTGTAACCTCCGCATCTGGTGGAGGTGGTGGCAGTGGCCGTGGCCTAACGCGATCGAATTCAACACAAGCTCAAAGTCAACTGCTGCACAATGGCGGCGGCAGTGGTACCAGTGGTACTGGCATGGGTAGTGATCGTCTATCGGATCGTGGTGGTGGCGGTTCGGGTCGCGGTGATAATTCTGGCAGTGGTTCCGATTCAGCAACGTTCCTTAAACCTGATCCCGTATCTGGTGTTTATACCGCTCAAGAATATTATGAATACGATGAGATTTTAAAACTACGCCAAAATGCTCTCAAAAAAGAAGATGCCGATCTTCAATTAGAAATGGAGAAATTAGAACGTGAACGCAATTTGCATATACGTGAATTGAAACGCATTTTGAATGAAGATCAAGTAAGTCGCATAGATTGGTGTGATTTCTGAATTTTTAGAAAATTAATCATTTTGTTTTTATTTTTTTTTTGCAGTCCCGCTTCAATAATCATCCAGTATTGAATGATCGTTACCTATTGCTGATGCTTTTGGGTAAAGGTGGTTTCTCTGAGGTCCATAAAGCCTTCGATTTAAAGGAACAACGTTATGTTGCATGTAAAGTTCATCAATTGAATAAGGATTGGAAAGAAGATAAAAAGGCCAACTATATCAAGTAAGCGAGTTGGGTTATATAGAGAAGAACATTTAGTATGAATTGATGAATAGTTAAGAGTAGATGATGGTGGTGGGGGTTGTAGGGGGTTATGTTTGATTTTTTAAATAGCTATCTATAGTTGACGGAATTGAGGATATATTTTGTTGATATATTTTCATATGCAAAGCAGATCGATACATATGATTTTGTTTTGTGGGACTAACACAAAGGTGATACAGAGAAGGAAGTGGCAATAATTCCATATAATATAATTTCTTGCAGTTATCTTAAACATATTTGTTTGTTTATTTTTAATTATTTTGTGGCACATTTAGTTTTTCTATTTTTGCTTTTAAAATGTTTTAATTGCTGTGACTTTGTTTTGCTCTTGGTTTTAATTTACGAATTCTTGAAATGTAAATGATATTTAGAATTAAATAATCTTTAGATTAGGGCTGTTGTTCGGGATCGATTTTTATAAATTCCGGGTTTTCCAAAATATAATATTCCGGGATCTCGATATTTTAGTTAAATTTAATTTTATTAACAAAAAAAAAAAAAAAAAACAAAAAAAAAAAAAAACAAAAACAAGAGCAAATTAAAAATCAATTTCAAATTGTTATCATACTCAACAAACACTTAGTCCAACTCAACATTATAAAGAACAGAAAAACAAAAACATTATGACAAGATATGAAAAAAAAAACAAAAAGCAATATCGCTATCTTACTCAGCAAAAGATTTTAAGGGTTTTGATTATACTAGATAATATATCTACACTTGTGTTATAATATATTCGTACACTTGTGTTAATCCTTTTATACTTCATCGATTTTTAATTAACTTCTTAGAAATATCAAGATATCCAAATTTTTATCGGATAAAAGCGATCTTGGCATATTTTGGATGGACCTTTTATCATTGCTTTTTATTTTATATGACACGAATTCCATTTCACATGAACTCATTATTCAAAGGTGGACTTTATCGGTTACTTCGATTTTTGAAGAAATTGTGCTCATGTCTAATAAATTCTTACTCAAGGACTAGCATAAATGTTTATTAACTCAATTTGTCGGATATGAAATCTAAGGGCCGTTTGCACAGAATGAAGTCTCCAATTTATTAATAAACAATCCTAAAAAGCCACAAATTTAACAATATGGAATTATTTTTACGGAATACCGATTCCGATCCTGGGATTAAAAATAAAAATCCCGGATAAATTCCGTCCCGAAAATCCCGGGAAGTTTAATTTGAGATTACTGAAGTTAATATGTATGATAATGTACTTTAATATATATTAATATATATTTTTTTTAGTTTTAGTTTAATATTATTCATTGATTTTTATTTTCTTTTATTTTTAATATTTTTATTTCTATTTAGTTTTTTTTTGTTTTATATTTTTTAGGTTTTTTAATTTTTTTTTATTTTTTAGTATTATTTATTAATACTTTTTATATTTAGTGTTTGTGTTTTATATTTATATTTATTTTTGATGTAGTTTTTTATTTAATTATTATTATTTTTTTAGTATTATTTATATACTTTTTATATTTATATTTTTACATATAAATATTTGCAGGTTATTTTTATATATTTTTTAAAGAAATGGAAATCAAAAAGTTATGGAAATTGAAATTATTTTTATATAAAATTAACAAATATTTTTTTATATACAGTGCACTCGCGGTAACGTGAACACACTCTATCTTACATTAACTTCTCCGTAACGCCGAAAAACATGAAATTTGACGTTAAAGGCTGATTCACAATGTCAAATACAATTTTAAATATACCTACGGAATTTTTTAGTGATCTAGTTTTTTCGTGAATTTTAATTATTAATTTAAATTGCTTTATAATTCCATATCCACTGATATTTTTCCGATCTCTTTTTTTTAGTTTTTTCATGAAATTAAATTAAGTTTTTAATATTTACTAATAACAAAAATAAAAGACTATAAAGCTAGAACGTATAAAACTCCCGTATATGGATGTTTTGTTCTGAAATTCGCTGAAGATCGCTAATATTTTTGCTAACGTGACCTTTCTTGGTTTTAATTAGGTCACGTTACCGCGAGTGCATTTTTAAATATATTTTTTTTAAATTTAATATATAATATACCTACTTATTATATATAAATATATTTTTGTTTAGTTTTTTTTTTTATATTTTTTATTCTTATTTTTAGTTTAATATTTTTGTATTCATTATTTTTTATATTTTTATTTCTATTTAGTTTTTTTTTTTTGTTTTATATTTTTATTTATTTTTCTTTTTTTAGTATTATTTATTAATACTTTTTATATTTAGTATTTGTGTTTTTTATTTATATTTATTTTTGATGGAGTTTTATTTATGTTTTTTTTTGTATGTTGTAGTTTTATTTATTAATACTTTTTTATATAGTATTTTTACATATAAATATTTGCCGCCGGTTCAATAGGAGTTGCCTTTTGTTTTATAGTAATGAAATTACAAATCTATGGAAATTGAAAAGTATTAAATTTAAAAATACAGTGAAACCTCTCAAACTTGGACACTCTGATAACCGGACACCTCCCAAACATGGACAGTTGCCTGGGGACGTTTGCTACATTAACACATAAAAATTAACCTCTCATACCTGGACACCTCTCGAAGGTGGTCGAAATTTAGGCGACCGTGGGTGTCCACCTTTCAGAGATTTTACTGTATATATTTTATATATTTTTATTTAGAAAATTTTTAACTTTTGTTTTTATATTTATTATTTTCACATATTAATATTTTTAGGCCGGTTCGATAGGAGTTCTTTTTTATTTAAAATTAAAAAAATATATTTTTTTGAATATTTTTTTATATTTTTAATCAGTGTTTTTATATATTTTTGTAAAAATTTTTTTATATATTTTTAATTAGTTTTATTTTTAAATATTTTTGAATATTTTTATTTATATTTTTTATTTTTTTATTTACACTGAAACCTTAGTGGACTTTCAAAGTTGCCTTAATTTTGTGCACATGTGGGAGATTTATGAGTGTTTAAATTTTATGTGATAATACTGCAAAAATTTCACGAGAACTGTCCACTTTTTAGAGTTATACACCTTGCAAGTTTGAGAGGCTTTACTGTAGTTTATAGAATTTTTCATATTTTTTGTATTTTTTGTATTATTTTTTTATATATTTGCAGGCCCACAAATAGGAGTTGTTTTTTTATAGAAATGGAAACTAAAATACTTTATTTTATTAAATTAAAAATATATTTCCTTTTTTTAGTTTTACTTTAAGGGGACAATTTAAAACATCAACACTAACAATAGGCAATTAGTTTTGTAATAGTAATTGAGCTGTTGACCTATTCTAGTCTTCTTTATAGAACCCCTCAACTATTTGCAAGACAATTTTTTTAAGTGAAATATTTTTTTTTGCCATTTTCTAGACATGCTTTGAGAGAATATAATATCCATAAGGCCCTCGATCATCCAAGAGTGGTAAAATTATATGATGTCTTTGAAATCGATGCCAATTCATTTTGTACGGTTTTGGAGTATTGTGATGGTCATGATTTAGATTTCTATCTAAAACAGCATAAGACGATACCGGAACGTGAAGCACGTTCAATAATAATGCAGGTAAGTAAACGTATAGAATCTTGAGAAATTTTCACTAATAAAATAAATAAAGAAAAAATTAATGTAAAGCAATAAATAATCAATGGTTATTGATAATTCAATTCTTTACATTGCCATTTATTAGAATCCTAATTTATTCAAATAATTAAAAATATTTGTATTACACTTAGGTTGTGTCTGCCTTGAAATATTTGAATGAGATTAAACCACCAGTCATTCATTATGATTTGAAACCGGGTAATATTCTATTAACCGAGGGCAATGTGTGTGGTGAAATCAAAATAACCGATTTTGGTTTGTCCAAAGTTATGGATGATGAAAATTATAATCCAGATCATGGCATGGACCTAACCTCCCAAGGAGCTGGTACATATTGGTAAGTATATACCTTCTAATAAAGAATTTTATTTTTTTAAATATAATAAATAATTTTTGTTTTGTTTTTGGTTTTCTAGGTATTTACCACCTGAATGTTTTGTTGTGGGTAAAAATCCTCCAAAAATCTCTTCAAAAGTCGATGTATGGAGTGTGGGTGTTATATTTTATCAATGCCTGTATGGCAAGAAACCATTTGGCCACAATCAATCGCAAGCTACCATATTGGAGGAGAATACAATTTTGAAAGCAACAGAAGTACAATTCTCCAATAAGCCTACAGTATCCAATGAAGCTAAGGTAAAAGTTTTGGGGTTTCTCCCTTTTGTTCTCCAAAAAAAAAAAAAAAACAAATTTTGATTAATTTCTTTTTTGTTTTTCGTTTACAGAGTTTTATTAGAGGCTGTTTGGCTTATCGTAAAGAAGATCGTATGGATGTATTTTCGCTGGCGCGGCATGAATACATACAACCACCCATTCCAAAGCATGGCCGTGGCCAATCGCTTACACAACAGCAGCAGCAACAACAACAGCAACAACAACAGCAGCAACAACAACAGCAATCATCAGGTAATCAAGCCAACTCTGCCGGACAGACATCATTTTCAGCGGGCATGTTTGGCAATTTGAATCAATCGAGTTCGTCCTAGCTGCACACTAAACGTAATTCCAATTCATAATTGTTAAAGTTAATACAAAGTAATAGTAGTAACATCAATCATAATCACAACTACAACAACAACAGCAACAATCATTATCCGCAACAACAACATCATCACAATTCCCAACAACAGCAGCAGCAGCAACAACAACAACATATTCATAACAACAAACATAATGCCAGACAAGCACATACAACAAATCCGAATCTAAATTCAGGCCATGCTAGGACTATGTCTCATCATCAAAATGCAAATAATCTGCATCACCACCATCACCATCATCATCATCACCATCATACAAGAAGAACCAATAATGCAAATGCTATAGCAACAAATGCAATATCACCACCACCACCACAACCACCAACAACAGCATCCCTTACCACCACCGTTGTGGCAACTAACAACATTGCTGGCGGTGTCAGTGCGAATCGAAGTTTCCGTCACAATCATACAGCATCAGCAGCAACTACAGGCATGCAACAGCATTGTCGTCAAAATAAACAACAACATAAAATGCTCACCTTTACCTAGGGTGTAAGGAACGAAATCAGAAATATAAAAAGAAAGCCAACAAGTCCCTTTTCAGTAAAAATGTTCCATTAAGGAAGTATAGATCACATTCCTTAAAAAAAAAGAATAATCAAAAGATAAAACAAAAACCTATGCATACATGAATAGAAGAGAACAGAACAGAACAGAACATAAAAACATAGACTTTTCACTGCCGTTTGTCAGAAAAAAGGACTAATATTTTCTCTCTTTCCTAGAAAGAACAATAATAAGACTATCCACATATAAAGGGAACAAATACACGAGAGCTTCTGCTGCTCCTCTCCCTCTTGCTATTAAGCCCAGCAAAATGGTTTGTGTTGTGTAATGCTAACTTTCTTCTTTATTATTTAAGAGGTAAAGAAAAAGCGAAAGGCCACCGGGTTTGAAGAATTAATTTATCGGTAATGCTTAAATATATTCCTAGTCAGAGGAGGCTCTTCAAAATGAATGCTATTAAAAAAAAACGAATTAACAAAATTTTAATTATCGTGATTTTAACGTGAAAATATGTTGAATATTTTAATTGAATAAAAAAATATATATACAAATCTTATGGACGATTTCCATAATCTTCCATATTCGAGTTTGCTCTACGTTTACGTTGAAAAAAGCATTCTATACATTTCTCTTTTAAAATCATAAAGAATAGTCCAGTATGAAAATCGGTTTCATGGAAAATCCATGTTTGTTAAATTTTGTATAAAAAAAATTGCAACGTTTTTGTAAATAACTTTTTAGAAGGAATTTTTTTTATATTAAATAAATTTCCCATTCGAATATGAAAAACATTTTTCTTCTTCAAAATCATGAAAATAACGTAAATTGCTTTTAAAAACTGTCGTTGTTATTATTCTTTTTAAATAAATGGGACAAAGTGACTGATATCAGTCATTCCATAAACGTTCTAGAAACCTAAGCATTAATCCAAAAATATAAAATTCCATATTCACACAGTAAGGGCCAAGTAAAAGATTTAAAAAAATCGTTTAGACTTTTGTTCGCTATATATTCCATAATCCAAAATATCCCCAAAAATTTTAATTATTTAAAAGCATTACCATTACATTATTGCCATTTTGCTGCTAGCTAGCTGTAATTTGTATTACAGGATACACTTCTAAACCAACCAAAGGGAAACAAACATAAAAATTTAATTCTTTTTGTAGGAATGATGAAATTAAAAAGAGATAACAAAAATGAAACTAAACAAACAAAAACCAACCAACTGCTAAAGAATTTAATTGTAAGTTAGAATCGAAGCAAACAAAAAAACAGTAAACAACAATTTTTAGCCTAAAAGGATAATGTGAGAGTTTTGATGAAACAAACAAAAAACCAACATTAGGAAGATTAAGTTAAACAAACAAATCTATTGAGAATTTCCAAGTAAAAGTTATAGCATCGCCAGGCAGCACTAGCCGCGCCTAATAAGTAAAATATATAAAAAAAAAATTCAAAAAATCCAAAAAAAAATCTTTGTTATGAAAAAAACTAAGCAGAAAAAATAAACAAAAAATATTCTTTGAGAAGAAAAAATGTCAGAAGAAATTAAGTTTAAATATTAAATAATAAAATATTAAGCCTAACTTTTAAATAATTAATTAATTATAAACAAAAAACCACACACACATATATAAATACATAATATAATTACCATATAATTATTATTATAATTAGGTATAATAAGTAAAACAAGAAAGAAAAAAGAATAAAAAAAAACATACAAACAGAACAAGAAAAATTCAACAACATAGAAGAAAATCCATAAACAGACAGAAAAAAAACTAATAAAATAGTAAACAAAAAAACTTCCCATCCGCCCCCCTTATAACGAAAAATATAAAAAAATAATTCACCAAATTATAAAGAAAGTTAATATAATGCAAAAAAGAAAAACTATATTATATTAATAACTAAAAAAAAGTTCTAGAAAGAATCAAAAATACTGACTCCCCGCCCTATACCTATCCCCATCCCACATCTATTTAGTTTTCCTTCCAAATGGCAGTAGATTTTTAATTTGGCTGGCCTTGCTTGATTTGGCAAAACAAAAAATTACTTCGCCCTTTTATAGTTTTTTTTTTTTAATTCTCTACAGACAGTGATAGTTGCACCGCAGAATTTCTTTTTATACATACATATATATACATATATTTTTTGAGTTGAACATTTTGTTCAATTTATTATCATTTTTATTACAATTATTATTATTATTACTATTATTAATTATTATGATTTTTTTTCTTAGTTTTTTTCTTCTTATTTTTTTTTTAATGTACACGTTATTTAAGGTTATGAACGAATAGAATGTTTTTAATTGTAATTTAGAATTTTTTTATTTTTCATTTCAAAAAAAAAAAACAAGAAAAATCCATACATGCATACAGAATGAATATATAAGTCGTAAAAATTACTCTATACTTAGTGATTTATCAAAAAAGAAACTAATAATAATAATAATAAAAAAACACAACGTAAATACAATTACAATAAGTTTGTAAATAAAATCAGTTGTAAGTTATTTGGTAAAAATATTCGAAAAAAAAGAAAAAAACAAAAACAAAACTTTATTTTTTTTTATTATTTGAAATTTTGTTTAGGCATGGAGAAAAAGTTTGTTGTACCCAGTTAAGTGTGTAAAAAACAACCATAGCGAATGGTAGGTTAGGTTGTAGAGGATGACATCAATTTTGTGTTCAATTGATGTCCACTTAGACCAGTATAGGTCCCTTGTGATTCCTCGATGTAATCTTTCCATCTTCTTCCTTCCGATGCGGTCTGCTTTGTCCCAGAACTTCCACCTGCTCGTTTTCTTTAAAAGAAATCTCAGAACAACCAGCCAGAGGCCCTGATGAATGCGAGTATGTTCCTTAAGCAGCACTCTCGCAGATCAATGAGAGCCTAAAAGAAAAAGGAGCCCAGTATATTTTTTCTTCTAAAGGATAAAGCTGGACACTGGTACAGGAAGTGGACGAGTCCTCCGTAACTTCCGGGTCCAGGCACCATCTACAGATATCATCGTCTTTAAGTCCTATTCTTACCATATATTTCCCAAGTGTGTTATATCCTGTTATGATACCAATCAATGGCCGCAATTCTTCCTTGTTCATCGACATCAAACTTTCGCAGTTCCTACTTTTCTTTTCGTCCCATATCAACTTGGTTTGCTCTCAACCATCCGAAGAGACCCAGCGTCTTCGCCATAGATCATCATATTTGACCTCTATCCTGTAATGATAAGAAGATAGTGGAGGAGAAACGTCCTCTAGGACATTATTCGTTCCACGAGCACCCCACCTTAGCCAGCACATTCGCTGTTCAGTGAGAACCTTGATTTCTCTATTACAACGGCTGACTACCTTAGACCTTATGTCAGCACTACACAATGGTTTTATTGCTGCCTGACTGTCGATGAAGAAGCTGTTATCGCTTCTGATCAACAGCGACTCAGCAGCCTTTGTGATCGCAGAGATCTCAGCCTGAAAAATACTGCAATCACTATCCAGCGTGTAAGACTCCCTTATCCACAGTTCACTACAATAGCGAATGTTGGTACACAAACATTTGTTTATATGTATTTCTGACCTGCCCATGAATACTCGCGAAGACCCTCAAATTTCCTGGGCGAAATTTGAGGGCCTCATAGAAATTGTTCTTATTAAACTGAATGTCAAATATGATATTACAAAAATAATGCTATATTGCCACGGAATCAGGAAGCAATTTGTCAATGACGTTATTGCATAACTTTATTATGTCTTACTTTAAAGAAAAATTTGAAAGAAAAAAAATCATGAAAAATACATCAACTGACGTTTATACCTCTATACAATGCAGTTCAATTTCATGGTAAATTAAACAATTCACAAAACAAATAAACTTCGGATTTTTAAATTATAAAAAGTTTTTTTTTTTTATATATATTTGGTAGATTTCATGGACTAAATACAATTAAACAAAAAAAAAATTAAAATATCTTCCTGCTGCAATTATTTATTTTTATAATTTAACGGCACAATATTTTTGTTTACATTTTCCTATAAAATGTTCGAAAATTCTGATTCTGACGCGTGTGTAAGAAGTGCATTTCTGACGATATGAATTGAGGCCATCTTATTTCTTGTATAAGCGAAAATTAAATAATATTTACTGCAGTATCTCTTGTACACAATAGTGGCAATAATGGAATTAGAATAGATTTTAATTTGACGACACGTCGCTATCCGTCACATTATAGCATTACGGATTTTAGGCTTCCCATAAGAAATGCACCTAAAGCAAGTGTTCTTCCATCGCTATGGTTATGTTTACACACTAAAATGACTGAATTTCATCAATCTTCAAATTCGTATAATCGATTTTCGATATTTTTGAAAATCGATTTTTAACGAAAAAGTCGATTTTTGACGAAAAAGGGGAATAGCATGCAAATATTCCTACACAGCATAAAAAGTAAACTATATTATGGGAAAATTGAACTAACTCGTGTGAAAATTTAACTAAATTGTATTACAAATTTTCAGATTTATTAAATTAACGAAAATGTTCAGACATTTGCCAATGTTCCCAAATCCACTTCCAGGTGAATGTGAATCAATTCCACGATTTTCGTGTCCTACAATCCCCTTTCACCGGAATTTTCGTGAAATCAATTCACTTGCAAAAGTCTTGGTGAAAGTTGAATTATGTCCAAGATAGGTGTATTTCCGGTTAAAAAAAAAATTACTCGCGTACAAAATTTGAAATGTTTTATATTTAATACATGAGTTTTATTAAAACTTTTTTTAATTTTAAAAAATAATAAATTATAATAAGTCTATTGATTGCACTTATTTTGATTTCCGCCTTAGTGAATTTTTGGATTATTTGTGCAACCCAGCTGGTTACAGAGAAGTTAAAAAAGAACGTGGAATTAAGAACACCAAATTTTCACGCTCGTGAATTTGACGTGAATAGTGGAAGTGGAATTGAAGTGGTTATCGGAACATGGGTGATTTTTTGGTTTTTTAATTACCATTTACGAAATGCATCTTTCTCGAAAATAAAAAAATGAACTAAAAATAAAGAAAAAATCGTAGGCGCCAGATCATTCCCATTTTAATAACGCTGTAGTTCATTCTTACTTATTTTTTGAGAAGTGTACGAAAAACTTTTTCTGTTTTAGTTAGAATTTAACTAATTTGTATGTCATTGACATTTTACTGCCATTTAGTTTATAAAATTTTTGAGACATACTTGGAATAAAGAAAAAATCATTGGGCCGGGGAAAATTTCTTACAAAATTTTAAAAATAAACTAAAACAAAATAAAATTATTGCAATAAATATTCGTTCATTTTAGCAACAACAGACTTTTTTCTGTGTATGACATCTTTGAGAGTACCCAGCAAAAAAAAAAAAAAGTTGGAAGTTCTTCTAAAGGCACGACTTTAATTATTTTTTTTGTGTTTTGTTTCAAATATATTAAAAAAGGAATAAGATTTAATAAAATGTTAAAATGTATTAAAATTATGTCGAAAAATGCTAAATCCATTTTGGAAAAATTGCGAATTTTTTAAAATATTTGAGATCAAACGTTTCAGACAAGAGTTAGAATGCACAAAACATTAAAAAAATATATTTAAAAAAATCTGAGTTTTTCTCAAATTAAGGCGTAACAGCAAGCTATATGTTTTCTGTTTGTATTTAGAAAGTTGTAATTGGTTCTTGAAAATCCTTAAGATTTCAAAACCCTAAAAATGGTGTACAAATTGGAGACCTATTATTATACAAAATTTAACAGCACACACTGTCTGGTGTTTTTTGGGGACTTTTTCCTTATTAAGGTTTCGATTAAACACTTGTTAGGCCGTCTGTTTGCCTGATGTTAAATAGGTCATATAAAGAAAATTCAAATGTCTGAAAGGCTCCACATGACGGGGTTAGAGAATGGAAATTATATACTTCCAATGGAATTGAATTTTTGGAATAGACACTGAAAGTCGATCTGACAATTTTCATTTTTAGGGGAAATTAATCGATTTTATTAAAAAAAAGAACTAGATGCCTTTTATTTAATTTTGAAATAAGCTTAAAGGCATATTTGCCTATATTCTCATTCTTATACTCGTCGGTGCTTGCTAATATTTTATATCTCAAGTTTTTAGGGAACCAATAGTCGATGAATATACGGTGATATTTGGATAACTGATACATTTTTTTTTGAATAACCTAGTATTTGGTCTTGTGATGTAATATATCCGGCTAATGAGTCCTTCTCTGTAGCTGGTTACATCTCTCTGCCTCCACCCCGCCATGGTCCGGATCATGGTGTGTACGCTGTCCCTACATTATGGGGACTAGGTCCTTACGGTCGGAAGGGGCGGGAAAGTCGGCTATGGATCCGTTCGATCAAAGAAACCTCTAAGAAATGGACACTCATGGTCGCCTAAGTGTGTTCACATTTTGGAGGTATCCACTTATGACAGGTTACTTTTAATGTGATAACATAGCAAACGTCTCATGAAAATTGTCCAATTTTTGTTTTGTGGTGTCCAGATTTCAGGGTGTCTAAGTTGAAGAGGTTTCACTGTACATATTTCAAAATTTCATAAAAAGTAGATTTTTTGCAATCTTCAAAATCGTATCGACGATTTTCCTATATTTTAAATCCGACTTTCCGTTATCTTTAAAATAAAACTTATTTGTCCTGTTGTGTCCGTATTGTGTCCTGGGATTTGTAGGTATACAAAAAAAAAATATTTTCTGATTCAATCACGAAATTAATTGATCCAATTAATTTGTTAATTGAAATGTCTTCAATCACAGAAATTATAGTATCAATTAAAAAATTAATTGACAGTCAATTAAAAAATTAATTGACAGTCAATTAAAAAATTAATTGACAGTCAATTAAAAAATTAATTGATACTATTAATTTGTGTGATTGATTTTTGTTTCAAATAAAAAAATTTGTTGAATCAATTAAATTTTTAATTGAATATTTTTTTCAAACTCTATTAAGATTTTAATTGGAAAAATTTTCGTGAATTTTTTTCTGTGTATCCAAAGTTGAACAGTATTCCAGTGGAGGATTTGTATTCCTTGGACTTGGAAAGACCCCTTGTGTTGATCACATTATGTGGAATAGACAAGAGAGGATCGACTTATTCGTGCTTTTGTCCTTTCCCGTTCGCCAAATGTCAATATGCCAATATTTTTTCGTCATATGCTTTTCAACTCGCCTGAAATTTCGGCAAATGTTTCCTCATATTTTACAAGACCACCGTGGTGCAATGGTTAGCATGCCCGCCTAGCATACACAAGGTCGTGGGTTCGATTCCTGTGGATTATCCCACCTCAGTAATGCTGGTGACATTTCTGAGGGTTTCAAAGCTTCTCTAAGTGGTTTCACTGCAATGTGGAACGCCGTTCGGACTCGGCTATAAAAAGGAGGTCCCTTGTCATTGAGCTTAACATGGAATCGGGCAGCTCTCAGTGATAAGAGAGAAGTTCACCAATGTGGTATCACAATGGACTGAATAGTCTAAGTGAGCCTGATACATCGGGCTGCCACCTAACCTAAGACCTGATATCATACAACATTTTTCGGCCTGTTGCCATAAGTGAGATCGGTCGTAGGACATGCCATAGGTCACAGGCAAATTTTGAATCGGATATTTTTCCAAATTTAGTTCACCAATGTGGTATCACAATGGACTGAATAGTCTAAGTGAGCCTGATACATCGGGCTGCTACCTAACCTAAGACCTGATATCATACAACATTTTTCGGCCTGAGATCGGTCTTAGGACATGACATAGGTCAAAGCCTAATTTTGAATCGGATATTTTTCCAAATTTATTTATTTATTTTTATTTTTATTTTAAATTTGTTTGTCTTTTTTTAATTTGATGAAAATGAAACTCAATTTTTTTCAATTAATATACCCGGATACCCACTACAATTCCATTACCAACATTCACGACAAAACCACGAACGTGAAAATTAGGTGTCCTGAATTCCATGGTCTTTTTTGAAATTTTCTACAATCAGCTGGGTTGCACAAAACAAATAATCAAAATAAAAAATATTTTTTTTAAATTAAATATAATATTTTTTTAATAAAACTCGTGGATTAAAAAAAAAAATTCTATAGTTTTTCAAATGAGTACTTTTTTTATACGGCACGCATACACAAACATTTTTTTTGATTCAATCACGAAAGTAATTAATCCATTTAATTTTATTATAAATTATAAACAAAAAAAAATTAATTATAAACAAAAAAAATCTATAGTTTTTCAAATGAGTACTTTTTTTATACGGTGCGCATACACAAAAAAAAATTTTTTTGATTCAATCACGAAATTAATTAATCCAATTAATTTTTTAATTGGAATGTCTTCAATCACAGAAATGATAGTATCAATTAAAAAAGAATTGAGGGTCAATTAAAAAATTAATTGATCCAATTAAAAAATTAATTGATACTATTAATTTTTGTTTCAATTAAAAATGTGGTTGATTCAATTAAATTTTTAATTGAATATTTTTTAAAAATCAATTAAAATTTTAATTGGAAAAAAATGTCTTGAAATTTTTTCTGTGTAATTCAACTTTTGCCAAGAATTATGCCAGTCAATTTTGACGAAATTTCCGATGAAGACTATGAAATTGATTTACAATCACCTGGTAGTGGATATGCCAACTTGAGCAATAGTCAATTTTCTTTTGCAATAGTCAATTTTCCAGATTTTGATTAAGTTGAAAATTTAATATTCTAATTAAAATCTTTTCAATATTGTGGACCAGTGAACAGATTACACAATTTTATCAAAAAAAAAAAAAAAAAAAAAAATAGCATAACACCCAATTTAAACATAGTGCAATCTGGTCAGACTCAGCAGTTGGACCCTGGGGTCTATAGGACAAAACCTGCAAACATTATTTTTCCCTAACAAATCTTCCTGTTTTAAATCTTTTTTTGTAAAACTTTTTTTCTTATAAGTTTCTAAACATTTCCCAAAGTTTGACAAAAAATCATTCGTCGACCTTATAGTCAATTTTCCAGATTTTGATTAAGTCGAACATTTAATATTCTAATTAAAATCTTTTCAATATTGTGGACTAGTGAACAGATTAGAAAATTTTAGCAAAAAAAAAAAATATTGGGGTATAACATCAAATTTGAACATAGTGCCAATCTGGTCAGATTCAACAGTAGGTCCCTGGGATCCGTAGGACAAATACTGCAAACATTATTTTTCCTGTTTTAAATCTTGTTTTGTAAAACTTTTTTTCTTATAATTTTCTAAACATTTCCCAAAGGTGGACAAAAAACAAAAAATCGTTCGTCGCCCTTTCTTGTACGTTTTTAAGACTATTTTTTTTTTTTAATTATTCGGCTTAAAAAAAAAATCAAACAAAAATCTACTGCTTTACTGTAAAATTCCCAGCCCATTCCCTCCTAACACATTCAATATCCAACATCGAAAACTATCTTTGATTTCCAAGGGGATTCGAAGAAAGAAATTTAGAAAAAAAATAAAAAACTATAGTTAAAAATTGCCAGCCAACAAAAAATATGTGCACAATACAAGGCCTAATATTTCCTGGGAAACTATTAACCTTGTTTGTGGGGGCTTAAGAAGATTTTATTATTGGCTTCAAGAAAAACAAAACGAGAAAAAAAATACATCCACAAAAATGCAAAAATAGCTCGCTCGCTCTTAAAAAATAATTGGTATTATATGGAAAGACAGAAAATAACTAAAACAAAATCTCCAATATTTCAAAGCAAATTATAAATTACAAAAAAAAATATACATATAAATACATAAAATATCTGATGAAAAGCTAAAGAAACATGAAAACAAAAAAAAAAAAGTTTAGTACTATGAAAAATGGTAGATTATTAAATTTAGCTTTTAAAAAATGCTAAATAAAATAAAACAAACAAAAAAAATAAATCTACATTTATATATAAATAAATATAAAATATAATCTACTTTCCCATTTTGTATATAAAACCAATCCTCATCATTATTACATATAACTATAGAATTAAAAATAAATAAAAAAACACATCAGAACAATAAGCGATTGGAATCACTTTATAATTATTTCTTTATTATTTTCAATAATTTAGGATTTTCATTTTTAGATGATTAATTTGCAAATAAACTAAAAAGCATATATATATATATATACGAAAACAAAAAAACAAATTTCCTTTTGTATGTTAAGATTTATATGTAATTAATTTTATATTAATTTATAAACTATATAAATAAAGATTTTATTATAAATATTTTTCTATTTATAAATGCTTTTTATGAATTTCCCTTAATTTTATAAATTTTCTTATTTCCCATTTTGTCTCATAATAAGCCTTAAACAAATTAATTTGATTATAAAATTGTGTATATATATTTTTTTTTGTTTTTTTTTTTTATTTTTTATTGCCTCCTAATTTGAAAATAAAAAAAAACCCCATACAACAGCATGCATGATTGTGACTTCAAATATGAAATTCTTGTTTTCTATGCTGTTTTTTATACAATTTCCTATTAAATGGAATTTTCTAAGAAACCATATGAAAATTTGTTTGTTGAGTATTTCACTATTATAAATAATCGGAGCAAAAAACATATAAAAACCCATAAAAAATGAACTTAAATACATTATATTGCAAACAAAAAATAAAAACTCTCCCCTCCCCCCCAGAAATAGTTATTTAATATATAAAATAATAATTACACATATATAAATATTAAAAGCCCATATAATATAATATAAATAATTCTTAAAAAATTTTAGCATTATGTCATAAATAAAAAAAAATAAAAATAAAAAACAATTACCACAAATATATATATATATAAATATATACATAATGCCACAAAAACAATATACATACACCGATTCATTACACCAAATCCTTACATACACTTAAAAAAAAAACTTAAAAAAACATTACTCCCTTTCTCTCTAAAATCTCTTTATTAAAAAAAATAAATAAATAAATAATATAATATAAAAAATTGCAAAACAGAATATATATATATTTCAATTTTGAAATTATTATTGTTTAGTATAAAACATAAATAATTGAATAATGAGAAAAAAAAAGAACAACCAATGTGTATGAATATAATTAAAAATAAAAAAATCTCTAGGATTATCATATATAAATTAAAACAAAAAGAAAATAAAATATTAAAAATCTAAATAAACCCTCCCTCTCCTCCCTCCTAAACCCCGGAAACCCCCCAAAATACCAATATTTAATGAATGAAAAAAAAAATGCATTAAAATAAATTTTACTTAAAAAAAGTATAAAAAACAAAAAATTAAAAAAAACAAAGACATAAATAAAAAAAATTTACAAATTATTTAAAAATAAATATGATTGGATATTTTTATTAGTTAACTGTAATTAAAGGTAAGGAAATTCTATAACCAGAATATAAATCTGCTGAGAACATCCCACTGGATTTTTTTGGGTCTTGGCTAAAATGTTCTCGTATTGAAAAACGTTTTTCAATACGAGACTAATAAAACAGTCAACAGAATCCGATATCCTAACATGCCTACCTTGCATACAAAGGGTCATTGGTTCAAAGCCAGTTCCTCTCGGATACCAAAATGTTTTTTCAGTGGTGGGGGGTATATACTCACGTATGAAAAAGTTTATTTGAAAAAAATTCAATTAAAACATTTTTGAAAAAAAATTCAATTAAAAATTTTTTGAAAAAAATCAATTAAAAAACTCAGCAATTAAAAAGGGGAGCGTATTTAATATTCGGCCCTCAAAATACAAGCCTCTCATTTCAGATTTTGGATTTATGAGAGCCATTTTAGTTTGAGTTTAGAGGAATTTAAACTTCTCGTCTAAGAATGCAAAAAAAAACCATTATTCGAATGAGCAAGTTTCGGACAATTTTTACTTACGCCATCTATCGCCTCAAGAAGTTCAACCGCGGTACCGGCTTACCGCTATAAACCAAATTTGACATAACCCTTTAGGGACCCAAACCACCTTTTCACATTCAATCCAATTCTGACTAATCGAATGAAAATTGGGGTGGGGTGATTTGTCAATAAGGGGGCTTTACCAAACCATGGACCGATATAAACCAAATTCGACATAGGCTGCTAATCATGGCATTAGATATCGATTTTTTTTTGATTTGATATCGTGTTTTATTGACGGTGTGTAGAAGCCCAAAAAGTCAAATCGTGGTGTAGCGGTATGTAGAAGCCCAAAAAGTCAAATCGGGGGATCCGTCAATGTGGGGCTGTACGAAATTTGTGCACCCCAAATACCTCTAGATTTCCAATTATAAGCAAATCGGATAATAATTACGGTGTCTGATGATGATCAAGAAGAACAAGTATATACGGCCGTAAGTTCGGCCAGGCCGAAGCTTATGTACCCTCCATCATGGATTGCGTAGAAACTTCTTCTAAACACTGCCATCCACAATCGAATTACTTAAGTTGCGGTAACGCTTGCCGATGGCAAGGTATCTTAAAACCTCCTAACACCATCTTCTAAATTGTATGTAAGTCCATACGTGGTATATATTAAATCAAAAAAGATCGATCCAAAACGTATATAATTCAGTTTGACAAAGTAGACATAAAATTTTAACAAAATTTTCTATAGAAATAAAATTTTGACAAAATTTTCTATAGAAATAAAATTTTGACAAAATTTTCTATAGAAATAAAATTTTGACAAAATTTTCTATAGAAATAAAATTCTGGTAGATTATTTTTGGCTCTAGTTGCAACCATGATTATGAACCGATATTGACCAATTTTTGTGTGATTGGACCAATTTTGGTATCCTAACCACGTTCCTAATTTGAACAGGATCGGATGAATTTTGCTCCTCCAAGAGGCTCCGGAGGTCAAATCTGGAGAAAGTTTTATATGGGGGCTATATATAATTATGGACCGATAAGGACCAATTGTGACACGGTTGTTAAAGATCATATACTAACACCATGTTCCAAATTACAACCAGATTGGATGAAATTTGCTTCTCTTGGAGACTTCGCAAGCCAAATCTGGGGATCGGTTTATATGGGGGCTATATATAATTATGAACCGATGTGAACCAATTTTTGCATGGTTGTTAGAGACCATATACCAACATCATGTACCAAATTTCAGGCGGATCGGATGAAATCTGTTTCTCTTTGAGGCTCCGCAACCCAAATCTGGGGATCGGTTTATATGGGGGCTATATATAATTATGGACGGATGTGGACCAATTTTTGCATAGTTGTTAGAGACCATATACCAATACCATGTACCAAATTTCAGCCGGATCGGATGCAATTTGCTTCTCTTTGAGGCTTCGCAAGCCAAATCTGGAGATCGGTTTATATGGGGTCTATATATAATTATGGACCGATGTGGACCAATTTTTGCATGGTTGTTAGAGACCATATACCAACACCATGTACCAAATTTCAGCCGGATCGGATGAAATATGCTTCTCTTAGAGGCTCCACAAACCAAATCTGGGGATCGGTTTATATGGGGGCTATATATAATTAAGGACCGATATGGACCAATTTTTGCATGGTTGTTAGAGACCATACACCAACATCATGTACCAAATTTCAGCCGGATCGGATGAAATGTGCTTCTCTTTGAGGCTCCGCAAGTCAAATCTGGGTATCGGTTTATATGGGGGCTATATATAATTATGGACCGATGTGGACCAATTTTTGCATGGTTGTTAGAGACCATATACTAACACCATGTACCAAATTTCAGCCGGATCGGATGAAATTTGCTTCTCTTCTAGGCTCCGCAAGCCAAATCTCGGGATCGGTTTATATGGGGGCGATGTGGACCAATTTTTGCATGATTGTTAAAGACCATATACCAACACCATGTACCAAATTTCAGCCGGATGGGATGAAATATGCTTCTGTTAGAGGCTCTACAAGCCAAATCTGAGGGTCCCTTTATATGGGGGCTATACGTAAAAGTTGACCGATATGGCCCATTTTCAACACCATCCGACCTACATCGATAACAACTACTTGTGCCAAGTTTCAAGTCGATAGCTTGTTTCGTTCGGAAGTTAGCGTGATTTCAACAGACGGACGGACGGACATGCTTAGATGGATTCAAAATTTCACCACGACCCAGAATATATATACTTTATGGTGTCTTAGAGCAATATTTCGATGTGTTACAAACGGAATGACAAAGTTAATATACACCCATCCTATGATGGAGGGTATAAAAATCGGGAGACCGCTCTATATGTGGTTTTTACCAAAACATGGACCGATGATATATAAACGTGTTACAACATTCCATTAATTAATCTATATTATAGTGTATATCATATTATGTTAAATATTTAAAATATTTTATTTTATATATTTAAATATTTTAAATATTTTTATGTAGAATTTAATTTTTTTTATGTAGAATTCAAATTTGATAAAAATTGCAGTGTGTCGAGGCCCAACAATTCAAATGGGGTATCGGTCTATATGGAGGCTGGACTGATACACACCATTTTGAGCAAACCTATTTCCAATTTTAAACAAATCGTATAAAAATTGCGGTGTCAAAATTATCAGGAAGAAAAATCGGTGGATTGATCTATGTGTGGGCTGTACCAAAACATGGACCGATATAAGCCAAATTCAACACAGGTCTTTCTGGGTCTAAAAAAAACTCTAGTTTTCCAATTTGAGGCAAATTGAATGGAAATTGCGGTATCTGGAAGCCCAAAAAATTAAAGTCGGGAGATAAGTCTATATGGGGGATATGCCAAAATATGGGCCGATATTTGGCACACCTATTTTTGGACCACAACTACCTCTAGACTTCGAACGGCAAGACAATCGTATACAAATTGCGGTCTGTAGAAACCCAATAAGTCCAATATATAAAGATCTTTCTTTATGGGGGCTATACCAAAACATGAACCGATATAGACAATATACGGCGCACCTAACTGTGGATCTAAAGCAATTTCAGATAAATCAGATGAAAACTGCCCAAGAAGTCAAATCGGGAGGTCGTTGCATATGGGGCCTATATGGAAAACTGGACCAATATATCGAAAAACCCAAGAAGTCAAATCGGGAGGTCGTTTCATATGGGGTCTATAGCGAAAACTGGACCAATATAAAAAATTAATCTGTGACAAATTTCAAGACAATAGAGCCATTATCGTGAAATAGCGTGATTACAACAGACGGACAGACATCGCTAGATCGTCTTAGAATTTCTTCCTGATCAAGCTTAGATTTAGCTATATAGTTGGAAATCGATATCGATGCGTTACAAACGTAATAAAAAACTTAGTATAATTCCATCCTACACTGACAAAAATAAAATTCCGCAATTGAACTAACGCTAAATATAACTTATTTTTATTGAAAAAAAAAATATTTTTTGTAGTTAAATTTTATTATTTTTTCCTTTTATTCATGATTAAATGGTTACAATGGTCATGATATTTATTATGATTTATTATCAGTTTGTCATTCCATGTGTAACACATCGAAATATCGATTTCCGACTATATAAAGTATATATATTCAGGGGATCAGGGAGAAATTCTAAGACGATATAAGCATGTCCGTCTGTCTGTCTGTTGTAATCACGTTACAGCCTTCAATAATGGCGCTTTCGTCCTGAAATTTGGCACAGATTCGTTTTTTGTTTGCAGGCAGGACAAGTTCGAAGATGGGCTATACCGGTCCAATTTTTAATATAGTCCACATATAAACCGACTTCCCGATTTGGGGTCTTGGGCTTATAAAAACCGTAGTTTTTATCCAATTTGCCTGAAATTGAAAATCTAGAGGTACTTGAGGACCATAAAAAGGTGTGCCGAAAATGGTGCCCATCGGTCCATGTTTTGGTATAGCCTACATATAGACCGATCTCCCGATTTTTATTCTGGGGCTTCTATAAACTGTATTTATTACCCGATTTGCCAGAAATTGGAAATCTAGAGGTATTTTGGGACCAAAAAGAGGTTTGCCGAAATTGATGTGTATCGGTGCATTTTTTGGTATAACCCCCATATAGACCGATCTCCCGATTTTGCTTCTTGGGCGTCTAGAAACTGTATTTTCTATCCGATTTGCCTGAAATTGAAAATCTAGAGGTATTTTAGGACCATAAAGTGGTGTGTCGAAAAGGGTCCGTATCGGTCCATCTTTTGGTATAGCCGCCATATAGACCGATCTCCCGATTTTTATTCTGGGGCTTTTCTAGCCGATTTGCTTGAAATTGAAAATCTAGAGGTATTTTAAGATCACAAATAGGTGCGTCGCAAATGGTGCCTATCGGTTCATGTTTTGATATAGCCCCCATACCTAGACCTGTCGAAAATGGTCCGTATCGGTCCATGTTTTGGTATAGCCCTTATATAGACTGATCTCCCGATTTTTATTCTGGGGCTTCTATAAACAGTATTTATTACCTGATTCGCCTGAAATTGGAAATCTAGAGGTATCTTGGGAATTCTAGAGGTATTTGAGGAACATTAAGAGGTGGTGAGTATTGATCCATGTTTTGGTATAGCCCCCATATAGACCTAACTCCCGAATTTATTTCAAGGACTTTTGGAATCCGGCTGATCACAAATAGGTCAGCCGAATATGGTGTGTATCGACCCTTGTTTTAGTATAGCCTCCACATAGACCGATCTCCAGATTTAACTCCTTGGGCTTCTAGAAACCGTAGTTTTTATCCGATTTGCACAAAAATGTAAATATACTGGAATTTTAGACCCTCAAAAATCTGTATCGCATTTATTTTTACCGGTCCGTTTGGTAAGGCATCGATATAGACCTATTTAACTTCTTGAGGGTACACCCAAAGAAAAAAATATTTTCCTCGTGAATAAAATTTTAGACAAACGAAATTTCCCTTTCCTATAAAGTATTTTCGTTTAGAGCAAACTAATCCGAATTTTTGATAAGCGATTCAACGATTGTCTCTAACATTTCGTTCCTCAGAAAAGAAAACACCTCTTTCAGGGTATAACAGGCGCACTGATCATGAAAATTGTTTGAAACTGAAAGTAAAATTTCCAGATTTTACTCATCGTATTCATTTAAATAATGGCGGAAAAAATCTACAGAGTTAAGATTTCAAATCAAGACGTTATTTCATCATATACACGATATGTTTATGATTTCTCTAAAACTCAAACTAAATTAGTTCTCATAAATCCAGAATCTGATCTAGTCTTCATAGGTAGAATCTGGTTGAACTGATTTGCTTGGGAGAAAATTTGTCATCAAACCCCCCTAAAATTCTATATATTATGAAGAAACACGCTACATATAGAACCCATATAAACGGACCTCCAGATTTGGTTTGCGGAGCCTCTAAGGGAACAATATTTTATCCGATCTGGCTGAAATTTGGTAAATGGAGCCAGAATATGGTCTCTAACAAACATGCAAAAATTGGTCCATATCGGCCCAAAAAATATACAGTCTGTCAAGAAAGTCTTTTGACATTGCCAACTATTTCAACTTCTAGAAATAATTGAAATATTAAATATTTTATTAAATTTTTAATTCTGTGTACGTATGTATACTTTCCAAAATACATAATAAATTTTTTTTTTTAAATTTCATTATATTTAATTTTGGAACAAAACATAATTTTTATCCCATTGTCAAAACACTTTCTTGACAAACTGTATGTAGCCCCCATATTTGGCTTGCGGAGCCTCTAAGAGAAGCATATTTCATCCGATCTGGCTGATATTTGGTACATAGTGTTAGTGTAGGGTCTCTAATAACCATGCAAAAATTAGTCCATATCGGTCCATAATTATGTATATAGCCCCCATATAAAGCGATGCCCAGTTATGACCTCCGTAGCCTTTTGGAGGAGCAAAATTCATCCGATCCAGTTGAAATTTGGTACGTAGTGTTAGTATATTGTTACGACTTTGATATTTCTAGATTTAAGTTTATTTATATATATATTAGTTTCCCGTATTTAATTTAAAATTTCAAATTGTGACAATCAGATTACGTCATCACTTGCCAAATTCATCTCTTTACGAGGGCAGTTCGGAAACTTCTTAGCCTAGCACAAAATGCGCGGTATAAACAGAAAAAAGTTAAGTGTTTTGGAAACTTCCATATCTGTTATGAACACATGTTAAATTTTGTTTCGATCTGGCAACTCCTTCATATAGAAACAGGTGTTCAAACAAGACGCATCCGCTATTTTTTTTATAATGGAAAAATTAGAAATGCGTGCTGTCATTAAATATTTACATAAAAAAGATTTATCGGGACAAGAAATTCATAATGATATAGTGAATGTGTTAGGTGAAAGTGATCCTTCATATGCAACAGTAAAAAATTGGGTTGCTGAATTTAAACGAGGTCGTACAAGCATTGAAGATGAACGACGTAGTGGACGTCCAAAAACAGCAACAACAGAAATTGTAGCCAAAGTGCTGCGGCTTTGGTTGGACATGGTTTCTGGCCAGGTTTATGCGCACCTTGTAGGGGTAGGTTCATAGCTGTCTTGATCAACCATGGTCGCATGGGGTATTAGGGTTGGGAATAGCTTGACGGGAGGGACATGGTTAGGAGGGGCTGTGGGTAGGACAAGGGATTATGTCTTTCGATGGTCTGTTGTCTGGACTGCGAGGTAGGGGTACTTGCCTAGGACATGGTTAAGTTACTCCTTGGTGATGTAGTGCGTCCCGGTACCGAGCAGTATAATGAGCCCTTGTTAGGAGAATTATAGAATTGGAGATCTATGGATTCTGATTTCTATACTTAGGTTCTGAGATATTCGCATGAGGTGTAGGTGACGAGGCTGAGTGTTTTGACGGATGAGGTGGGATGGGTTGATTCGACTTATTTACAGACGGACGTGGGAGTCTAGGGATTCCACAAAATTATGGTGTTAAGTCCTTACAATCTAGTGCCTAGTTTGTAGGATACATGTATTGGGGATGGGGTCTCAGGATTTCCACGATGTGGTTGTGTGGGAGCCCTGCGGGTCCAACATTTATGACATTTGTAGGGTATATATCATGTCCGGCATCTTTCTGTGGCAAATAGAACTGGATGTTAAATTCCAGCCGATTTGCTATGGGAAGTGGTAGGGTACTCTATGTGTGGGTGCTAACATGTGATGTTGTTATATACATTGAGTGTTGGCTAACATACGTGGAGTGACTCTGCTGCGAGTCGGTATAATTTTTTGTATATTGTTCATTTGTTTAGTTTCGGTTAGGTTTTTATTTGTTGGTAATAGGTACCTACTACGTATCTATTAGTGTGTAATTTTTTGGTTAAGGTTTTTATTCTGTTTTTGTTTTTAGAGTGTTTTTAAGTCTACTAATGAGACCCGTTGGAGTGGGTCGAAAGCGCTATGGGCAAGCCATCGAGTTTTCCTCGATATTGAGGACATTTTACTTCCTTGATAGAGTGTGTTTTTGTGATAGGTTATCGGATAGGGTTTGGAGATTGCACATATTTCGATGCTATATTGACAGTATGTGTCAGCTATGGTGCATTTATGTGTTCATAGGGGGTACAAAGCGATTAGTACGACGATGTTGTTTTTGTACTAGTTGGTGGTTGTGGGTGGGTGTTAGGATATGGGTTAGGTTTTATATATTTTTTATTTTTTTTTTTGTTTATTATTTTTTGTTTTTATTTGTTATGTTTTAATTTATTTTTGATTTGATTTACTTTTATCATTTTATTATTTAGGTATTGGACATGTTGACTTGATATATGGTAGGGCCTCCCATGAATAATGAACTTCTATTCCAATCATCCAAGGTCCATGCTAATAAATACGGCGAAAAACTTAGTAAACAGAGTACTGACAATAAGCGACAATAAATTCCATAAAAACTACAGACAAAAGCTGCAAAATATACTTCAGGAAAATAATTTTCCACCAAAACTAATCAAAGATTTAACATCATCATACAAACCCTACTTGGACAAAGAAATTATAGAGAAAGAACCCAAAATTTACAGATCCTTATCCTATGTAAAAGGAATTTCAGAAAGGATTACAAACTCTAACATAGTAGACAAAAATAAAGTTAATATTGCCCATAAAAATTACAATACACTAAAAACCATTTTCACAAAAACTAAAGACAAGACACCTATTATGGAAACATCTAATGTTATTTATCAAATAACATGCAATGGAGACAACAAAGAACCATGTGACAAAATGTACATTGGAAGTACAAAAAAAAAAAAATAAATAAAAACAAGACTGTCGGGACACAAATCAGACATAAAACTTCGCAATAGTAACAAACTCCAAAACACAGCGCTTGCAACACACTGTGCGACAACGAAACATCACCCGAACTTTGACGATGTGAGAGTATTGGAGAGAGAGGGAGTAGCAACAGTAAAAGATTAACATTAGAAATGTTGTACATTAACAATGTACCCACAGAGAAGAGAATGAACTACAAATCAGATACAGATAACATTGCTCACATATACAGACACATCATAGACAAGACAAGTCAGTGTTGTCAGGTTAGGGGTTTTCCCCCCAAATTTAGGGGGTTTTTTCACGTTTAGGGGGATTTTTAGGGGTAAAATTTATTTGGGGGATTTTTGGGGGTAAAAAATTATTTCAGACCTTATAAAGTGGAGCAATTCTCAAGCAAATTCGTAACAATTCTAGCATGAGTTATGAGAAAAAAGATGCGGAAAGTCAACAAGAAGATCCTAAATACAAACAAGTATCCAATAGCATTATTTTCGTTATCTTTTTTAAACTCTTCTTTTGAAAGGGCATTTTTAATATTTGACAAAATGAAAAACCATCGTATTTTAACTTAGCAGCTGAAAGCTTTTTAAGAGTAAGCCCGCTTTTTAAATTGATATACATATTGTATTATTACATCCATAGAAAAAATAATTTCCTCAGGGATGAAATTTTAAACAAACGAAAATCTCTTTTGTTTTAAAGTATTTTCTTAAATAGCAAATTTTATTTTTTATTTACTTCAAACGAAAAAAAAAATTTAGCATCAAAAGAAAACTTAGTTTTTCTAAAATTTCGTTTCTCAGGAAAGAACTCTTCTTTCAGGATATATATTAGTGTTAAATTTAATAGTATATAAATTAGTGTATCACCACATGATTTTTTTCACGTAATTTTGGGACCACTTTTTGTAATTTTATATTCTGAAATTTTTTGGGGGTTTTTGAAAAAAGATTAGACCAATTTAGGGTTTTTTTCTTAAGATTTGGGGGGAAGAATCAAAAATCACCTGGCAACACTGAGACAAGTAGATATACAAGTACTCAGCATCAGAGAAAGCAAGAGGGAAATCAGTGCAATAAAAGTAATAGACGAACGTAGTGATACTACTCTAGTTTTAAGCTTTATGTGGTGTTGTTTTATACGTAAGTGTATAATGTAATTCCTTTTGTTTTTCCTGTTCTCCTGATACTTGTTAATATACAATTGTTAAAATCTTTAATTATTTATAAAATTTGTAAACTAAAACCAATAGTTGCTAGTAGCATAAACCACTAAAATTATTTGCAATTTGAAAAATAATTTTTTGGAGAAAGAATTTTACATGTCATGATTAAAAATTATCAAACCACTTTCATTGTAGATCGACTCCTGATGAAGTAATTCAATGTAATTGCGAAATATTGAAAAATAAGGAAACCAATACATACAAAAAACGATCTCAAGCTTGATTAATTATTTTCTATTGGATAAAATAAAGATCGAATAAAATCAAAATTTCTAATTTTATTTAAAATTTTATCTTATCAGGTAAGGTCCGGCAAACAGACAAACATTATGCCTTTAATTTTTCACATTATCCCTTGTCGTGGTTTCATACACAGCTTGAGCCACAGTGGCATCTTCAGCGGCAATACCCATCGATTGGAAAATTGTTAAGCGATTATTTTCCTTTCGTTTGCCAGCATTTCGTATGACTTCTCCCACTTCGCCAATAATGGTGGCTTTTAAATCTTTCAATTCAGTTTGAGCACTAACTAAAGAATCAACATAAACCACACCATGGTCATATATATCCTGACCAACTTCACCAAAATGAACTTGACCAGCCCCAACAGCTGTAAGAAGAAGAAGAAAAAAACAAACGATTACGAAAATTCAAATATTTGAACAAATTTATCCCAAATCCTTACTATTAATGTGGACATCTCCATGCTTTAGCATGCTGTAATTTATGAGGGCATTAGGCGAATAGGTTCCCACACAAATAACATCTGCATTGCGGACAGCATCTTGAGGGCTGTCGGACACATGCACCCCAATACCATTGGGATGTTCTGCACGCAATTTAATGGCTAACTGATCGGCTTTCGTCTTGGTCCGATTCCATAAATAGATATCGACAACATTGAATGTCTTACACATCCCTAAGGCGTGTGATTGACCCTGGACACCACATCCAATTATGGCCACCCTAATTGGCCGCCTTTCCGTTTCAGGAAAACGTTTCACAAACAGATATTTGGTGGCACAAATCGATGCTGACGCTGTACGCCAACCAGTGATTTGTGTAGCATCCATAATACATTGCAATTGTCCCGTTTGTGGACTGAAGAGTAGTATATTGGCCAATATGTTGGGTAGAGGCGGTTGTCGAGATTGATTCGCCGAAAACGAAGTGACAACTTTACAGGCCAGTGTATTTGTGACCTTGGCATTTTCATTGCCAAGGCGATAGTTACCAACAAAACCTGGCATTGTTAGCAACAATTTGGAAAAATCCCCACATGGTGTTACAGATCTGGCCGGTTGTATGGCATACGAAGTTTTAGAATCATCGTCATTGGATTTTGGTTGGGTTTGGCCGGTAGCTTTCAAAGCCTCCTCAACAGCAGAATTAACTAAATTCCATGTTAGAACTTTTGCAACTTGATCTGCACTAAAGTATTTTGGTTGTTCTGACGACATTGTTGGGAATGTAATTCGATAGATATTTTTTGTTTTTTTTTTTTGTTACACAGTCAAACTGTTTCCTAATCACGACACATCGAACTTCTCGCTGTGCCGGGTGTTTATATACTGGCCTCCAACATTGCTTGGAACAAAGAGAATTCTCATAATCAGTAGTAGTAGTAGAGGTGAGTGTTTCACCGCCTTGTGGTTTTTGTTGTAATTAAATTCTTATCAAAAAACCTGTCTCTTGTTATCTGCAGGTGTATGTTATTGAGGTTTGAAATAAATCGAGAAAATTTACGATACAGTACATTTCAGAGTTATCGATTTATGTGGACAATGGTTTTTGGCTAAGATAAATAAGCCAGTCTACCACGTGTAGACTAAAGGGCACCTTATACGGTCGGATAACCCTGCGACACAACACGTTGCGGCGACAAATCCGATTGTATAAGGTCGTGTTCGGCTGTCGCGGCGACGTGTTGGCATAAAATCAAAACAACTTTGATTTTTTCTGGTTGGGTGGTACAAATCATTGAGTGTAAGGGGATGTTCGACAAACATTATCAAAGACAAATTTATTTTTACATTAAAAACAAGCATTTCTGCAATGAAATTAATGATGGTTAGCCAATTCTGGTTGAAAATTAAAGAAATATATAAATGGAAACCAGTATTGTGGCAAAAACGTGGAAAAATTCCACTTCCAATCAATGGGAAACCAGGCGACAAGTATTTTAAATTCATCAAGTAATTTGTAATATATTAAATGTGGATTACTTCAGGAAATCATTGTTTTGACACATATACCAGGATTTTTTTTTTTATTATTTTCTTCCATTTTTTCAGTAAAAAATGGTTTCACCCATAAATCTTCGTACAACTTCATTGTTTGTTTATGCTTCTTTTTATTTTTTCATGTTGTCATCACATTTGTTCGTGCAGTGTAAGGGCAAAACTTGAACGAACACACAACAAATAGACGAACCTCTGTCGGAGTGTTTATCCGACCGTCTAAGGTCCGCTTAACTTACAATTTAGAAGAGTTTTACCTTGCAATCGGCAAGAATTACCACAGCCCGAGTAATTCGATTGTAGATGACAGTCTCTTCTAGAAGTTTCTACGCAATCCATGGTGGAGGATACATAAGATTCGACCCGGCTGAACTTACGGCCGTATATACTTGTTTATATTGGTATTAGCACTTTAATAACAATTGCATTCGTAACAGGTTTCAATTCCAATCAAACTCAAGTCAAATTCAAGCCTATTTCAAATATGTTTAAAAGGGTTTGAAAAAATTGTATGCTCGATTTTTCCCCCAAAAGTTAAAGTTTTCCTTTTCATTTCGCCTTACTATTTGCAAAGCGCCATCTGATGTTTATGACTGTAATTAAATATGGTAATTGGCAATGCAATGAAGATATAGTAAAGTAATTAACCATTCTTTGCACTGTATGTTCTGGGTTTCACATGAAAGACTTGCAGTGAATTGCAGAGAATGAAGCCGCCGAGTCGCGCCGCCGATTTCAGTCGCCGCCGACGATTTTTGACCAGTCGACGCCGAATATGTCGACTCCTCTTGACTCAAATTTAGCCGCCAATTAATCAAAAATATCGATTTAAATCAGAAAAATGTATTACTAATTGTCGTATTTTATTCCAAAATTTTGAACCTTCCCCCACAATCAATCAATTTCACGCTGCTATAATAACTTTGCAAAAAAATTTGCTCAGAAAATTTGAATTCAATGTAAATTTGATTGTAAGATTGGTTACCATTCGAATAACTTCAAATTGATTTTATAATGGATAATTGTACACCGCCGAATGGACAAATTTATATCGGCTTAGCCGTCAAGCCGCCGCCGCCGGAGGCAAAAATTTATTGTCAGCCGCCGCCGACAAAAATGGGTCGGCTTCATTCTCTGGTGAATTGTTCCCGTAGGGGTTGTTCTGCATGCAACTTTTCACCTCACAGATGGGAGAACTTTGCACGGACAATTTTTTAATGGAATCTTCCATATTTGCAAAACGAAGGATTTAAAACCAAAGTAAATCATTTATTTTGAATCTGCCATATGTTTTCTATGTGCTTCATAAGTATTTGATGATAAAATAGCACGACATACCTCTTAAAAACAAAATTTAAAAATGTATCACAAATTGACCAAGATTTTCATTCCACTTGTTGCTAAAAATTGGGGGTTGTTTAAAAGCAGCTGATTTTATGTAAGTTCGAAATGACGGTGTTGCAAGATTTTGAGAAAGCGCATTGAAACTTTTATAATTGGGAAAATATTGATATTGATTGTTATTTATTAACGAATTTTGTATGAATACGATTAGTCTTACATTTTAAATAAAAACAAACTACTTTTTTGAAGCAAATAAAATAAATTAAAACAATAATTTTGATCCCAACATTTCAGTCAAGCATAATAAACTGCGGTAAGTGTTCTCGCCGTCGATACAAAAATATTTTCTTCACAAAATTATTTATTTTATTTACTAAAAAAACTTAAAATACAAAATACTCGGCAATATTGAATTTGTAATTCGATGAAAACGAATTAATTTAATTTGTAATCGATTTTAGTGCGAACATAAAGATTATTTCTAACGGCGTTAAAAGTTTTTGCGCATCGTCTTAAATCTTAAAATTAGTAGCTCGGCTCTGAACTCTTACAAAAGTAAACAAAAGATAATTGCCTTTGAACCCGTGTTTCAGAAAATGAGTTTCTTCGTATACAATTAACCATTAACAAAAAAGAAACAGACATTTTGTATTTTTTTTTCCAAAATTTTTGAAAAATAATTAGTTTATGACAGCAATTTAAACAACTTGTTTACTTTTTCTTCTGCAAACCATATGATTTGCAGATTTTCATTTTTTGGTAGGCGAATTCGAAAAATCTTATTTCACGGGAAATACAGAACAACCAAAAAATTTTGAGGGGAAATGAATGTGAGAGGTGATATCTATATGACGGGAAATCCAGAACATACCCGAATTGGTTGCACAACTAATCTCATAGCCATTCAGATACAGAGAATGAAGCCGCCGAATCGCGCCGTCGATTTTAGTCGTCGCCGACCCGTTTTTAGCAGTCGACGCCGCCGCCGAATATGTCTACTCATCTCGACTCAAATTTAGCCGCCAATTAATCTAAAATATTGATTTATATCAGAAAAATTTAATAATATTTGTTATAGTTTTTGCCAAAATTTTGAACTTCCCACTTTCAATCAATTAGTATCAAGTTGCTATAATAGTTTTACAAAAATTTAGCTCAAAAAATTTCAATGAAATGTAATTTTGATTGTAAGATTGGTTGTACAACTAATCTCATTACAATTCGGAAAACTTCAAATTGATTTTATAATAGATAATTTTGCTCCGCCGAACAGACAAATTTTTATCGGCTTAGCCATCAAGTCGCCGCCGACGGGGGCAAAAATTTAGTGTTAGCCGCCGCCGACAAAAATGGGTCGGCTTCATTCTCTGTTCAGATAACCTTAATTTGATTTTATAATGGCTGCGGACAAATTTTCATTATAATTTGAAGTTATCCGAGTGAAAATCGGTTAACCGATGTTAAAACCCGATTTTCCGACAATGCAAATTTTGGCTCTATCCGGTTTGGGTTTGTTGTAACTGAATCCGATGTTGCTTTTGGACTACTTAGCTCGGTTACCACAGTTAGTAAAATTCTTCATATTTTGGTAAACTTTACAAAGAAGTACTTCATAAATTTGCAATACAAATAAAATTTTGACAAAAATTTCTTTAGAAATAAAATTTTGACAACATTTTCTGTAGAAATAAAATGTTGACAAATTTTTCTATAGAAATAAAATGTTGACAAAATTTTCTATAGAAATAAAATGTTGACAAAATTTTCTATAGAAATAAAATGTTGACAAAATTTTCTATAGAAATAAAATTTTGATAAAATTGTCTATAGAAATAAAATTTTTGACAAAATTTTCTATAGAAATAAAATTTTTACAAAATGTTCTATAGAAATAAAATTTGTGACAAAATTTTCTATAGAAATAAAATTTTTGACAAAATGTTCTATAGAAATAAAATTTTTGACAAAATGTTCTATAGAAATATAATTTGTAAAAAAATTTTATATAGAAATAAAATTTGTGAAACAATTTTCTATAGAAATAAAATTTTGACAAAAATTTCTATAGAAATAAAATTTTGACAAAAATTTCTATAGAAATAAAATTTTCACAAAATTTTCTATAGAAATGAAATTTTAGAAAAATATCTAATGAAATAAAATATTAACAAAATTTTCTACAGAAATAAAATTGTGCCAGCATTTTCTATAGAAATAAAATTTGTGACAAATTTTTCTATAGAAATAAGATTTTGACAAAATTTTCTATAGAAATAAAATTTTCATTGTTGTTGTCTTTTTGATTTCAGTTTAAAGCCATACATTGACTAAACTACAAGTGTAGCTTAACCAACAGAGGAAAAGAATGTTTGTCAAATTTATTTGGGCAAATCCCTATAGACTGAAAGATGGTTGGATGGACGCACGTTTCGGAATTACCACATTCCTCATCAGCGTCCTCCACTTTCAGAAAAACTATCAACCAATTATCAGAATAAATTCAGGCAGTTCACTAAACCCATGGTGAACCACACTTGAACCTTCCGAAAAAAGATTTATGATGGCCGGCTTATGCCGAAATAAATTCATACAAACATTTCTCTTTTTCTTTGCCACCATCAAATCATCGATTTGAGTGCAGTTGGTTGGGTTTATTTTGAGCGTGCTTCCTCTTACTTCATTCGTGTTTTGCTTTTATTGTGGGTCAACACAATGGTTTTAAAGCAACAAATATGATTGAAGTACAAACCCACAATAAAAACAAACCACGAATGAAGCAAGATGGTCCATCCAACCATCTTGCAATCTATAGGGCTTTGCCCAAATAAATTTGGCAAACATTCTTTTCCTCTGTTGGTTAAGCTACACTTAAACTACAAGTGTAGTCCATGCATGGTTCTAAGCTGAAATCAACAACAACAATAAAGATTGAAGAATAAGCCAACAATAACAAAACAAAACGAATGAAGTAAGAGGAAGCACGCTCAAAATAAGCCCAACCAACTGCACTCAAATCGATGATTTGATGGTGGCAAAGGAAAAGAGAAATGTTTGCATGAATTCATTTCGGCTTGTATGAATATAGCCGGCTTTAAGCTGAAATAAAAAAATAACAACAATGCTTAAAGAACAAAACCAACAATAACAAAACAAAACGAATGAAATAAAATTTTGATAAAATTTTCTATACAAATACAATTTTTGACAAAATTTTCTATAGAAATAAAATTTGTGAAAAAATTTTATATAGAAATAAAATTTGTGAAACAATTTTCTATAGAAATAAAATTTTGACAAAATTTTCTATAGAAATAAAATTTTCTATAGAATTAAAATTTTTATAAAATTTTCTATAGAAATGAAATTTTAGAAAAATATCTAATGAAATAAAATTTTAACAAAAATTTCTACAGAAATAAAATTGTGCCAGAATTTTCTATAGAAATAAAATATTAACAAAATTTTCTCTAGAAATAAAATTTTGACAAAATTTTCTAGAGAAACAAAATTTTGACAAAATTTTCTATAGAAATAAAGTTTGTGACAAAATTTTCTATAGAAATAAAATTTGTGACAAAATTTTCTATAGAAATAAATTTTTTGACAAATCTATAGATATAAAATTTGTGACAAAATTTATTTTATAGAAATAAAATTTGTAACAAAATTTTCTATATAAATAAAAATTTTACGAAATTTTCTATATAAATAAAATTTTGACAACATTTTGTATATAAATAAAATTTGTGACATTTTTTTTTATAGAAATAAAACTTGTGACAAAATTTTCTATAGAAATAAAATTTGTGGCAAAATTTTCTATATAAATAAAAATTTTACGAAATTTTCTATATAAATAAAATTTTGACAACATTTTGTATATAAATAAAAGTTTCACAAAATTTTCTATAAAAATAAAATATTGACAAAAAATTTTATAGAAATAAAATTTGTGACAAAATTTTCTATAGAAATAAAATTTTGTCAAAAATTTTATTTCTATAGAAAATAAATAAAGAAATCAAATTTTGACAAAATTTTTTATAGAAATAAAATTTTGAGGAAACTTTCTGTAGAAGTAAAATTTTGAGTTTATTTCCTATAGTAGTAAAATTTTTACAATTTTTAAAAATTACAAATTTTTTTGCTGAGGTCTTTCTACGCTTATGATATTACGAAACTTTCGGTCGAATTTTATACAATAGATTAAAATATTGTTGACCTTAGTTCGCTCTCAGTTGTTTTATTAACGATGGTTAATTTATTGTTGTAAATTAATTTAAATATAGTATACATTAAGGCATCGCATGTTTCATCTTCATCCTGGACATCATCATTTGCATCATGGAGGATTTTTGTTTTACCATTCGCTGATGATGTTGTAGCATCATATCTTCCATTTTATTGGAAGGGACTATTGTTGAAATATTTTTCGAAGGTTGACTTATGAATTGCTGAGTTGTGCCCATTGCGGATATTGTGTCTGGACCATAGATAAATGCAATCAAGCAGGCCAATACTTGTTTGAAAGAGAAAAGCCAATTTTTCAGGATTTTATAAAATAATTTTATTGAATCTGATGTATACATACGTACCTAATGATATCCGAATCATTTTCAGTTTTACTATAGACAATATTGCAAGATGATTGTTCCTATAAATCTTATAGTATGATCTAAATGGAGATTCTGAATACAAATATTGATTGTGAAACATGGAATAGCGTATTCAATACTTCAACTTAATATGGATTAAATGAAACAATGAATTTCCAATGATATATATTTGCACAACTGATTTTGTTTTTAACTGGGACGTAATACGAGGGATGTTCTGAAAATCGGGCTCTACATATACATGGGAGCTATACCGAAATCTGAACCAATTTGGATGATATTTTGCACCTATGGTCAGTACTATAGAAGATTAGATTTGGATAAATTTGAGTAGGATCGGTTGATAAATAAGGGACTTATAGTCAAATGTGGGAAAATCGGTCGATACCTATATATGGGAGCTACAGCTAAATCTGAACCGATTTCGATGAAATTTGTCACACTCAAAGGGTGGTCAATTAAATTACCTTGTGGAAAATTTGACGCTGTAACCGATCAGAAAGCAATAAATGAAAGCAATCTGACCCAATTTATCGAAATCGGTCGATAAATATATATGAGAGCTATATCTAAATTTGATCCGATTTCAATAACGTTCGTCCTTGAACCAAAAAAATGTCATATACCAAATTTCATCAAAATCGGTTAATAATTGCGACCGGAATCCTGCGAACAACAAATACGTAGATGGACGGACAGACGGACGGACACCAAGCGATAGATCGACTCAGGAGCATGGCTGCCACTCGAGGCTAAAATAATCTAGCAAAAATTTGAAGATAATTTTACTAAAAAAACAAAAAAAAAGAATCTTAATTTGCAGTTTTTAATAACATTTTTGTGGTTATTGTGAAAACTTAATGTTTCTTCTAAAGAATGATGTATTATTTTATTTTAGAAGTTTATTTTTTTTTTGCTTTGAGATCACTTTTAATAGCCAAAATTTTTTTGTGTGTAGAAATATCCTTTGAATTACACTTTTGTCGAAATTTTAAATATTTTTAGCTTCCACCAAACAAGGGAAAATTGCTACTTCTAAAAAAAGGGTAGAACTTACCAATAATGGACTTTGAGAAGGAATATGATCACCTCAAACATGTTTCAAGAGCAACATGTTATTTTTGTATGGTGACCATGTAACATGTTTGTCACTAAAATTTTATTTTCTCGTCAAATATAACCAGCTTGCCAAAATCAGATACATGATTTCCGAGAAAATAACATGGTTGCGAAAACCATGTTACATAGCCACCACCCAAAACTAACATTTTGCTCTTAAAACATGTTTGAGGTGATCATATTCCTTCTCTGGGTGTAGTATTATCTAACGAGAATTAAAGTTTTTTAAGATGTTGACTTAATTTCAACTTTATAGAAAATTTAATAAACATTTAATTTTTATAGAATTTTTGTTAAAATTTCATTTCTACAGAAAAATTTGTCAATATTTTATTTCTATAGAAAATTTTGTCAAAAATTTTTATATATAGAAAATGTTGTTTTATTTATATAGAAAATTTCTTAAAATTTTTATTTATATAGAAGATGCCATCAAAATTTTATTTTAATAGAAAATTTCATTTCTACATAAAAAGTCTATAGAAAATTTTGTCTAACTTTTATCTCTATAGAAAATGTTGTTAAAATATTATTCGTAGAAGCAATTTTGTCAAACTTTTGTTCCTATAGAAAAATTTGTCAAAATTTTATTTCTATAGAAAATTTTGTCAAAATTGCATTTCTATGGAAAATTGTGTCAAAATTTTATTTCTATAAAACATTTTGTCAAAATTTTATTTCTATAGTAAATTTTGTAAAACCCTTTTTCGGGAGGTTCAAGTGTAGTTCACGTTGGGTTGAGTGAATTACCCGAATTTATTCTGATAATTGGTTGATAGTTTTGCTGCAAGTAGAGGATGCTGATGAGGAATGTGGTAATTCCGAAACAGCTGTACATCCAACCATCTTGCAGTCTATAGGGCTTTGCCCAAATAAATTTGACAAGCATACTTTTCCTCTGTTGGTTAAGCTACACTTGTAGTTTAGTCAATGCATGGCTTTAAGCTGAGATCAAAAAACAAAAAAACAACAATAACGATTGAAGAGAAGCCAACAATAACAAACAAAACGAATGAAGATAGAGGAAGCACGTTCAAAAACAAACCCAGCCAAATACATACAAATCGATGATTTTTTTGGCAAAGGAAAAGAGATATGCTGGCAAAATTTTATTTCTATAGAAAATTTTGTGAAAATTTTATTTATATACAGAATGTTGTCAACATTTTATTTATATAGAAAAGTTCTTCAAATTTTTATTTATATAGAAAATTTCATCAAATATTTATTTTTATAGTAAATTCTTTTCTATACAAAATGTCTATAAAAAATTTGTCAAAATATTATTTCTAGAGACAGTTTTTTCAAACTTTTGTTCCTATAGAACATTTTGTCAAAATGTTATTTCTATAGACAATTTTGTCAAAATTTTATTTGTATAGAAAATTATGTAAAAAATTTGTTTCTATAGAAAATTTTGTCAACATTTTATTTCTGTAGAAAATTTTGTCAAAATTTTATTCCTAGAGACAATTTTGTCAAAATTTTATTTCTATAGAAAATTTTATCAAAATTTTATTTCCATAGAAAATGTTCTAATTTTATTTCTATAAAAAATTTTGTCCAAATTTTATTTCAAAAGAAAATTTTTTCAAAAGTTTATTTCTATAGAAAATTTTGTCAACATTTTATTTCTATAGAAAATTTTGTCAAAATTTTGTTTCCATAAAAATTTTGTCAAAATTTTATTTCTATAGCAAATTTTGTCAAAAGTTTATTTCTATAGAAAATTTTGTCAAAATTTTATTTCTATAGAAAATTTTGTCAGAATTTTATTTCTATAAAAAATTTTGTCAAAATTTTATTTCCATAAAAAATTTTATCCAAATTTTATTTTTATAGAAAATTTTGTCAAAAGTTTATTTCTATAGAGAATTTTGTAAAAATTTTATTTCTGTAGAAAATTTTGTCAAAATTGTATTTTATCAAAATTTTATATCTAAAGAAAATTTTGTCAAAATTTTATTTCTACAGAAAATGTTATTTCTAAACAAATTTTGTCAAAATTTTATTTCTATAGAAAATTTTGTCAAAATTTTATTTCTATAGAAAAATTTGCCAGAATTTTATTTCTATAGAAAATTTTGTCAAAATATTATTTCTATGGAAATTTTTTCAAATTTTTTTTTCTATAGAAAATTTTTTCAAAATTTTATTCCTACAAACAATTTTGTCAAAATTATGTTTCTGTAGAAAATTTTGTCAAAATTTTATTTCTATAGAAAATTTTGACAAATAGAGACAATTTTTACAAAATTTTATTTCTATAGAAAATTTTGTCCAAAATTTTATTTCTATATAAAATGTTGAGAGACTTCTTAGTAGAGGTGTGCACGTGACATGAAATTGTCGTGACTCACGAAAATTTTCGTAACTCTCGCGTGAGTCGTGAATGAGTAACGAATTTCGCAAAACCACGCTCACGAAAATAATCCCGCTTACGAACATAAAATGCTTAGGAGTTGAATTCATTTATAATTTTTGTGATATCCTAGGTGTTAAGAGTTTTACAACGCTCTCGATTTTAATCATACTCATGTTTTCAGTCAGGTTCTGTAGGTAAATTACTCATAAAATTATTCGTGAGTCATGAGGTTTTCCGTGAGTCACGACATTTTTCGTGAGTCACGATATTTTTCGTGAGTCACGACATTTAAAAGATTTTCGTGCGTGAGTGTGCGTGAGTACAAATTTTCTTTTCGTGAGCGTGAGTCCTACCAAAAAATATCGTGCGTGAGTGTGCGTGAATAAGATTTCTCCGTCGTGAGTGTGCGTGAGCAAAATATTACTCACGTGCACACCTCTACCTCTTAGGTGGAGGAGAAAATTTTCTCAAAATTTTATTTCAATAGAAAATTTTGTCAAAACTTTATTTCTAGAGAAAATTTTGCCAACATTTTATTTCTATCGAAAGTTTTGTCAAAATATTATTTCTATGTAAAATTTTTTAAAAAAATTTTTTCTATAGAAAATTTTTTCAAAACTTTATTCCTACAGACAATTTTGTCAAAATTATGTTCCTGTAGAAAACAAATAGAGACAATTTTTACAAAATTTTATTTCTATAGAAATTGTTGTCCAAATTTTATTTCTATATAAAATGTTGGGGGGGGGGGGGGGGAATATTTTGTAAAATCTACACACAAAACAATTTTTTCTGATTCAATCACGAAATTAATTGATTCAATTCATTTTTTAATTAAAATGTCTTCAATCACGGAAATGATAGTATCAATTTAAAAAATTAATTGATCCAATTAAAAAATTAATTGATACAATTAATTTTGTAATTGATTTTTGTTTCAATTGAAAAATTTGTTGAACCAATTACATTTTTAATTGAAGTATAAAAAAATGAACACAAAATCATCATATTGCTATCGTACGTTACGGCCATTTTCATGTAGCTCCGTTAGGCTTTAACTGCCAGTTAACAGAAAGTAAATTGCAAATACCTTTTCTCTAGTTAACTTTAACTGAAAATTGTTCGTCATTTAAGTTCCTAACTGGCATATGGAATATATATGCAAGATGACAGTTTCGTCCATAAAGCGGTTTAAAAGTTGGTTAGTTAACGGAACACTAACGGAGCTTTATGAAAATGGGGATAAGGATTTTCTTTATACTAGGTATAATTTCGTACTCTCTCTAAAGTAATGATTATCAGATAAACGCAATATCATCTTATTGTCGTTATAAGAAACAGATGAAAAACATTTCTCACAGTTGAGACTGGTCTAAGAAGGGTCGTTTACTCTGAATGAAGACTCCAATTTATTAATAGAGTTTTCAAATATATAAAGCCTTCAAAGACGTCTCCTATTTTTGAATGCTTTTTAGTTAAGATCCACAAAATGATCGAATTTTAAGACGATTTTTTAATATTGAAGAGAATTTTTCAGATTTATTCAAATCAAGTTGTCCTTAGTGCAAGGATTTTTTCTATACCCACCACCATAGAATGGTGATGGGGGTATAATAAGTTTGCCATTCCGTTTGTAACACATCGAAATATCGATTTCCGACTATACAAAGTATATATTCTTGATCAGGGAGAAATTCTAAGACGATAGAACCATGTCCGTCTGTCTGGCTGTCTGTCTGTTGTAATCACGCTACTTGGGTGACTAGAAACTCTATTTTCTATCCGATTTGCCTGAAATTTGAAATGAAGAGGTATTCTAGGACCACAAATAGGTATGTCGAAAATGGGGTGTATCGGTCCATGTTTTGGTATAGCCCCCATATAGACCGATCTCCCAAATTTACTTCTTGAGCTTCTAGAAACCGCAGTTTTTATCTGATTTGCCTGAAATTTGAAATCTATAGTTATTTTAAGACCAAAAATAGACCGATCTTCCGATTTTACTTCTTGAGCTTTTAGAAACCGTATTTTTAATCCGATTTGCCTGAAATTTGAAATCTAGAGGTATTTTAGGATCACAAATAGGTGCGCCGAAAATGGTGCCTACCGGTCCATGTTTTGACATAGCCCCCAAATAGACCGATCCCCCGATTTTACTTCTTGGGCTTCTAGAAACCATAGTTTCTATCCGATTTCCTTGAAATTGGAAATCTAGAGGTATTTTAGGACCGTAAATATGTGTGCCGAATATGGTGTGTATCGGTCTACGGTTTGCTATAGCCCCCATATATACCGTTTTCCCGTGTTTACTTCTTGAGCTTCTATAGTTATTTTAAGACCAAAAATAGGTGTGTCGTAAATGGGATGTATCGGCTCATGTTTTGGTATAGCCTCCATATAGACCAATCTCCCCAATTTACTTCTTGAGCTTCTAGAAACCGTATTTTGTGTTCCTAAAATACTTCTAGATCTGAAATCTAGAGGTATTTTAGGAATACAAATATGTGTGCCGAAAATGGTGCCTACCGGTCCATATTTTGGCTTAGCCCCCATATATGGCGACACTTTGGCAAGTCGAACCTTTTCTAAGGTAACGACATCAAAAGGCGATAATCCCTCACGAAAGAGATTCAAAGAACGCAGAAATGCTTTGTTTATCCTAAAGAAATTAGGATCTGTCGATCCAAGCACGTTGTTGGCTAAGCAATGCGATTCCTTAAAATGGGCTCAAGGAATTCTTGAAGCTGGAAAAAGGGAACGATCACCGGATGAACTGCCATCCTCTAAACGGGATCAAAGATCTTTTGTCTCAGTTGCAAAAGACAGCCTTGTGATGGCTATCATTAATAAAGGAGCATTGGACGGTATGGTTCCAAAGCAAAAATGAGGGGAAATTGAGAACGCGATGTCTGGTGTCAACTCAGAGGTGCGAAAAAAAATTCCCGGATCAAGTCCTCGACGGCAAGATGCTGGATAGTATAAAGGACGACATAAGTTAATAGCATTTGTGGACCATAGGTCTATGGATTGCTTTAAAGCTGCTTTGATACTAATTGGTGAAGTTTGGGAAGGAGCCGCTTTGGAGTTAGACATACCGGCTAAACCTAGAGCACATGCATGGATACCTGCAAACCCTCCTGATCCTGAGTCGAAACTAAACAGACTAAAGGAATGTAACCCAGATCTTCCAACCGCCGATTGGAAGGTTGATCGTTTGGATGAGGATGAGAGGGACCAAGACGAAATGCGGTGTTAATATTGAACATTGAGTCGCTGCCACATCTAGCCCAGACCCAAGGACGTATAAGTTATGGCTTTCATGTAGAGGTGTGCACGTGACACGAATTGTCGTGACTCACGAACATTTTCGTGATTCGTGCGTGAGTCGTGAGTCACGCTCATGACAACAGCGTGAGTGTGCGTGAGCGTGATTAACAAACCAAAATGTCGTGCGTGAGCGTGAGTCACGAAAATAATATCTTCGTGAGTGTGCATGAGTAAAGAATTACACTCACGAAAATATTCCTGCTCACCAACATAAAACGCTTAAGAGTTAAATTCAATTACAATTTTAGTGACACCTGGGATGTTAAGAGTTTAATAACACTCTCGATTTTAATAATGCTCATGTTTTCAGACACTTCGGTAAGGTAAATTAATCATAAAATTATTCGTGAGTCACGGTATTTTTCGTGCGTGAGTGTGCGTGAGTACAAATTTTCTTTTCGTGAGTGTGCTTGAGCGTTAGTCCTACCAAAAAATATCGTACGTGAGTGTGCTTGAGTATGATTTTTCAGTCATGAGTGTGCGTGAGCGTGAGTAAACTATTACTCACGTGCACACCTCTATTTTCATGATATCCATATGAAGGTATATAAAAGCGACCAGCCAAAGAATTCCGAAACGGACAAGCCTCCGGTAGAGTCAGAAGTGAAAAAATCTTGCGAAGCCGAAGGAGACATAAAAACTGCAGACATCGACGAACATCGGGAAGTTAATACAGGCTCAAACATCACCAAAGCTGAACCGCGGATTGTTGCGAGAATCAACGAGATCTGTGAAGAGGAAGCCCTTGATGACTCAATTGAAATGAAAATTTGGATGGTTTTACGGTTCCTGCAGATAAATCTTCACCATTGTAAGGCCGCTTGTGCTGCCTTAAAAGTTCTCCTGATGAAAGGAGACATAGATATAGTTCTTATTCAAGAACCATACATATATAAGAATAAGATCTGTGAATTAAAGGGTGATACGGTCCAAATTTGGTCAATATTAACTTGACGTATTTCTTTCAATTTTGCATTTAAAAAACCTGAACACCCCTCATTTTGAAGGTGTGTGTGTATAGAATGTTGCTCCTATTTTGATTTTGGAATTCACTCTTCAGTTGTCAAAATGCCGTCCAAGCAAGAAGAGCAGCGTATCAAAATTTTCCTCGCGCATCGCGAAAATCCGAGCTACTCGCACGCAAAGCTGGCAAAATCGCTAAAAGTTGCCAAATCAACCGTTAAAAATGTAATTAAAGTGTTTGGGGAACGTTTGTCGACAGCCAGGAAGTCTGGATCGGGGGGAAATCGAAAACCGGAAGCCGCTGAGACGACAAAGAGAGTTGCCGGTAGTTTCAAGCGAAACCCTAACCTCTCTCTCCGAGATGCCGCAAATAAGCTGGGTGTATCGTCTACAACCGTGCATCGAGCCAAAAAACGAGCCGGACTATCGACTTACAAGAAGATAGTGACTCCAAATCGCGATGATAAATAAAATACGACGGCCAAAGCGCGATCCCGAAGGCTGTTCACGACGATGCTGACGAAGTTTGACTGCGTGGTAATGGACGACGAAACCTACGTCAAAGCCGACTACAAGCAGCTTCCGGGACAGGAGTTTTATGCGGCAAAAGGAAGAGGAAAGGTAGCAGATATTTTCAAGCACATAAAACTGTCAAAGTTCGCAAAGAAATATCTGGTTTGGCAAGCCATCTGTACCTGTGGCTTGAAAAGCAGCATTTTCATAGCTTCCGGGACTGTCAACCAAGAAATTTACGTGAAAGAGTGTTTGAATAAACGTCTGCTGCCTTTCCTGAAGAAACACGGTTGTTCCGTACTGTTTTGGCCGGATTTGGTATCTTGGCATTACGGTAAAAAGGCCATGGAGTGGTACGCCGCCAACAACGTGCAGATGGTTCCCAAGGACAAGAACCCTCCCAACACGCCAGAGCTCCGCCCAATTGAGAAATACTGGGCTATTGTCAAGCGGAACCTAAAGAAGACCAAAAAACTGCTAAGGACGAGCAGCAGTTCAAGGCAAACTGGCTTTCTGCGGCGAAGAAGGTGGACAAGGTGGATGTACAAAATCTGATGGCAGGTGTCAAGCGTGTGGCCCGGCAATTCGGATTTGGAAAAGCGAAAGCCTAACTGAATATTTTTCTTGAATTTTATACTAATTGAACTTGAAAAAGAAATTTAATTTGATTTTTTAAATAAACGATTTCACCGATTTACACGCGTTTTCCCTTGACCAAATTTTGACCGTATCACCCTTTAAGCACTCCGGGTTTCAAACTTTTGCATAATACCGGTAAAGAAAAAAATCGAGCATGTATAATTGCTAAAACGAACTAAACTTGTTTCTGCTTCCTTTCCGTATATATACCGATTTTCCGTGTTTACTTCCTAAAAATTTGAAATCTAGAGGTTTTTAGGACCATTAATAGGTTTTCAGAAAATGGTGTGAATCGGTCCATATTCTGGTGTAGCCTCTATAAAGACCGATCTTCCGAGTTTACTTCTTGGGCTTCTGTAAACCGTAGTCTTTATCCAATTTGCCTGAAATTTGAAATCTAGAGGTTTATTAGGGTCATAAAATCGGGCTGTTACATTAACCTAACCATATTCGGGAAGCATACTGGTTGAAATGATCTGCTTAGGAGAATATCTGTCATTAAACACCCTGAAATTCTATATATTATCAACTCGCTACGACTAAGAGTTTTCAAAGGAAACTATTATGAGTATATTTAATTCATGGTGGTGGGTATTTAAGATTCGGCCCGGCCGAACTTACTGCTGTATATACTTGTTTTATGTAAATATACCCATTTTAAAGTCGAATTACCTAAATCTAAGGATAAAACGTTTTCAATGAAACAGATATCAATTTTTGGTCAAGTAAAAACTCTTTTGTATTCTTCTTCCTTGCTACTCAAAAATGGCTTCGTATTTTAAGAACATGAAATCTTTGTGCTTACGATAGTATTTTTTTTGTTCAGTGTAGATAAGTCTGACTTCCGCATACCATTTGTGTGCGCATCCCAAATGCTGGTCTCAAATTCATGGTCTCGATAATTCTTCCAAGTTCTGAAACATTTACATCATATTGTCTGACCATATTCGTGATCTTCTCTATCCGATATTCTAGATTTTCTGTTAGATGCTAGAGTAAGAAATATTTCCAAGATTACGAACAAAAGTATAGAAGCAATAATTAACCAAGCCAAAATTGCAATGTGATCTGCACATTGACAAAGGTGAAGAGGTGATGATGTCATTATAGGTGTAGGTCTGGCAGAACCCAGAGCTATATTCGCAATGATAATCAAAATTGAATATCCTAGAAGCAAGGATAAAAGCAAGAAAGATAATCAAAAACTATATAAAATTATACAAAAGTGAGTCCTTACCATCCAATAACATTTCATAGACTTTGTCTGGGATTTTTGCTTGTCTGAAGTTTATTGCACGCAGATTTTTTATTTGGTAAAATGCATTTCTTTATATAGTCTCATAAGCCTTATGTGACTTAATGCATCGCATATTTGGACAGGTGATTTTTGAATAGCAATTTATAAACATCAATTTATATACGGCCGAAAGTTCGACTAGGCCGAAACATATTTACCCTCCTCCAGAAAACTCAAAAGTTAAAATGTTGCGGTAAAATGTAAAGGGTGGTTAAAATTTCTAAGGCCGATGTTGATTTTGAATAAAACACAAACTATTTAGGAAATTATTGTAATTTTATTTTATTATGATATATTAGTATTACTCAATTATGTATGGAACAAAATATCGGCCAAATGGGCGCCGCGGCCTCGGTGGCACACCTTCATCCGATGGTCCAATGACGCTGAGGCATAATGGAGGTTCTATGCCGTTAATGTGCCGAATTATCTCATCCTTTAGCTCTTGAATTATTGCTGGCTTATCGACGTACACCTTTTCTTTCAAATAACCCCAAAGAAAAAAGTCCAACGTTTGACACCGTCACATGATCTTGGCGGCCAATTGACATCGCCATTACGTGAGATAACACGGCCATTGAATTTGTTGCGCAAAAGAGCGATTGTTTCGTTAGCTGTGTGGCAAGTGGCACCGTCCTGCTGAAACCACATATCGCCCACACCCATATCTTCCAATTCGGGCCATAAAAAGTTCGTTATCATCTCACGATAGCGAACACCATTCACAGTAACTGCCTGACCGGCCTTTGGAAAAAATACGGCCCGATGATGCCGCCAGCCCATAAACCGCACCAAACAGTCAATCTTTATGGGTGCATTGGTTTTTCGACAATCACTCTTGGATTCTCATTCGCCCAAATGCGGTAATTCTGTTTATTGACGAAAATGTGCCTCATCACTGAAGATGATTTTCTTCGAAAATTGATCATCCACTGTTGCCATTTCTTGGAACCATTTAACACGTTGTTGGGTTGTGCATCTCTCCATGGTTGAAATTGAGTATGTCTGAAATAGAGAAATGTCAAATAAAATTCGGTAAAAAACTTGGCGTTTAGGTGTGGTTCACATTCAACATCGGCCCTTACAATTTAACCACCCTTTATATAACAGGTTGGCTGATAAGTCCCCGGTCTATCAAAGAAAAACACATTTTTTTGTCAAAATTAGTTTTTATTATTCAACATAGTTCCCTTCAAGAGCGATACAACGATTATAACGACCTTCCAATTTTTTGATACCATGTTGGTAGTACTCCTCCTTCGGTTTTGCCTCAAAATAGGCCTCAGTATCGGCGATTACCTCTTCATTGCAGCCAAATTTTTTCCATGCGAGCATCCTCTTGAGGTCTGAGAACAAGAAAAAGTCGCTGTGGGCCAGATCTGGAGAATACTGTGGGTGGGGAAGCAATTCGAAGCCCAATTCATGAATTTTTTGCCATCGTTCTCAATGACTTGTGGCACTGTGCGTTGTCTTGGTGGAACAACACTTTTTTCTTCTTCATATGGGCCGTTTTGCCGCGATTTCGACCTTCAAACGCTCCAATAACGCCATATAATAGTCACTGTTGATGGGTTTTTCCTTCTCAAGAGAATCGATAAAAATTATTCCATGCGCATCCCAAAAAACAGAGACCATTACTTTGCCAGCGGACTTTTGAGTCTTTCCACGCTTCGGAGACGGTTCACCGGTCTCTGTCCACTCAGCCGATTGTCGATTGGACTCAGGAGTGTAGTGATGGAGCCATGTTTCATCCATTGTCACATATCGACGGAAAAACTCGGGTGTATTACGAGTTAACAGCTGCAAACACCGCTCAGAATCATCAAGACGTTGTTGTTTTTGGTCAAATGTGAGCTCGCGCGGTACCCATTTTTCACAGAGCTGCTGCATATCCAAATATTGATGAATGATATGACCAACACGTTCCTTTGATATCTTTAAGGCCTCTGCTATCTCGATCAACTTCATTTTACGGTCATTCAAAATCATTTTGTGGATTTTGTTGATGTTTTCGTCGGTAACGACCTCATTCGGGAGTCCACTGCGTTCACCGTACTCCGTCCTCATTTCACCACGCTTGAATTTTGCATACCAATCAATTATTGTTGATTTCCCTGGGGCAAAGTCCGGAAACTCATTATCAAGCCAAGTTTTTGCCTGCTCCGTATTTTTTCCCTTCAGAAAACAGTATTTTATCAAAACACGAAAGTCCTTTTTTCCACTTTTTTAACAATAACGAAAGTTGCTTCACAAAAGACGCTCTATCTAACAAACTAATTGACTTACAGACGTCAAATTTTGATACGAATCATTTGAAGGTTGGTACTATATAAAAATAATATGCATTTAATACTAGCGACGCCATCTATGTGTCAGACCGGGGACTTATCAGCCAACCTGTTAATTATGAACCGATATCGACCAATTTTTGCATGGTTGTTAGAACACATATACTGACATCATGTACCATGAGTCTCCAGAAGTAAAATCTGCGCACAAACAATTTTTTGTTGATTCAATCACTTGATCCAATTAATTATTTAATTGGAATGCCTTCAATCACAGAAATGATAGTATCAATTAAAAAATCAATTGATCCAATTAAAAAATTTAATTGATACTATTTTTATATGGGGCCTAAATATAGTTATTGACTGGTATTGACCAATTTTTGCATGGTTGCTAGAACATACACACTAACATCACGTATCAAATTTCTACCAGATCGGATTAAATTTACTCCTCAGGGAGATCAAAAGTCAAATCTGGCGGTCAGGTTTTACGGAGGTTATAGCTAAAAGTAGTCCTAGTTTAGGTTAGGTTGCAGCCCGATATTTAAGGCTCACTTAGACAAATCAGTTCATTGCGTTACCACAGTGGAGAACTTCTCCGTTATCACTGCGTGCTGCCCGATTCTATATTTATCCCAATGACAAGGGACCTCTTTTTTTATAGCCGAGTCCATACATTGCGGTGAAACCATTTAGAAAAATTTTGCAACATTCAGAAATATCTCCAGCATTAGTAAGAGGGGATAATCCAACGCTGAAAAACTTGTTGGCGTTTGGTCGAAACTGGGATTGAACTCATGACCCTTTGTATGCATGGCGGGTATGATAAAGTTAAAGTGGCAGCCCGATTAAATTTCAGGCTCACTTAGACTATTCAGTCCATTGTGATGCATGGCGGGTATGCTAACCACGGTGGCTCCAGGTGGTCCTAATAGATGGTTCTTTTATAAATTTCAGGCTCACTTAGACTATTCAGTCCATTGTGATGCATGGCGGGTATGCTAACCACGGTGGCTCCAGGTGGTCCTAATAGATGGTTCTTTTATAATAATATTGATAGCTAATGTCGTTCAGAAGTTGGCGTGATTTAAACAGACGGACAGACATAGTTAAATCGACTCCGAATTTCACCACACGCAGAATATAACATATACAGTGGGTAGCAAAACCGAGTGCATGTTGACCACTTAGGAGTACGTCTTATTTGCTTAATACTAACCGTCTACTGAGTCCAAGGTCCTTACCAGTATTGTCCTATTGCATCAAGTTAAAAACGGTATATGTTTGTTTCATCTGACCATTTAACTTATTTCTAGTTATCAACGACCCAATCTTTGTGGGCCTTACTAGACATTTTCTAATTACTAAAGATTGCAAAACGTGAAAAGATGCGCTCGGTTTTGTTCCCCACTGTATATATACTTTATGGGGGATAATACGCCTTCCATACTATTAGGTTTACGGCGCACTTATGTGTGGAACTAAACTACCTCTAGATTTCCAATTTCAGATAAATCGGTTAAAAATTGCCGTTTCCAGAAGCCCAAGAAGTCAAATCAGGAGATCGGGCTATATGGGGGCTGTACCGAAACATGGACCAATCGGGCAATATGGGGGCTATACCAAACCGATACACACCATAGTCAGCACCAGAGAATGAAGTCGACCCATTTTTGTTGGCGGCGGCTGACACTAAATTTTTGCCTCTGGCGGCTTGACGGCTAAGCCGATAAAAAATTCTCTATTCGGCGGCGCAAAATTATCTATTATAAAATCAATTTTAAGTTTTCCGAATTGTAATGAGATTAGTTGTACAACCAATCTTACAATCAAATTTACATTTAATTCAAATTTTTATACCCTCCACCATAGGATGGGGGTATATTAACTTTGTCATTCCGTTTGTAACACATCGAAATATTGCTCTAAGACCCCATAAAGTATATATATTCTGTATATCGTATATCGGCAGAGCCTCTAAGAGAAACAATTTTCATCCGATCCGGCTGAAATTTAGTACATGGTGTTAGTATATGGTCTCTAACAACCATGCAAAAACTGGTCAATATCGGTCCATAATTATATATAGCCCGCATATAAACCCATCCCCCGATTTGCCTTGCGGAGCCTCTAAGAGAAGCAAATTTCATCCGATCCGGCTAAATATAATATATAGCCCCCATATAAACCGATCACCAGATTTGACCTCCGGAGCCTCTTGGAAGACCAAAATTTATCTAATTCAGTTGAAATTTGGTACGTGATATTAATATATGGCCTCAAACAAAAATTGGTCGATATCGGTCTATAATTATATATAGGCCCCATATAAACCGATCCCCAGATTTGACCTCCGGAGCACTTTGGAAGAGCAAAATTCTTCGCATTCGGTTGAAATTTGGTACGTGATGTTAGTATAGGGTATCCAACAACCATGCAGGAATTGGTTCCTATCAGTCCATAATAATATATAGCTGCCATATAAACCGATCCCCAGATTTGACCTCCGGTGCTTTTTGGAGAAGCAAAATTCATCCGATCTGGTTGAAATTTGGTACGTGGTGGTAGTATTTGATATTTAACAACCATGTGAGTTGAAATTTGTGGATGACAGTCTTTCGTAGAAGTTTCTACGCAATCCATGGTGGAGGGTACATAAGATTCGGCCTGGCCGAACTTACGGCCGTATATACTTGTTTTGAGCTAAATTTTTGTAAAACTATTATAGCGACTTGATACTAATTGATTGAGGGTGGAAATTTCAAAATTTTGGCAAAACCTATAACAAATATTATTAAATTTTTTTTAGATTAATTGGCGGCTAAATTTGAGTCGAGATGAGTCGACATATTCGGCGGCAGCGTCGACTGCTAAAAACGGGTCGGCGACGGCTAAAATCGGCGGCGCGACTCGGCGACTTCACTATCTGGTCAGCACACTTATTTATGAACCCAAAGTAACTTTAGATTTTGAATATCAGGCAAATATAATACAAATTCGGATTTCTAGACGCTCAAGAAGTCAAATCATGAGATCCGGCTATATGTGCGCTAAATCCAAATGTAGAATCATACAGAATCCCACTACGGGGCATTACATTTTCCGGATTTTAACAACACTTCGCGAAAATCTCAAAATGTGGAGTAAAATTTAGTTCAAATTTCACACAAGGTGGGTCATTCTTCCCCTAAAAAGGTTTTGCTGTTTTTTTCCTGTGTATAAACGGCGCATAACAAACGGAATTACTAAGTTTGTATGCACTCTATCCTTTGGTAGAGGGTATACATTAAGAGACAATGAAAATAAATGCATAATAACTTTTAATTAAATCACACACAGAATGTGCCACAGTTATTTCGCCTTTATTATACAGAGTTGATTATACAAAGTGTTGCCAAGTTCTCATAGACAACACTTCAGTGTGTAAATATAACCATATCGATATACGGTAGGCGACGAACAAATAAACTTGTCGGCATAAATTTCCTCTTTCCTTGCTTCCGATTGTTTTTATTGTCAATGTATCATGATTTTTCAATATTATACATTGAAGTTGAATAACAACAAGTAATATCTTGCTATTTGCTGAATTATTTCAAGAAAAAAAAAAAGAATGCCTGATGGTGGGGTCAAAAATTTAATAAGCGATCAGAGCGATCTTCCACTGAGTAAATACATATATCCGTTTCATCGACTTCCGCATCGAAATATCTTTTCATCTCTATGTCTGGCCTATTATGCTCTGTCGCTTTTGAAGATGCTGCTATAAATGAGAGAACTTTGTCCTTTGCAGTGTTTTCAGAATATATACTAAAATAAAAACTAAATCTTTTCGATGTAGAAAAACAAGTAAAGTTTAAAATCGGGCGGGGCCGACTATATTATACCCTTCACCATTATGTAGACCAAAATTTGTGTTACCATCTGATTTCCTTCAAATTTGTAGGGAGTTATTATCAAGGTTTATATTCCCATATACAAATATATATATCTGAAACGATTTGGAGACAATTCTTTGTACTTCTACAAAATCGCTAGAATTAAAAATTAAATCGGCTAACACCCTGGGAAACACAATATTAGTAAAAAATATGGGAAATATAAAGCTAGAGCAATTTTGATGCAATTGTACAAAAGAGCATTTATGATTTATACATATGTATTCGAAATATAAGACAATTTGAGTACACTGAAAAAATATTGTTGTAAGGCCAAAGATTTCATGTCCTTAAAATACGAATGCAAATTTTGCTTAGCATAGAAGACGCATTTCTCTAATATAAAGTTTTCTTCCTTGTCCAAAAGTCGATAAACTTTTCAATGAAGTCGTATTGTCCTTATAATTACGTGATTTGACTTGAAAATGGGTATCATAAAGGGTGATACGGTCAAAATTTGGTCAAGGGAAAACGCATGTAAATCGGTGAAATCGTTTATTTAAAAAATCAAATTAAATTTCTTTGATTAATGTTTGATTAAACATTTATAAATTCTTATAAGGTTGAGCTACAAGTAGCAAGTTTGATGTTGCAGCGTCTATCTGACAGTGATTTTATTCTCGATAGATGCTGCCCCCATCTGGAAAAATATCTGAAAAACTATCACTTTATTCCATTTGGAAAGTAGAAAATTGTTCACCAACATACCTTTCACAATTTTACGAAATAGCTATGTTTTCGGCACTTCATTTTCGTTTATATTTAAATAAATTATAGTAAGCTAGTTGCGCTTGGTGTTTCACAAAATATAAAATGGCTCTAGTAACAATAGTGTTGGCAAAATACTTTCATGTACATTTCGTACTTTTTGAAACGTTTCCCCATCACATTTGGTGATTGTTGTAGTGTCACTTGCGAGTCTGTGGTAGCGATGAGGATGAAATGGAACTTTGAAATGCTGGCAGGGTAATAATATTGCCCGATTTTCTCGAATTTTGATTAATTGCTCACATTAATTGAGCGGTTTCCTCTTTTTTAATAATGGACTCAATATTAGTTATATACTAACTCTGTAGGTGCAAAATCAACTACAGCTACAACTATATATAATATCAGACATTTTTGTTCAGATTGTGCCAAAACTCCCATAAAAATGTACCCCTTAATGATCTTAAATATGGAAATGCGGTTTATCGCTCAAAACAATACCAATGTTACCCCACAAATGCTTTTGTTTACTAATTCAGTAGGGTTGGTTTAGGTAGGAAAGTAGGGCCCCGCTCGACTTTCTACTTTACATACTTATTATACCCTCCACCATAGGATGGGGGTATATTAACTTTGTCATTTAGTTTGTAACACATCGAAATATTGCTCTAAGACCCCATAAAGTATATATATTCTGGGTCGTGGTGAAATTCTGAGTCGATCTGAGCATGTCCGTCCGTCCGTCCGTCTGTTGAAATCACGCTAACTTGCGAACGAAACAAGCTATCGACTTGAAACTTGGCACAAGTAGTTGTTATTGATGTAGGTCGGATGGTATTGCAAATGGGCCATATTGGTCCACTTTTACGTATAGCCCCCATATAAACGGACCACCAAATTTGGCTTGCAGACCAGCGTTGCCAATTTAGCTTTTTTCCCGCTAGATTTGGCTTTTTTTGAAGACGTTTAGCGGGAAAAAAATGCATTTAGCTTTTAGCTTTTTTTCTGGCTTTTTTTCATGACCCTTTTAGCTATTTTTGGCTTTTTTATTTTCGACATGTTTCTATTGAAATATGGAAAAATCGGCGTTTTTATCTAAGCCTTGCTGCAAGTATAAGGGTTTCCACATATTTCAAAGCTCAGTTGAAACATTAATAATGAGTCCAGCCATTATGCGGGCATTTTTGTAGCAAATACACCTTGTTGTAAAGTTTTTTCATTATATACATAAAAGTTATCGTAAACTTTAAATCTACTATTACCATACAAATTTGTTAGATAAACAGTCAGTAAATTATTGGGAATATTATCATTTGACTCGTTTATCCTTTTTATGTTATTATAATATTCTAAAGTTATTACGATATTACTAAATTAAAATAGTAGATGTGAATAGCTTTGTGCACTGAAAAAATATTGTCGTCTACTTAAAATACGAACGCGAATTTTGGTTATAATAGCATTTGTGAATTTCTTTTATATAAACTGTTTTCCTTGTCCAAAAGACGACAAAATTGTCGTTTTGTCCTTATAATTAAGTGATTCAACTTAAAAATGGGTATGTTTTCATGAAAGAAGGAAGAATTAATGAAATAGTCTTTAAATGTGAGGAGTTTTTGCATCTTAACCACAAACCAAAATAGCGTTCAAAAATAGAAGATGTTTTTCAACACTTTATTTTAAAAACGTATATATACAATAATTTCTACTTGAAGTCGAGTCTGAATTTGGAAATTTAAGTTGGAGTTAGCACGTTTTTAAAGCAAAAGGAAAATGTTTTTACTGGGAAATGTAAACTATAGGAATTTTCTACAATTTAAATAAAAGTAATGTATTTCGAATTTTTCACAATTTCAAATCCAAACTAAAATTTTATTTAAAAAAATGACAAATCATTTTTTTACCAAATCCAAAGCATGCTTAGATCATTTAATATTTTAAAATAACAAGTAAATAAAATAGAGGTGTTGGGAAGGTAGCTCTCACAAAACGAAGGACTTCCAGTAAAAAATTTGTGATAGTAATCAAAATGTATCGAATACTCAAACAGAGCTAATATGCCTTAGATATTGTTACAGTCTCACAGAAGTGGAATTAAAATGAAAATAATATGCATTGTAAGTGAAATAAAGCCTTTAAGTTTGTTAAATTTCAATCAAAAATGTGACTTTTGATACAAAAAATTTAGCTTTTTTTCTAGCTATTTTTTAACATTTTTTAGCTTTTTTTAGCTATTTTTTTGGACAAATCTAGCGGTTTTTGGTGAAACAATTCTGGCAACGCTGTTGCAGACCCTCTAAGAGAAGCAAATTTCATCCGATCCGGCTGAAATTTGGTACATGGTGTTAGTATATGTTCTCTAACAACCCTGCAAAAATTGGTCCACATCGGCCAATAATTATATATAGCCCCCATATAAAACGATCCGCCTATTTGGCTTTTGGAGCCTTTAAGAGAAGCAAATTTTATCCGATCCGTCTGAAATTTGGTACATGGTGTTAGTATATGGCCTCAAACGCCCATGCAAAAAATTGGTAGAAATCGGTCCATAATTATATATAGGCCCCATTTAAAATTTAGTTAATTTGTCAACAGCAGCAATCAGTGCCATCATAAAATTATTTACAAGTTTATCGAGATATGCATGGACACCAATTGCGAAGTTATAGATCACCAATAATTAAATATTTTATGAAAATTTTATTGTTTTTTTTTTATTTGTGCTAGATCTAAATTTAGCTTCAAGATGCTTCTGATTACTGTGGTGTTATAAGAGCGCACCAGACTGATAAACCGAACTAATTAAATATAATTTATACAATTCAATCATTATTTCATGAATTAAATTAAATGAATTTTAAAATTGAATTAATTTCCACAATGAGATCGTTTTATATAGATGAATCTATAAATAATTTTGAACCAATTCTCGTATGATATGTAGAGTGTCAAATTTCACGCACAAAATTTAAACTGGATCGTATAAAATTTGCTCTTCCAAGAGGCTCCGTACGTCAAATCTGGGGATCGGTGAACCAATGTTTGCATGGTTGTTAGAGGACATATATCTATATCGCGTATAAAAAATATTAAACGGATCGGATGAAGTTTGCACTTCCAAGAGGCTCCGAAAATCAAATCTTGGAGTCGATTTATATGGAAACTATATAATATGGGCCATTTTCAATACCATTCGACCTACGGCTAACCTGGTGCAATGGTTAGCATGCCCGCCTTGCATACACAAGGTCGTGGGTTCGATTTCTGCTTTGACCGAACACCAAAAAGTTTTTCAGCGGTGGATTATCCCACCTCAGTAATGCTGGTGACATTTCTGAGGGTTTCAAAGCTTCTCTAAGTTTCACTGCAATGAGGTTCGCCGTTCGGACTCGGCTATAAAAATAAGGTCCCTTGTCATTGAGCTTAACATGGAATCGGGCAGCATTCAGTGATAAGATAGAAGTTCACCAATGTGGTATCACAATGGACTGAATAGTCTAAGTGAGCCTGATACATCGGGCTGCCACCTAACCTAACCTAACCTACATCAAAAACAACTATTTGTATCAAGTTTCAAGTCTATAGCTTGATTCGTTCGAAAGTTAGCGTGATTTCAACAACCGGACGGACAGGCATCGCTAGATCGACTCAGAATTTCTCCACGACCCTGAATATCAAAGTAAAGTGTACAAAGAGATTGCATCTTTTGCTGCATTAAGATTTAAGTACTGCTCTGAAAAAAATTTTTACGTTATATTAAAAATTACGCAACCTAACTTTTATGATACGCAATTTACAAAATATTAAGGAAAAATTTCTCTAAAGTAATGAACTTTTAATTAAAATTAAGTTTTAATTTTTGCCTAAATTTTATTAGTAACATTAGGACACACATTTTCGAAATTTACGTCCCTTCGTTAACGTCGTATGTCTTTGAACTAAGGCAAATTTTCCTTAAAATAATTTAAAGAAATTGTCCTTATAAAGGGTGATTTGTTAAGAGCTTGATAACTTTAAAAAAAAAAAACGCATAAAATTTGCAAAATCTCATCGGTTCTTTATTTGAAACGTTAGATTGGTCCATGACATTTACTTTTTGAAGATAATTTCATTTAAATGTTGACCGCGGCTGCGTCTTAGGTGGTCCATTCGGAAAGTCCAATTTTGGGCAACTTTTTCGAGCATTTCGGCCGGAATAGCCCGAATTTCTTCGGAAATGTTGTCTTCCAAAGCTGGAATAGTTGCTGGCTTATTTCTGTAGACTTTAGACTTGACGTAGCCCCACAAAAAATAGTCTAAAGGCGTCAAATCGCATGATCTTGGTGGCCAACTTACCGGTCCATTTCTTGAGATGAATTGTTCTCCGAAGTTTTCCCTCAAAATGGCCATAGAATCGCGAGCTGTGTGGCATGTAGCGCCATCTTGTTGAAACCACATGTCAACCAAGTTCAGTTCTTCCATTTTTGGCAACAAAAAGTTTGTTAGCATCGAACGATAGCGATCGCCATTCACCGTAACGTTGCGTCCAACAGCATCTTTGAAAAAATACGGTCCAATGATTCCACCAGCGTACAAACCACACCAAACAGTGCATTTTTCGGGATGCATGGGCAGTTCTTGAACGGCTTCTGGTTGCTCTTCACTCCAAATGCGGCAATTTTGCTTATTTACGTAGCCATTCAACCAGAAATGAGCCTCATCGCTGAACAAAATTTGTCGATAAAAAAGCGGATTTTCTGCCAACTTTTCTAGGGCCCATTCACTGAAAATTCGACGTTGTGGCTCGTTAGTAAGTCTATTCATGATGAAATGTCAAAGCATACTGAGCATCTTTCTCTTTGACACCATGTCTGAAATCCCACGTGATCTGTCAAATACTAATGCATGAAAATCCTAACCTCAAAAGAATCACCCTTTATTAACTGAAATATTGAATCTTTAGATTTAAGATAAAAACGCTTCAAATATAGGCTAAGAATTATTTTGAGTATTTAACCCTTGTGTATGTGATAACACCGGATGCGATACCAGCGTGATAAGGTCCCGTGGGACCTATAATAAAAAACGAATGGTAGAGAGGTTATCCCTACGATATTTTTCGATTATTTACTATGGGTGGAGTCTTCTTTGACTCACAAATTGCTTACACAGAAAAAAAAGTGTCTCGTAAATTTAAGAAGATTTTTACAATAATTTATTACAAGAATTTTCCAGAATTTTAGTTCATTTTTCGTATCTTCAACGAAAATTAACTACTCGAAAGGAAATTTTACAAATTCTAAGTAGCAATCGTTTAGTTCATGGCCTACAAAATACGATGGAAATTTCCTTAAAAAAATTCTTAACTGGTAGTTAAAAATTCGTTTGTCATGCTATAAAACTACTTGTGAAATGTAAAGTATTTTCTAAATAATAAGTGCAATTTACCATAAGATTTTTTTGTATGAGAAAATATTTCTGTACGAAAAATGAACTTGAAAGTGGATAGCAATTTCTTACTGACAATTCCTATGGTTAATAATTGTTGGTAAAAAATTTCCCAATGAAATATTTTTAGTTCACATGTAATTAAATTTATAGACATTTTCGTCAAAAATGGGTAGATATCATTTCATAAAGTTTTTGCTAATTTTAAGTTAAACGTTTCATCGTTCTTATACTGATATGCATTTAAGAGTATTGTTTTTAGAGTAAATTGTGGACAGATGCGATGAACTAACGCATAGTACAGAGATCTTTCTCGTCAAAGTGGAATATGTTTAATGTAATGATGATGTTACTTGATTTTTTTTGAGAGTGAGAGCATGCAATGCAATAATGAGAAATGGTAGCAAGTGATGGGGATGTTGTGTATATTTGAGCGTGGGGTTGTTTTTGTTCTTACAGTGGTTTGTGTGTGTGTTTATTATTGGCGAATGGTTTATTTGTCTGGATGAGGTGTTGTTTTCAATGAAGGCACATGTGTTTTTGTTGCTGTAGGAATGTTTTGGTTTTGCTTGGTTTTGTTTGGCATGCTTCAGTTGTATAGTTGGCGTTGGCTGTGCATCTTTTTAGCAAGTATGTAACAAGGGAATATAAAGGTATGGAATATTTTGGTTTTATTTTTGGTTTTTAGACATATATTGGTGTTTGTTTATTAAAACTTTGAAATGAAAGTTATTAATATTTTAGCGATGAGATGTACGATGGCGAAGTGATGATCGGTAGCTTAGAAAAAAGTTATTAAGAATGTTCAATATTTAGGAAAAAATGCTGAAATGGAAAGTATATTGAAATTGTTTTATCTAATTTAATTTTTATTATTCAATGTAAAAAATAAATATTCAATTTCAGAGTAACTCCAGATGAATTTGGAAAATTGTTTGTTACACCTCAGCGTATAGTTTAATGATAAATAGGTAAGAGTTCTTTTTCAATGTGGTTTTCTATTAAAAAATAATATTCTTTATGTATATTATTATTTGCTAATTATTATTATTATTTTTTTTTTTTTTAACAAGTTTCATGTTTTTCTTTGTTGTAAAAAAATATCTAAGTTAAGAGCAACCCCAGATGGATTCGGGCAAATTTTTTATATATCTCCTCAGCGTATAATTTAATAGAGAAGTGGTAAGTTTTCTTTTAAAAATTGGCTTTCTTCTCACTAGAATATTTACGTTTTAATGACATTATTATTGTCAAAAATTACAGGTTTTTAATACCTTATTTTAGTATTACTTTAATCAAATATTTTTGGAAAAGTTTTGTTACACCTCATCATATAGTTTAATCACAAATTGGTAAGTATTCTTTTTAAAATGTGGTTTTCTTTTAAAAAGGATATTTTTTATTTATATCATTATTTGCTAATTATTATTATTATTATTATTTTTTTTTTTTGAAACTAGTTTAATGTTTTTCTTTGTTGTAAAAAAATATTTAATTTCATAGCAACCCCAAGAGTGATTCGGGCATATTTTTATATTCCTCCTCAGCGTATAATTTGATAGAGAAGTGGTAAGTTTTCTTTTAAAATTTGGCTTTCTTTTCACTAGAATATTTAAATTTTTATGACCTTTTTATTATCAAAATTACATACCTTATTTTAGTATTACAATAATCAAATATTTTTGGAAACAAATTTAATATTTTTATTGTAAAAAACAAATATTTAATTTCAGAATAACAATTTGGAAACATTTTTATGAATTGGTAAGCTTTCTTTAACATTCTTTTAACCAGAATATTTAGTTTTTGTTTATGCATATTATTTCTTTAATTAGATTTATTTGGAAACCAATTTAATGTTTTCTATTTAATGTAAAAAATAAATATTTAATTTCAGAGTATCCCCAAATGAATTTCGATAACTTTTTAACCTCAGCGTACAATTTAATAGAGAATTGGTAAGTTTTATATTAAAACTTTGGCTTTCTTTTGAAAAGAATATTTATTGTATTATGTCCTTCACATCGATAACAACACAGTTTTATGAGTTAATATATTACTTAATTCATTATTTCTCTAATTGTTTCAGGTACAAACTTTATGAGGTACGTTTATCTAAGAAAAGTTGAATTCCTTACACTATTTAATAAAATGCCCCCAAATATGGTAAGTTACAAGCTAATTTAAAGAGATTAAAAATTATATTTTATTACATGTTAATTTTTAACAATTTTCATTATTCCTTCCATTTTTTTCAGCAAGATATGTGAATATATTAACGATGAATAAAAAACTAAGGAAAAGTCAAAATGTCCAAATAGCGAGTTAAAATAAACTACTTTCTTGTTCCACGTGGTCATAATTTTTATTCACAAAAACATTGTATTAAGAACTCTCATCATAAGTTTTTATAATAAAGTACTTTTGCTTAAAGAAAGTTGAATTTTAATGTATGAAAATTTTCATAACAGTAAAACGGGTTGTTGTTCCTTTAATTATTTAATTTCTCTGTACTGTGGAATGATTGATTTAAAAATAGTTTAGTCGTCGACATTTTAAGGAGACTGTTAACCGCTTTTTATTATCGGGTTTCCCAAAAAATAAGCAGGTAAACCAAAATAATACTGAGTTTTTAACTTGGTAGGGGTATATAAATCTTATGGTGTTGTAAAAATGAACTAAAATACAATGTTATAGATTAACTAAAATTTAAGAGAATTATAAACTAGACAAGTTGAAAAAAATCTTAAGGGCTAAATCATGGTCAATATTACTACAGTTTAGTTCATTTTGCAATGGAAAAGGGTTCACTGTTTTTTCAGTGTATATAGATATTTGTTTGTAAATATAGAGTTTTTTTTTTTTAATTTTTAATAGAACACAGATAATGTTAAAATGTTTGATTAGTATTCTAGAGGCCCTCATGTTTGTCACAGCCGAGGTATCTATAATATCCTTATACGTACCAAGCAACAATATATTGTTTTGGTAGTTGAATGTTCTGAACAAACTGGATTTTTGAAGGAAAAACAATGCGATTTTTTTTAGTGACGCTCGTTTTGTTCGCAATATTATGTGTATAGTGGTTGCTTCAAACTTGGTCTAAATTGACGAACATCTTGCCAAATTCCAGAAGCCGATGGGTCTGCAATATGTATAGAAATATAAAAACTTGGATCGACCATGATTTCTATGAAGTTCAAATAACTTGTTTTCCACTTGTAGTTTCGCATATCCTCGGAAGACATAAAATTATGCACTACGAAGCAACGAAACCCATGGAAACTTCAAAAATGACAAATTCTACTAAATAACGGTATTTTCTGAAATGATGTTATTGTTATTAATTGTTCCAAATACAAAAATCGCAATATCTTTACGCTGCTTTTTAAACTGCGCTGAAACCACTAATGTAATTAGTGGTAGGTCCCATTGGACCTCATCACGCAGAATCGCACTAAACTTTTTAAAATACCTATAAAAACCGATTTAATGATTCAATCACATAATAATTTACAGTTTTCAACTTAAAATATTTTCATACAAGAAGTCATAAACCATCACGTTGCAAATCATGCAAAAGATAAAGTTATGTAGGAATAAAAATCAAAAAAGTCCAGCGGGACCACATCACGCACAGAAGGGTTAAACCGATCCCCCAATTTGACCTCCGGAGCCCCTTGGAAGAGCAAAATTCATCCGATTCGGTTGAAATTTGGTACGTGATGTTAGTATATGGTATTCAACAACGATGCAGGAAGTGGTTCATATCAGTCCATAATTACCCAGCAAAAAAATTTGGAAGTTCTTCCAAAGGCTCAACTTTAAAAGCACTTCCGGAAAATGCACTCACAATGATGTTCTTTATTTTAACTACCCAAGATGTTCTTTTAATTAAATTTTTTATAACTTGGTTTTTTTTCATACTTTTATTTAATGGGTAATTTTAACTTTTTGTTTCAAATAGGTTAAATACAGAGTAAGAATTCATAAAATGGTACAATCTGAAAAAATTGTGAATTTTTGAAAATATTTGAGGTCAAACGTTTCCGACAAGCGTAAGAATCCATTAAAAATTATAAAAACTTATAAAAATTATTTATTTGACAAAATATCACAGAATTGTTTAATTTACATCCAAAACATTGAATTCGGATCACACCTAAAGAAGTTATGCAAACTCAATGCAACGGCTGTTGAAATGGAGGACTTCCATCCTATGACAAGCCCATGTTAAATTCATCGCTTCTGCGTCAATTTTGCACCACTTCCGGATCCAAAAAGAACGTTTTCATTAATTTTTTGGCGACGCTTTTTTTGATGGGTATATATAGCCCCCATATAAACCCATCCCCAGATTTGACCTCCGGTGCCTTTTGGAGAATCAAAATTCATCCGATCTGGTTGAAATTTGGTACGTGGTGGTAGTATATGATATTTAACAACCATGCCAAAAGTGGTCCATATCAGTCCATATCATATATAGCCGCCATATAAACCGATCCCGAGATTTGGTTTTTGAAGCCTCTTGGAGGAGCAAATTTCATTCGAGTCAGTTGAAATTTGGTACATTGTGCTAGTATGTGGCCGTTAACAACCATTCCAAATTAGGTCCATATCGGTCTATAGTTATATATAGCCCTCAGATAGATCCATCCCCAATCACAAAAATTGGTCCATATCAAGTTCATAATTGTATACAGCCCCCATATAAGCGACCCCAATATTTCAATTCTGGCTCTCTACGTACCGTGCAAAAGTCCATTCGTAATTATTTGTAGACTTACCACACATACCTTTTTTGTCTAATATATATACCAAGTATGGACTAACTCACAATTTAGAAAACGATTTAAGATACCATAACCCAGGTTAGGTTAGGTTAGGTTATGTGGCAGCCCGATGTATCAAGCTCACTTAGACTATTCAGTCCATTGTGATACCACAGTGGTGAACTTCTCTCTTATCACTGAGTGCTGCCCGATTCCATGTTAAGCTCAATGACAAGGGACCTCCTTTTTATAGCCGAGTCCGAACGGCGTTCCACATTCCAGTGAAACCACTTAGAGAAGCTTTGAAACCCTCAGAAATGTCACCAGCATTACTGAGGTGGGATAATCCACCGCTGAAAAACTTTTTGGTGTTCGGTCGTAGCAGGAATCGAATCCACGACCTTGTGTATGCAAGACGGGCATGCTAACCATTGCACCACGGTGGCTCCCAAACCATAACCCAATTACTTTGATTGTGGATGACAGTTTTTTGTAGAAGTTTCTACGCAATCCATGGTGGAGGGTACATAAGATTCGGCCTGGCCGAACTTACGGCCATATATTAGAGGTGTGCACGTGACACGAAATTGTCGTGACTCACGAACATTTTCGTGATTCGTGCGTGAGTCACGCACACTCATGACAACGGCGTGAGTGTGCGTAAGCGTGATTAACAAACCAAAATGTCGTGCGTGAGCGTGAGTCACGAAAATAATATCTTCGTGAGTGTGCGTGTTTAAAGAATTACACTCACGAAAATATTCCTGCATAAAACGCTTAAGAGTTAAATTCAATTACAATTTTAGTGACACCTGGGATGTTAAGAGTTTAACAACACTCTCGATTTTAATAAAGCTCATGTTTTCAGACACTTCAGTAAGGTAAATTAATCATAAAATTATTCGTGAGTCACGGTATTTTTCGTGAGTCACGACGTTTTCGTGCGTGAGTAGAAATTTTCTTTTCGTGAGTGTGCGTGAGTCCTACCAAAAAATATCGTGCGTGAGTATGATTTTTCAGTCGTGAGTGTGCGTGAGCGTGAGTAAACTATTACTCACGTGCACACCTCTACCATATATACGTGTTTTTTAATTAAAATCGTAAATAGGTTTTCAAATTCTGGTGGGGGGCCAACATTTTTCTGGGGATCTAAGCCCCCTCCCCAAAGGCTTAACTACGCTTATGCTCCTGGAGTGTTTGAAAAATGTATAACTTTAGATTTCTCTGTCATTTCTTTTTCACTTGGTTTCAAAATGATTGTTTACGCTTTAGAATATTTGTAAAATTTTAGATATACGAATTTTTGATTTACCACTTAATCACTTCCACGGTACATACTTGCGAGTTTATAAAATTCTAAAAACTGCGAAAAAACAAAACTTTTTTATGAAAATTGTCGACGAATTTGTGAATTCGTTCGGCGGCTTATTTCCGGCCGTTCTCATCCGTCAAGTCATCGGCGGAGGCGGCTCGATAATATCGTCGGCGGCTCTTCAGTTATGCCTCAGCGTTATCGAATATCTAAACTATCGAATAGATATGCGCTGCCGAGATAGCGGCGCCTATTTGGCTCATAAATTTTGTTCCACGCCTAATTAACTAACTGAGAAACTATACAATATCATACCATCAAATTGGTAATCAATGTCAATATCATTACTCATGTACAATTTATAATATTATGTATATCATTTCCAAGAAAGGGGCCTGATCTTGACCTATGGAATAAAATTTACATAAAAGAAATGGCTAATGTTATAGACTAACATGGTATAATCCCCTAGAGACATATAAATGACGATAAATAAAGTAATACATGATTAATAAAAAAAAAACAAATATTCAAAAAAGTTCAACAAAGAATACTAATCGTATGCTAAGAAGATGGAGCCAAGAAGAAAAGTAGCTTCTTGATTTTGATCTGTGTGGATTATGTGGGGTTTTTACTAGCATTTCTATATTCGAGAGGCTAAAATTAAATATTCCAGAAACGAAACTCCAATTAAATAAAAAAGAACATCAACAATTTGAGAATGGAGATGGAGAAATCTATAAAAGTTTCACCAATGTGAAATGAAAGTCCATAAACGATTTGACAATGAAAGGAATAACATTTTTGGGATTAGTAGCAGCTAGTGTGGCTTTTGTTAATGGTATGTTGGAGTATTCAATTGCTGATGAAGTATTGAAGTCTTATACAGTTTTTTTGTATTGGTCCTTAGCATATGGCATTGGCCTAAGTACCAACATAGGAAGCGCTTCTGGGAATGCTGGAGTAGGCCTAGAAGGATTTCGTGGATCGGCATCCGTTGGTATTGGTCACGGAGCTAATAATGGAGATAAAGGCAGCTATGGTGTTTCACATCTTGGTAAAGAAGGTCATGGTTCCCGAAATAAAGATAATTCAGCCGCATCATCTGTACAAGCTTCTGCAGTCATTGATCTTGGAGCAAGTGATGGAGATACAGGAAATTATGGTGGTTCAACTCCTATAAAAGGTGGCCATGGATCTGGTGGCAACGCAGGGTCATCTCAAGGCGTTGGTTTGGGTGCTAATGATGGAGGTAAAGGCAGTTATGGCGGTCATGTTTCCGGAATTAAAGAAAACTCTGCAGCATCCATAGGGTTTGGTTTGGAAACTGTCAACGGAGGTAAAGGCATCTATGGAGTTTCAGATTCTGGTAAAGGAGATCATGGTTCCGGCAACAAAGGTAACTCAGCCGCATCAACTATTGGATCAGCAGCAGGCATTGGTCTCGGAGCAAGCAGTGGAGTTGCAGGAAGTTATGGTGGTTCAACTTCTATAAAAGGAGGCCATGGTTATGGTGGTAAAGGCAACGCAGGATCACCCGTAGGCATTGGTTTGACCGTCAACAATGGAGGGAAAGACAGTTATGGCGGTCATGGTTCCGGAAGTAAAGGAAACTCTGCAGCATCTTCAGGTATTGGCCTGGAAACTACCAATGAAGGTAATGACAGTTATGGAAACTCGATTCCAAGTAAAGGAGATCATAGTTCTGGCAATAAATTTAACGCAGGTGCATCCGCATCAGCATCTGCTTCATTTGGCATTGGCCAAGCTTTTAACACCGCAGGAAAGGGTGAGTCATATCCTGGAAAAGGCCACGGTTCAGGCAATAAAGGCAATTCGGCGACATTAGCTTCAATTGGAATTGGTCTAGGTGTTAACCATGGAAATAAAGGCAGTTATAGTGGTTATGGTCCTGGCAACAAAAGCAATTCAGCAGCATCAATAGGCCCTGGTTTGGGTGCTAACAGTGGACCTAATCCTGACTATGGTGGTTATGGTTTTGGCAATAAAGGCAATACAGGATTATCGGCATCCGTAGGAATTGGATTGGGTGCTAGCAGTGGAGCTAAACCGAACTATGGTGGTCATGGCTCTGGCAGTAAAGGCAATTCTGGATCATTGGCTTCAGTAGGAATTGGCTTGGGTGGTAGCAATGGAGCTAAACCGAACTATGGTGGTTATGGTTCTGGAAATAAAGGCAACTCCGGCGCATCGACTTCAGTAGGAATTGGCTTGGGTGGTAGCAGTGGAGCTAAACCGAACTATAGTGATCATGGCTCTGGCAATAAAGGCAATTCCGGATCATTGGCTTCAGTAGGAATTGGATTGGGTGCTAGCAGTGGAGCTAAACCGAACTATGGTGCTTATGGTTCTGGCAATAAAGGCAACTCCGGCGCATCGACTTCAGTAGGAATTGCCTTGGGTAGTAGCAGTGGAGCTAAACCGAACTATAGTGATCATGCATCTGGCAATAAAGGCAATTCCGGATCATTGGCTTCAGTAGGAATTGGCTTGGGTAGTAGCAGTGGAGCTAAACCGATCTATGGTGGTCATGGCTCTGGCAGTAAAGGCAATTCTGGATCATTGGCTTCAGTAGGACTTGGCTTGGGTGGTAGCAATGGAGCTAAACCGAACTATGGTGGTTATGGTTCAGGCAATAAAGACAATTCCGGATCATCGGCTTCTGTAGGAATTGGCTTGGGTGGTAGCAGTGGAGCTAAACCGAACTATGGTAGTCATGGTTCAGGCAATAAAGGCAATTCCGGATCATCGTCTTCAATAGGAATTGCCTTGGGTGCTAGCAGTGGAGCTAAACCGAACTATGGTAGTCATGGTTCTGGCAATAAAGGCAATTCCGGAACATTGGCTTCAGTTGGAATTGGTTTGGGTGGTAGCAGTGGAGCTAAACCGAACTATGGTAGTCATGGTTCAGGCAATAAAGGCAATTCCGGATCATCGTCTTCTATAGGAATTGGCTTGGGTGCTAGCAGTGGAGCTAAACCGAACTATGGTAGTCATGGTTCTGGTAGTAAAGGTAATTCCGGATCATCGGCTTCAGTAGGAATTGGCTTGGGTGCTAGCAATGGAGCTAAACCGAACTATGATGGTTATGGTTCAGGCAATAAAGACAATTCCGGATCATCGGCTTCAGTAGGAATTGCCTTGGGTGGTAGCAGTGGAGCTAAACCGAACTATGGTAGTCATGGTTCTGGCAATAAAGGCAATTCTGGAACATTGGCTTCAGTTGGAATTGGTTTGGGTGGTAGCAGTGGAGCTAAACCGAACTATGGTAGTCACGGTTCAGGCAATAAAGGCAATTCCGGATCATCGTCTTCAATAGGAATTGGCTTGGGTGCTAGCAGTGGAGCTAAACCGAACTATGGTAGTCATGGTTCTGGTAGTAAAGGTAATTCCGGATCATCGGCTTCAGTAGGAATTGGCTTGGGTGCTAGCAATGGAGCTAAACCGAACTATGATGGTTATGGTTCAGGCAATAAAGACAATTCCGGATCATCGGCTTCAGTAGGAATTGGCTTGGGTGGTAGCAGTGGAGCTAAACCGAACTTTGGTAGTCATGGTTCTGGCAATAAAGGCAATTCTGGAACATTGGCTTCAGTTGGAATTGGTTTGGGTGGTAGCAGTGGAGCTAAACCGAACTATGGTAGTCACGGTTCAGGCAATAAAGGCAATTCCGGATCATCGTCTTCAATAGGAATTGGCTTGGGTGCTAGCAATGGAGCTAAACCGAACTATGATGGTTATGGTTCAGGCAATAAAGACAATTCCGGATCATCGGCTTCAGTAGGAATTGGCTTGGGTGGTAGCAGTGGAGCTAAACCGAACTATGGTAGTCATGGTTCTGGTAGTAAAGGTAATTCCGGATCATCGGCTTCAGTAGGAATTGGCTTGGGTGCTAGCAGTGGAGCTAAACCGAACTATGGTAGCCATGGTTCTGGCAGTAAAGGCAACTCCGGCGCATCGACTTCAATTACCAATGGTCTGAGTGCTACCGACGCAAATATAGGAAGCCATGGTAGTTCTTCGGTTGGAGATGGGGCAATGGGAGCTGCAGTAGTTGTCGGTGCAATTGCGGGAAATAAAAACAGTTATGGCTTATTAACTTCAAGTTCCGGTAGTAACCATGGTCATTTAGCAGGTTCTGGTCATGGATCTGGTCTAAATTTGCATGGATCTGTTGCTGACCATGGATCTAGTTTAGGAATTAGTTCATCAAGTGTCGCGACATCTTCATCTGTTCATGGATCTAGTTCCATTGTTTCTGGTCATGGATCTGGTTCAAGCCATGTATCTGAGTCCGGCCATGAATATCATTCTGGTCATGGATATGATATGAGTCATGAATCTGGCTCAACTTCTAGTACTTCGGATGCTTCAGTGTCAACCTCTGTTTATGGTTCATCATCAGGTAGTGGACTGAATTTTGGCCATGAATCTGCTACCGAACACGGATCTCTTACATCAAGTCATGAATCTGGTCATGGACAAAGTTCTGGTCATGATTCTGGCTCAGGTCATGGATTGATTACTCACCATGGATATGGTATTGGTCATGACTCGAGTACAGTATCGAGTACATCTTCCAGCGCAGGATCATCACATGTTCAAGATTCAACATCTGGAAATACAATTAGTTCTGGTCATGGATCTATTCTTAGTCATGGGTCTGATTATGTATCTGATGTTAGTCATGAATCTAGTGCAGCATCGAGTTTATCAACTGGCACAGTGTCATCAAATGTTCATGGAGTAGCTTCTGGAGTTGGACATGAGTATGGTTCCAATCACGGATCTGGTTACGGTCACTCTGGCCATAATTATGGTATGAATCATGGGTTTGGTTCAGCCTCGAGTTCATCTGGTATCTCTGCATCGACATCTGCTCATGGTTTAGCTTCAGGTAGTGGACCGAGTTCTGGTCAAGAAGCAGCTGTATCTGATTCAAGTCAGGGATCCGATACTGGTAATGGATCTGGTTCCAGTCATGGATCTAGTACAATTTCGAGTACATCTAATAACATAGTAACAACACATGTTCAAAGTTCGACATCCGGAAATGCAATGAGTTCTGGTCATGAGTCTAGTCTAAGTCATGGCTCTGTTTATGGTCATGCATCTAGTTCATCAGCAGCCACATCATCTGATTCAAATCATGAGACCGGCTTTGGTCAAGGATCAATTAGTGGTCATGGATATGGTTCCAGTCATGGATCTAGCACCACATCGAGTGCCACAGCATCAGTAAATGTTCAAGATTCAACATCTGGAAATGCGATGAGTTCCGATTATGGCTCTACTCTTAACCTTGAATCGAGTAAAGGTCATGGGTCAACTTCTAATTCAAATCATGGATCTGGTTCCGGTCATGAATCTCTCTCTGGCCATGGGTACGGTATGAATAATGGCAATGTGATTAGTTCTGATCATGGATCTAGTCTTAACTATGAATCTAGCAAAGGTCATGGGTCAACATCTGGTTCAAATCATGAATCTGGTTCGGGGCATGAAAATCTCTCTGGCCATGGAAATGGCATAAATCATGGATCTGGTCCAGTTTCGAGTTCATCTGATGCCTCTGCATCAACACATAATACAGCCTCTGGTCATGGATCCGCTTCAGGCTCAGCTCATGGATCTAGTTCCAGTCATGGATCCACTTCAACAACGAGTTCATCTTCTGCCACAGTATCATCATCATCTGCTCATGGTTCTACCTCTATTAACGGATTGAGTTCTGGTCATGGGTCTGTTTCCAGTCACGGATCTAGTTCATCTGATGCTTCAGTATCAGCATCTGTTTATGGGTCAGACTCTGTTAACGGAATGAGTTCGGTTCAGGGATCCTCCACCGGGCATGGATCTCTTGCTGGTCATGGATATGGTTCTAATCACGGATCCGCTCCTAGCCATATCTCCACATCAGGTTTAAGTCACGGATCGGAAAGTGGTCTAATTGGTCATGGGTCTGGCTCTAGCCATGGATCTATATCAGCCTCGAGTTCATCTAGTGCCGCAGCATCAGTTCACGGTTCAGCTTCTGCTGGGGGACTAAGTTATACTCAGGGGTCCAGTCATGGATCTGCATCAGCTTCGAGTTCATCTCAAGCTTTAGTATCAACATCAATACTCGGGTCAACCTCTGATGGTGGATTGAGTTCTGGATTTGCGTCTGGTTCAAGTCATGGATCTGATACAGACCATGGACATCTTTCTGAACCTGTATTTGGTTCTGGTCATGCATCTGGATTTAGTTCAACGTCGAGTACATCTAGTGCATCAGTATCGTTGTCTGCTCAAGGTTCAGCTTCTGAAAATATGTTTAGTCCTGACCATGGGTCTGGTTTAAGTCATGAATCTAGTTCCAATCAAGGTTCTATCTCTAGTCATGAATTAAGTCCTGTCCCGGTTGCCACAACAGGGGTCGGGTTATCATCAGCTCTTGGTGCTGAAAACGTTTTGGATTCTGATCATGTATTCGGTCATGGCTCAGCATTTGGTTCATCTTCAAGTTCGTCAACAGCCACGGTATCGTCATCTATTCAAGGATCCTCCTCCGGAGACGGATCAAGTTCTGGACATGGATTCGAAAATATCTCTGGTCAAGGATATGGATCAGGTTTAACTTCGAGTTCATCTGAGACTTCTGTATCAGGTACCGTTTATGATGGATCCACTTCAACCTCGAATACTGCATCATCTGTCCATGGTTCAGCATCTGACAGCGATTTGATTTCAAGTCATGGATTTGGTTCCATCCATGGATCTTCTTACACTCATGGATCCGCCGATAAAAGTCAGAATTCTAACAGTGGCGACAAGGATAGTTATGGTGGTTCATCTAATGTAGCTGGAAGTGGTGTTGTTAGTCATGGAACAGCTGGTACCGACGCAGGTGTTGGAATTGATTTAAACAGTAAAGTATGTAGTGGAATAATTTACAATTTTGTCATATATTCAGAGTTCACTTCTTTTTAATAGGGGTCCGGATATCATGAGCATGGATCTGTCATTGGTGTGGGCACGGGATCTTCAGCTTCAGGTGTATCTGGGGCAACATCAACTACTTCAAATAAAGTGAGGGAAATCGCAAAATTTATGTTGTTTTTTAGTTACTAACCATAATTTCTTTTACAGGGAAGCTATGGAGGTTATGGAAGTCATGGTTCCAGTTTAGGAGGCGGATATAACTCTGGTACTATTGGTAACAAAGGTGGATACGGCATAGGATCGTCATTTGGCATAGGCTCTTCAGGACTTTCAGCTTCTATAGGCGGTCATTCGGGAACTGGAAATGTTGGAAGTTCTATCGGGTTTGGATCAGGTGGGCTTTTGGGCTCTCTTGGTGGACATGCAGGAGGTTACAGCGGAAACACTCATAACCATGGCTCGTCTGGTGGGTTATCTGCTGGTCTTTCATTGGGTGGATTTGGAGCTTCTGCAAATGTAGGAGGTAACGCGGCTGGTTATGGATTGTTCGGTCGATAGATCTCTCGCAACACATTAAATTAAATTTTAGATTACAATTTATCACTGAAATATTATATGGATAAGAGAATTTTGATATCGAAGTAAATTAATCTTCAACACTAGGATGACATCCACTTACATTTGTATATGTCCTTAAGGAATTGTAAATATGGGCAACATGTGCGGTACGATTTACTTTTGGTTTTTCTCAATCTCCGAGCCCAGAGTAGGGATTTCTACTCAATTATATAAAAATCGGGAGATGATCAAGCGTACGGTTCGGAGATTCAGCATACAAACGGATCGATAAACTGTGGCATCAAGAGGAGGGCTTTAAGGTTTGCAAAATTCCTTTCTTATCCTAAAGAAATTAGAATCAATTGACCCAAGCACGTTGTCGGCTAAACAGATCAACTCCTTGAAATGGTCTTAAGGAATTGTTGGTGTGATAAACGGAAGCGACGTTTACATCTAAATTTGCTTCAAAGAGTGGACGACAGAGTTGACGTGACGGAAGGTCTGGGTATATTTCTAGGTGCTTGAACAATTTCCTGCGTGACATCATGTCGATGTTTGGCGATATAAGCTAATCTTGTTAGCTGACTAGAAGTTAAAGGAACTTGTGAAGGAGGCTGTACCGGCTAAATCAAAAGCACATGCAAGAATATCTTCAAATGTTTTTGACCCGGAAGCAGATTAATCGGTTGCTTCAGTCTACATCAGAGAATGAAGCCGATCCATTTTTTGTCGTCGGCACAATATGATTTTATGTTAATAAACATATTTTTATTAATCGATGACTACAGATTAGTCGAGATTAGAGGTGTGCAGGTGACACGAAAATAATTCCGCCCACGGACATAAAACACTTACGAGTTGACTACAATTTTAGTGACTCCTGGGATGTTAAGAGTTTAATAACGAGCTCGATTTTAATCATGCTCATGGTTTCAGACACGTCCCTAAAATAAATTACACATAAAATTATTCGTGAGTCAAATTTTCGTTTCGTGAGTTTTCCGATCAATATCGAGCATGAATGTGCGTGAGTAAGATTTTTCCGTCGTGAGTGTGCATTTTTCCGTCACATGCATACCTCTAGTCGAGATGACACCTAAATAGAGTCAGTCACATTGCGACGACTTAATTTTGAGGTCTACATCGGGATTCCCGCCATGAACCATCCTTCCGCCAAATGTGAGGACAGCAAACTGGATATAATGATTTGTTCAATAGATGACACTGTAAACATCCAAGGGCGCGGATTACGAAGACGTTCGACATTTTGCATACTTCGAGGCCTTGGTAAAATTTTGGTAGTACTCCATCGGTTTTGCCGCAAAATAGGCCTCAGTTTCGGCGATCACCTCTTCATTGCAGCCAAATTTTTTCCCTGTGAGCATCCTTTTGAGGTCTGAGAACAAGAAAAAGTCTCTGGGGGCCAGATCTGGAGAATACGGTGGGTGGGGGAGCAATTCGAAGCCCAATTCATGAATTTTTGCCATCGTTCTCAATGACTTGTGGCACGGTGCGTTGTCTTGGTGGAACAAAACTTTTTTCTTCTTCATATGGGGCCGTTTTGCCGCGATTTCGACCTTCAAACGCTCCAATAACGCCATATAATAGTCACTGTTGATGGTTTTTCCCTACTCAAGATAATCGATAAAAATTATTCCATGCGCATCCCAAAAAACAGAGGCCATTACCGGTCACTGTCCACTCAGCCGACTGTCGATTGGACTCAGGAGTATAGTGATGGAGCCATGTTTCATCCATTGTCACATATCGACAGAAAAACTCGGGTGTATTACGAGTTAACAGCTGCAAACACCGCTCAGAATCATCAACACGTTGTTGTTTTTGGTCAAATGTGAGCTCGCGCGGCACCCATTTTGCACAGAGCTTCCGCATATCCAAATATTGATGAATGATATGACCAACACGTTCCTTTGATATCTTTAAGGTCTCTGCTATCTCGATCAACTTCATTTTACGGTCATTCAAAATCATTTTGTGTTTTTTTTATGTTTTCGTCGGTAACCACCTCTTTCGGGCGTCCTCCGTGTGTTCACAGTCCTCCGTGCTCATTTCACCACGCTTGAATTTTGCATACCAATCAATTATTGTTGATTTCCCTGGGGCCGAGTCCGGAAACTCATTATCAAGCCAAGTTTTTGCTCCCACCGTATTTTTTTTCTTCAGAAAACAGTATTTTATCAAAACACGAAATTCCTTTTTTTCCATTTTTTTTCACAATAACAAAAGTTGCTTCACAAAATACGCTCTATCTCACAAACTAATTGACTTACAGACGTCAACTTTTGACACGAATCATTTGAAGGTTGGTACTATATAAAAATAATATGCATTTAATACTAGCGACGTTATCTAAAGGGTGATACGGTCCAAATTTGGTCAATATAAACTTGACGTATTTCTTTCAATTTTGCATTTAAAAAACCTGAACACCCCTCATTTTGAAGGTGTGTGTGTGTAGAATGTTGCTCCTATTTTGATTTTGGAATTCACTCTTCAGTTGTCAAAATGCCGTCCAAGCAAGAAGAGCTGCGTATCAAAATTTTCCTCGCGCATCGCGAAAATCCGAGCTACTCGCACGCAAAGCTGGCAAAATCGTTAAAAGTTGCCAAATCAACCGTTACAAATGTAATTAAAGTGTTTGGGGAACGTTTGTCGACAGCCAGGAAGTCTGGATCGGGGGGAAATCGAAAACCGGAAGCCGCTGAGACGACAAAGAGAGTTGCCGATAGTTTCAAGCGAAACCACAACATCTCTCTCCAGATGCCGCAAATAAGCTGGATGTATCGTCTACAACAGTGTATCGAGCCAAAAAACGAGCCGGACTATCGACTTACAAGAAGGTAGTGACTACAAATCGCGATCCCGGAGGCTGTACACGACGATGCTGACGAAGTTTGACTGCGTAGTAATGGACGACGAAACCTACGTCAAAGCCGACTACAAGCAGCTCCCGGGACAGGAGTTTTATACGGCAACAGGAAGGGGAAAGGTAGCAGATATTTTCAAGCACATAAAACTGTCAAAGTTCGCAAAGAAACATCTGGTTTGGCAAGCCATCTGTACCTGTGGCTTGAAAAGCAGCATTTTCATAGCTTCCGGGACTTTCAAGCAAGAAATTTTCGTGAAAGAATGTTTGAATAAACGTCTGCGGCCTTTCCTGAAGAAACACGTTTGTTCCGTACTGTTTTGGCCGGATTTGGCATCTTGCCATTACGGTAAAAAGGCCATGGAGTGGTACGCCGCCAACAACGTGCAGGTGGTTCCCAAGGATAAGAACCCTCCCAAGACGCCAGAGCTCCGCCCAATTGAGAAATACTGGGCTATTGCCAAGCGGAACCTAAAGAAGACCAAAAAAACTGCTAAGGACGAGCAGCAGTTCAAGGCAAACTGGCGTTCTGCGGCGAAGAAGGTGGACAAGGTGGCTGTACAAAATCTGATGGCAGGTGTCAAGCGTGAGGCCCGCCAATTCGGATTTGGAAAAGCGAAAGCCTAACTGAATATTTTTCCAGAATTTTATACTAATTGAACTTGAAAAAGAAATTTAATTTGGTTTTTTAAATAAACGATTTCACCGATTTACACGCGTTTTCCCTTGACCAAATTTTGACCGTATCACCCTTTATACAGGAATGTCAAAGAAAACTAGGTTAGCGCGTCTTCAATTTTCACAAAAATACCTCAAATGGCTTCAGGAGCAGTGGATATGTGCTATATTTTCCTACGATTCAGAATTTAACTTGCATGGATCGGATGGTAGAAATTTAGTACGAAGGCTGCAAGGAAAGCCTTAATCCAAGAAATACAAAAAGTTACGTCAATCACGGTGGGGCCAATATTAGGCTTTGGGGGTATTTTTCTGGACAAGTTTTTGGCCCGATTTATAGAGTCGAGGGTATTATGCTGTCAGAAAATTGAAGTCTGGCAAAAAATTGGAAGAAGTAATCAAAAGGCATGGCTTTATCATCAATCATTAACGTTTATCGTTTTGTTTGAGTTTTAGACGAATCATTAACATCTCTTGTATGCGTGCACATCGTTCAAACAAACAAAAATATCTTTGGCGCTATACGAAGTTCAACTTGAGTTCATTTTAACTTAAAGTAGGTGTCACTCTTTTCTGGGTGTATTTCACATAAAATCCATATGGACTAACTTACAAGTTAGAAGACATAAAACTATATATTGCCATTGGCAACTGCTAACACAACTCAAGTATTCAATTGCGCATGACAGTATTCAATGGAACTTTGTGCGGTTGTATTAACTTCACTGGAAAAAACAGCGAACACACCAGGAAAGAAAATTTAGATTAATTTTAACTTAACTGTATTAGAAACGCAGCCGATTTCACCAAAATAATTAAATAATTTTCGACAAATTCAAGAAAATTTATTAGCCAAAGTTATTATTTTTCATTTATTAAGGAAAATTTCGTAGTTTGAAGGGAAAATTTGGAGTTCGAAATTGCAAAAATATCTTTAGTGCCATACGTAGTTCAAGATGAGCGCATTATTGGTTAAATTTACAAATTTCTAGAAATTCTGAACCATTTTGTGGGAGACACGAAGTTAGTTAATCTTTATGCTTCATTGGCGTATAATTTGTCCTCTGTTTTAGTTAATTTAACTATCGTACGCAAAAAATTATGAAAGTCATTGAAACTTGCTTAAACGTTATAATCAGGGTTGGCCTGTCACAAACTGTGACTTTTGCGACATACATTTGCGACGGTATAATACGTATGTCGCAAAAGTCGTAAACCTACTGTAGAAACCCTAATTTTGAATAGAAGAACATTTTTTAATTTAGCTTGACAGCATTCGCTGTGAGTTTCTGCAGAAATTTGGGAAAGTTTTTCCACGGTCAAGCCTGTTTTCTTAGGTGCTATCGAAATTCCCGTTAGTGAGTGTGCAAAATACCTTGGGGTTATATTGGACAGGAGACTGAACTTAAAGCTAAGAAAGGACGAGAAAATCCACGGTTACCCTGTACTCATGCAAAAGGCAACAGGACTAAAACCTTCTCTTCGCACATACCATCGTCTTGGACATCATCGATTTTGCTGCCTAGCTGACGCGTTGTTTGCGACGCGTTGACGCGAGTTTGCGACTTTTGTTACTTTTTCTACATTTACGACGCGTATGTGACGTTTACGACGTTTAAAACTTTGCGACAGTCGCAAACCTAAAAAGTTTGATACAGATCATCTCTGGTTATAATTACATGGACTGAAATATTATATATTAATACGCTACACTTTTTTTGGGTACATATTGTGGGCGTGTGCGGGGGTATTGTGCGATAAATTTGGTATCAAATGAAAGGTAATTTTGCGTAGATATGGCGAATCGTTTTAATTTTTTAACTTGATGCATTTTTCGAGGTGAAAATTGCATTTTTCTAAAATTATTGACGTTGTTGTCTTTGTTGTGTTGTAGTTTGAGAGCGAGAGTTTTTTGGTTTGTTGTAGCGTGTGGGTGTGTGTGCATTGTCTGTTGGCTTTTGTTATGCTGGCATGGGGGAGAGTAAGTTTGTGAGTGATAATGAGAGAGTTGATTGGGAGCTAAAGCAATGGGAATAATAGGATTGTGTGATGGGAGGGTGGGTGAGTGTGGTGGGTGGTTTTATGTTTTACGTAGTAAAGTGATCAGTTAGCCGTATATATTTCTAAAGGCGTTAGAAATAGAAAAGTAATATTAACTGATTTTGTTAAAGAAAATTTAGAATAATACAATACACAATTTTAGTTAAAATTTATATAAGGCTACGGATTTAGGGATTCCATATACGGATATATGGCTATTACAATAGGGGAATATTTTGGATAACTACAAATTTCATACGAAATTGTAAAAGAGAATAAAATGTTCGTATGAAATGTTTGTGTGCCTGTGCAGAAAAAAATGGAATGAACTACCATTCTTGCCATAAAACCAGGAAAATATAATACTCTGGTGCACTTTTTAACTACAACTCACGCATCACACCCTCTCATAGATGAAACAATGAACTAAAACTAAAGAACAAAATCATTGCCGCCAAATTTTAACCATATTGTAGTTCATTGTTACTATTTTTGGACATCGTATGAAAATTTTCTTTTGCGTTAGATCATATTTAATTTACGTGTTTGGTAATTGAACTTAATACCCACGTTCAGTTCATAAAGTCTTTGACACATACTTAACAAAAGGAAAATTTAATTGGGATTTGGAAAATTTCGAAAAAAATAATCAAACTGAACTATAACATAAATAAATAATTTTTGCCAATAAACATAAGGTAAATTTAGCGTTATATTAGCTACAAATTTATATTCAGTGTTTTAAGACCGTTTGCATAAATGCAGAAAGTTTTTACCATTGACAAATATTTTAGAGAGAGAGAGAGAGAGAGAGATGCGAGCAATACGATTGTGTTTTTATAGTAAACGATAGTAACAGGATGGGTGGAGGAGTGTGGTGGGAAAGTATAGTTATATATGGGTGATGTATGTTTTACGTGTTAAAGTGATCAATTATAATTTGTCAAAGTAATATTATACCATTTCGTTTAAGAACATTTAGAACAATAAATAATATTGTTATTTACAGATATATAGGCTTTTTAATAGAACTCATTTTCAGATATATAGGCTTTTTAATAGAACTCATTTTGGATAACTGCAAAGACATTCTATTATTATTTTTGCTTAATATTCAAAATGATCATTTTTTCGTAGCTATAGAGGAAACTTGAATCAGCAGCCAAAAAAGATAACAAAAACTATTTTTATTATTTTATAATTGATGAATATTATATAAATAACAGTTTGTCCAAAATTGCATTGAAAAATATCTCATATTTTTGAATGTGTTTTCCTTTGTTTTCAAGATGCCAAAAGACAATTTCAATGATTTTAAAGAATTTTTCACAATTATTAAAGACAAATTGACCTTAGTGAATAACATTTTCTTTCATGTTAAGATAACCATTTTCGACTTGAAGAAAATTGCTTTGGTAAGGTGATAAAGACACAAGAAAAACTGGCGTCGCTAAAACTTCATATAATCTAGGACCTTTATAACACCGTTAATAGCTTACAATGCACTCGAGTTTCGAGTGACGGGAAGGCTAGTATAATTAAATCGGCTTTAGTGAAATATGGGTTCTCGTTTTTGAGTGTTGTTTAATATTATATTAAAAGCAAAGGGAGGGGGAAGGGGCAAAACCTACTCCCCAGAGGCCTTCCTACGAAGAAATTATTCAATTTTATAATTTTTTTAAATTTTACCTTTCGCCTGGACGGAGAATCGAGCCGAGGATCATACAGTTTGTAAGCCTACACACTATCCACTGGGCTACGTAGCTGTTATAGTCACCAGTAGACAATTATCGTTATAAGTTACATTTATATAGCATAGTTTGCAGCGCCCACGAGCCCATGCAAACATAACATTATTTAACAGAAACATACATTTGTTGACCACGTGGAGCAGTGGTTAGCATGTCTGCCTTGCATGCAAAGGGTCGTGGGTTCAATCCCTGCTCCGACCGAACACCAATTTTTTATACCCTTCACCACTACTGTGGTACAGGGTATAATAAGTTTGTGCATTTGTATGTAACGCCAAGAAGGAAAAGTCTGAGACCCATCGTTCAGTATACCGATCGTCTTAGAATTAAATTCTGAGTCGATTTAGCGATGTTCGTCTGTCTGTCTGTCTGTTGATGTATTTTTGTGTGCAAAGTACAGCTCGCAGTTTTAGTCCGATTGTCCTAAAATTTGGTATACGGTCCTGTTTCGGCTCAAAGACGATCCCTATTGATTTTGGAAAAAATCGGTTCAGATTTAGATATAGCAGCCATATATATTTTTCACCGATCTGGTCATAATTGGCGTCTATATCAACCGATCTTCCTAAAATTCCGTACATCCGAATATTTTATGAGTCTCGAAAAACTTGCAAAATATCAGCCAAATCGGTTCAGATTTAGATATAGCTCCCATATATAGCTTTCGCCCGATTTACACTCATTTGCCCACAAAGGCCAAGTTTTTGCTCCGATTTAGTTGAAATTTTGCACAGGGAGTAGAATTAGCATTATAGCTATGCGTGCCAAATTTGGTTGAATTCGGTTCAGATTTAGATATAGCTCCCATATATAGCTTTCGCCCGATTTACACTCAAATGACCACAGAGGCCAATTTTTTTCCTCCAATTTAGTTGAAATTTTGCATAGGGAGTAGAATTAGCATTGTATAGTTACAATGCCAAATTTGGTTGAAATCGGTTCAGATTTGGATATATCTCCCATATATAGCTTTCGCCCGATTTACACTCATATGACCACAGAGGCCAATTTTTTGCTCCGATTTAGTTGAAATTTTGCACAGGGAGTAGAATTAGCATTGTAACTATGCGTGCCAAATTTGGTTAAAATCGGTTGAGATTTAGATATAGCTCCCATATATATGTTTTTCTGATTTCGACAAAAATGGTCAAAATACCAACATTTTCCTTGTAAAATCGCCACTGCTTAGTCGAAAAGTTGTAAAAATGACTCCAATTTTCCCAAACTTCTAATACACATATATCGAGCGATAAATCATAAATAAACTTTTTCGAAGTTTCCTTAAAATTGCTCCAGATTTAAACGTTTCCCATATTTTTTTACTAACATTGTGTTCCACCCTAGTGCATTAGCCGACTTAAATTTTGAGTCTATAGATTTTGTTGAAGTCTATCAAATTCTTCCAGATCGAGTGATATTTAAATGTATGTGTTTGGGACAAACCTTTATATATAGGCTCCCACACATTTGACGGATGTGAGATGGTCTCGAAAATTTAGATCTACAAAGTGGTGCAGGGTATAATATAGTCGGCACCGCCCGACTTTAGACTTTCCTTACTTGTTTTAATTTACTTATATTTATACTATATTAAATTAAACTAATTGCTTGATATAAACGATATGGACTGAGCTTTTGGATAAAATGTTATTTTTTTATTTCAAAAATAACAATTTTGTAACATTGGATTGGATTTTGGTATAAAAGTTTGAAATTTTGGAAGGAATTCAAAAACTCTAAAAAAAGAAGAACGTGGAGTCGAGTATAAACATACATAAATAATTTTATAATATAAACATAAATTTATTAACACCATTTTAAATGCATTTAAAATTTATCGTGTTTTGTACTTAATTTCATTTGTACCTTTAAGGCCGGTATTAAGTTGGCATTATCGCTCTAAAATTGCCCTGTTTTGCCTTTTACTTTTCTTTAATAATTCATTTTAAAGAAAATAAACTTTTTCAATTGTTCTAGCTGCAAAACTCGAACTTAATGCCCGCTTTTAGATTTGAAGGTGTCCGTCAACTCCTCGTGGACTACTTATTAATAAAGAGGAACTAAACTTTGTTTTTATACATTTTACTGTGTAATTTTTCACTATTTCCTCCTTATTTCATTTTACTGTCCCAACTCTAAAAAGAGTATAGTGCCCTTTCGTTATTTTTATGAAGATCCCTTTGTAATTTTTGTATATATTCCACCATTTTTTTAATCTCCTTTGCCTGTATATTTTGACTTACTCGTCGGACACTGAAAAAAAAGCATACTCGGTTCCAAAGATTTTGTCTTTACTTTAAAAAATTTGGTATTGATTCCGAGCCAAAGAAGCGGAGAATACAAGTAAGGATACTTTTAAGACACAATTTTCTTTTAAATTTAGGTTCTGTGTACTTGCTTCTAGGAAGCAAATTTTAATTTTTCGCTTTCTCAGCTTTTTTCTTCATATGCTATCAAAGTCCTTTAAAAATGAGTTAACGGCAACTTTGTTTTCCAAATTAGGACTCGACTTCCAGTAGAAATTATGCTATGTTTTTTTTTTGGACAAGGAAAATATCTTCATTTTAGAGAAATTCGTCTTCTATGCTAAGCAAAATTTGTATTCGTATTTTAAAGACATGAAATCTTTGACCTCACGACAATATTTTTTTCAGTGTACGTTCCGATTTCTTTTAATGAACCAAGAAAAAAATTGTGCCCATAATGCCAAAATGATAAACAAAACACATGTCCACACATACATAAAATGCTGCTCTCAAGGCGAAAACACATGTTTTTTTTCAAATGTCTATTCTCTTGGTTCCGAATGTCTATTCTCTTTATTCCGAATACTAATAATCAAATTAAATAATACTTAGACTTAAGCATATCAAATTTTTGGCCTTATCATAAAACAGTTTTCCGAAACAACATACAAGCGAATTCACAGAAATTGCTCTCTTTTCATTCTCTCGCTGTGTTATGTTGATATCTTTCGTCAACCCTCTCGGTTTCCATCTCTATTTCTTTCTCTGTACTCTCTCTGTCGCTCTCTGAATAAAATATCACAACATATATATGTTTACCCGAAATTTGTAAATTTATATATGTTTACATTCACACATATTATTTTTATGAAACAATTATGCCCCAAACATAATATATTCGAACATATTGACATATGTGTCCCAAACATTTAGTGTTAGTTTAGGAACATTACATGTTTGCACTTAAATATATTGTGTTTAAAAATTGTGCCCGAAACACATTTTGTTTATATCGGAACATATGAAAAACATATTTTTCTAACAGTGTATATCTATATAAAATTGCCGCTAATAAGTAGTGAGAATTTCAGATTTATATTTTATGTATAGAACACAAGTGTAACAAATTTTGTATATAATGTTTTGTTTTCTTGAGATTGAATTCAAGAAAAGTGCGTACCCAGCAAAAGAGCGTCGCCAAAAAAGTAGTGAAAATGTTCTTTTTGGATCCGGAAGTGGTGCAAAATTGACGCAGAAGCGATGAATTTAACATGGGCTTGTCATAGGACGGATGTCCACCATTTCGACAGCCGTTGCACTGAATTTGCATCACTTCTTAAGGTGTGATGCGAATGCAGTGTTTTGGATGTGATTTAAGAAATTTTGTGATATTTTGACGAATAAATAATTTTAATTTTTGTTTTTATGATTTTTAATGCATTAAAACGCTTGTCTCGACTCCACAGCTCTAGAAAGAACTATTATCGTTTTGATTTCAGATTATTTACAAGAGTAGCTTAACCACCCAACAGAGGAAAAGTATGTATATCAAATTTATTTGGGCAAAACACTTTAGACTGCAAGTTGGTTGGATGGACGGCCGTTTCGGAATTACCACATTCCTTTTCTCAATTTGGACCTTAACTAACGTAACAATAATTTTATCTGCATTTAATCGGAAATCATTGTCTAAATTTAATATTCAGATTTTTAACCCGGTTTATCTACTATAGAATAAAATTGCTTTGCCTTATTTTGGACGGTACACTGAAATAGTAATCGATCCTACACTGAAAAAACAGTGAACCCACCAGGAAGAAAAATTTCGGTTAATTTTAGAAAATTTTGAATATTTTTAGAAAATTTGAACTAAACAGTATAACAAACGCTGGCATCACGCCGATGTCATAAAAATAAGTAAATATTTTTCGACAAATTCAAGAAAATTTATTAGACATAATTAATTTTTTTCACTTGTTAAAGAAAATTTTATAGTTTGAAGGAAAAAATTGGAGTTCAAAATTGCAAGAATGTCTTTAGTGACATACGAAGTTCATGATGAACGCATTTGTAGTAAAATTTACAAATTTAAAGAAATATTGAACTATTTTGTGGAAGACACGAATTTAGTTAATCTTTATCTTTCATTTGTGTATATTTTTTTCCTCGATTTTAGTTAATTTAACTACCGTACACAAAAAATTATTAGAGTAGAGGAAACTTTTTCCAAACATAATAATTCCATGAACTAAACGAAAGTTAAATTGGCTTTAGTGAAATAGAGAGTTCACTTTTTTTTTTGAGTGTATCTGTAATCTTAAGGGTATTTGGGATAGCCGTAAGATGTATAAAATTAAATTATATACTTACAGTATAAAGAATTTAATTAAAAAGTGGCAAATTTGCCACCAATGTTACGCAACCGTAACACTGCATATAACGCAAATAAAAATTTTATTTTTATATTGTCTGATAACAACGTGGATTCAATTAAACTAATTTTTTTCTTCTGCCATATGGAATATCACATGGAGTATTGAAAATCGAAACATATAAAGTGAAAAAAAAACAAACAAATTAAATGCTGCTTAAAAGACTATTTTTTTATTATTATTATTTTTTGTTTTTTTTTTTGTTTTTGAGAATATAATACAATAAATTAAGTAGGCTTATATAAATTATAATCAAAAAACTATATGGGGTACACAATAACAAAACAACTTTCAACTTCCAAAATGAACAAGCAAATTTTATCCTAGCAATTGGCCCAGTAATGCACAAATAATGTCTATTACACAACCAAGGACTGAAAGATGTGTTTCACTGACCGATATATTGCATTTATCTGTCATTTCTTTACAGCCCCGTAGTATTTTTAGCGAATCTTCAGGTTCGTATCCAGAATCTATTGTACATGGTTGAGGTATTACCACATCTTTGCATTCAGATTCCATTTGACCAATGATACTTTTATACAGCGCTTCGGCGCAAATTTTCAATTCCCATTTCAAAAAAATAGGTATTTGTGCGCTGTTATTAGAACGTAAACAATTCGTTAATTTTTCAATACTGCTGCTAAGTGTCTCGGTACCTGCGAAGGCGAATGTAAAGCACAAGCATAGAAGAACTGAAAAGAGCATAAATGAGATAAACTTGAGTTAGATGACATACACATCCTTTGATGAACTAAATGAGCTTACCTGCGATTTTGATGTTGATCATTTTGATTGATTGCGGATTGCTGATTGCTATAGGAAGAATTTGCGTATTTTTGGAAAATGTCGTATAGACTTTTTTGAAACACTGGAGATTTCTGATCATTTGTGATATGCAGTGCGACCTTAAATACTCTTCCGCTGTATGCTAAAACGCTCCATAGTACATTGTTTGTGGATATTTCGGTAAGTAAGAAAATATCTCAATAAACAGAGTTAAACAGTGGAATTGAGATGAATGACTTCAAAATTTACGACAGATGTGTATTCAGTTGCTATGAATTCAACTCAGATATTGTTGATAAGATTTCGAATACAAAAGTGGCAAATTGTCTTTTTTTTTTGAAAATTGCCCTGTTTTGCCTTTTACTTTTCTTTAATAATTCATTTTAAAGAAAATAAACTTTTTCAATTGTTCTAGCTGCAAAACTCGAACTTAATGCCCGCTTTTAGATTTGAAGGTGTCCGTCAACTCCTCGTGGACTACTTATTAATAAAGAGGAACTAAACTTTGTTTTTATACATTTTACTGTGTAATTTTTCACTATTTCCTCCTTATTTCATTTTACTGTCCCAACTCTAAAAAGAGTATAGTGCCCTTTCGTTATTTTTATGAAGATCCCTTTGTAATTTTTGTATATATTCCACCATTTTTTTAATCTCCTTTGCCTGTATATTTTGACTTACTCGTCGGACACTGAAAAAAAAGCATACTCGGTTCCAAAGATTTTGTCTTTACTTTAAAAAATTTGGTATTGATTCCGAGCCAAAGAAGCGGAGAATACAAGTAAGGATACTTTTAAGACACAATTTTCTTTTAAATTTAGGTTCTGTGTACTTGCTTCTAGGAAGCAAATTTTAATTTTTCGCTTTCTCAGCTTTTTTCTTCATATGCTATCAAAGTCCTTTAAAAATGAGTTAACGGCAACTTTGTTTTCCAAATTAGGACTCGACTTCCAGTAGAAATTATGCTATGTTTTTTTTTTGGACAAGGAAAATATCTTCATTTTAGAGAAATTCGTCTTCTATGCTAAGCAAAATTTGTATTCGTATTTTAAAGACATGAAATCTTTGACCTCACGACAATATTTTTTTCAGTGTACGTTCCGATTTCTTTTAATGAACCAAGAAAAAAATTGTGCCCATAATGCCAAAATGATAAACAAAACACATGTCCACACATACATAAAATGCTGCTCTCAAGGCGAAAACACATGTTTTTTTTCAAATGTCTATTCTCTTGGTTCCGAATGTCTATTCTCTTTATTCCGAATACTAATAATCAAATTAAATAATACTTAGACTTAAGCATATCAAATTTTTGGCCTTATCATAAAACAGTTTTCCGAAACAACATACAAGCGAATTCACAGAAATTGCTCTCTTTTCATTCTCTCGCTGTGTTATGTTGATATCTTTCGTCAACCCTCTCGGTTTCCATCTCTATTTCTTTCTCTGTACTCTCTCTGTCGCTCTCTGAATAAAATATCACAACATATATATGTTTACCCGAAATTTGTAAATTTATATATGTTTACATTCACACATATTATTTTTATGAAACAATTATGCCCCAAACATAATATATTCGAACATATTGACATATGTGTCCCAAACATTTAGTGTTAGTTTAGGAACATTACATGTTTGCACTTAAATATATTGTGTTTAAAAATTGTGCCCGAAACACATTTTGTTTATATCGGAACATATGAAAAACATATTTTTCTAACAGTGTATATCTATATAAAATTGCCGCTAATAAGTAGTGAGAATTTCAGATTTATATTTTATGTATAGAACACAAGTGTAACAAATTTTGTATATAATGTTTTGTTTTCTTGAGATTGAATTCAAGAAAAGTGCGTACCCAGCAAAAGAGCGTCGCCAAAAAAGTAGTGAAAATGTTCTTTTTGGATCCGGAAGTGGTGCAAAATTGACGCAGAAGCGATGAATTTAACATGGGCTTGTCATAGGACGGATGTCCACCATTTCGACAGCCGTTGCACTGAATTTGCATCACTTCTTAAGGTGTGATGCGAATGCAGTGTTTTGGATGTGATTTAAGAAATTTTGTGATATTTTGACGAATAAATAATTTTAATTTTTGTTTTTATGATTTTTAATGCATTAAAACGCTTGTCTCGACTCCACAGCTCTAGAAAGAACTATTATCGTTTTGATTTCAGATTATTTACAAGAGTAGCTTAACCACCCAACAGAGGAAAAGTATGTATATCAAATTTATTTGGGCAAAACACTTTAGACTGCAAGTTGGTTGGATGGACGGCCGTTTCGGAATTACCACATTCCTTTTCTCAATTTGGACCTTAACTAACGTAACAATAATTTTATCTGCATTTAATCGGAAATCATTGTCTAAATTTAATATTCAGATTTTTAACCCGGTTTATCTACTATAGAATAAAATTGCTTTGCCTTATTTTGGACGGTACACTGAAATAGTAATCGATCCTACACTGAAAAAACAGTGAACCCACCAGGAAGAAAAATTTCGGTTAATTTTAGAAAATTTTGAATATTTTTAGAAAATTTGAACTAAACAGTATAACAAACGCTGGCATCACGCCGATGTCATAAAAATAAGTAAATATTTTTCGACAAATTCAAGAAAATTTATTAGACATAATTAATTTTTTTCACTTGTTAAAGAAAATTTTATAGTTTGAAGGAAAAAATTGGAGTTCAAAATTGCAAGAATGTCTTTAGTGACATACGAAGTTCATGATGAACGCATTTGTAGTAAAATTTACAAATTTAAAGAAATATTGAACTATTTTGTGGAAGACACGAATTTAGTTAATCTTTATCTTTCATTTGTGTATATTTTTTTCCTCGATTTTAGTTAATTTAACTACCGTACACAAAAAATTATTAGAGTAGAGGAAACTTTTTCCAAACATAATAATTCCATGAACTAAACGAAAGTTAAATTGGCTTTAGTGAAATAGAGAGTTCACTTTTTTTTTTGAGTGTATCTGTAATCTTAAGGGTATTTGGGATAGCCGTAAGATGTATAAAATTAAATTATATACTTACAGTATAAAGAATTTAATTAAAAAGTGGCAAATTTGCCACCAATGTTACGCAACCGTAACACTGCATATAACGCAAATAAAAATTTTATTTTTATATTGTCTGATAACAACGTGGATTCAATTAAACTAATTTTTTTCTTCTGCCATATGGAATATCACATGGAGTATTGAAAATCGAAACATATAAAGTGAAAAAAAAACAAACAAATTAAATGCTGCTTAAAAGACTATTTTTTTATTATTATTATTTTTTGTTTTTTTTTTTGTTTTTGAGAATATAATACAATAAATTAAGTAGGCTTATATAAATTATAATCAAAAAACTATATGGGGTACACAATAACAAAACAACTTTCAACTTCCAAAATGAACAAGCAAATTTTATCCTAGCAATTGGCCCAGTAATGCACAAATAATGTCTATTACACAACCAAGGACTGAAAGATGTGTTTCACTGACCGATATATTGCATTTATCTGTCATTTCTTTACAGCCCCGTAGTATTTTTAGCGAATCTTCAGGTTCGTATCCAGAATCTATTGTACATGGTTGAGGTATTACCACATCTTTGCATTCAGATTCCATTTGACCAATGATACTTTTATACAGCGCTTCGGCGCAAATTTTCAATTCCCATTTCAAAAAAATAGGTATTTGTGCGCTGTTATTAGAACGTAAACAATTCGTTAATTTTTCAATACTGCTGCTAAGTGTCTCGGTACCTGCGAAGGCGAATGTAAAGCACAAGCATAGAAGAACTGAAAAGAGCATAAATGAGATAAACTTGAGTTAGATGACATACACATCCTTTGATGAACTAAATGAGCTTACCTGCGATTTTGATGTTGATCATTTTGATTGATTGCGGATTGCTGATTGCTATAGGAAGAATTTGCGTATTTTTGGAAAATGTCGTATAGACTTTTTTGAAACACTGGAGATTTCTGATCATTTGTGATATGCAGTGCGACCTTAAATACTCTTCCGCTGTATGCTAAAACGCTCCATAGTACATTGTTTGTGGATATTTCGGTAAATAAGAAAACATCTCAATAAACAGAGTTAAACAGTGGAATTGAGATGAATGACTTCAAAATTTACGACAGATGTGTATTCAGTTGCTATGAACTTCAATTCTGATATTGTTGATAGGAGGAAAGGAAAAGTGGCAAATTGTTTTTTGATAAACCGTCGTATTTTTTTTTTAATCAAAAAATTGTCCTACTATCAGCATGAAAGGCATGCTCTCCTTATATCCGTTATTAGTCGATTTGCCACTTCTACATTTTTCAAAAAAAAAAGACAATTTGCCACTTTTGTATTCGAAATCTTATCAACAATATCTGAGTTGAATTCATAGCAACTGAATACACATCTGTCGTAAATTTTGAAGTCATTCATCTCAATTCCACTGTTTAACTCTGTTTATTGAGATATTTTCTTACTTACCGAAATATACACAAACAATGTACTAAGGAGCGTTTTAGCATACAACGCAAGAGTACACACAACAAAGTGTCTCGTAAATTTAAGAAGATTTTTACAATAATTTATTACAAGAATTTTCCAGAATTCCAGTTCATTTTTCGTATCTTCAACGAAAATGAACTACTCGAAAGGAAATTTTACAAATTTTAATTAATAATCGTTTAGTTCATGGCCTACAAAATACGATGGAAATTTTCTTAAAAATGTTCTTAACTGGTAGTTAAAAAAGACTGCAGCGTGATTACAACAGCCAGACAGACATACATGGTTATATCGTCTTAGAACTTCTCCCTGATCAAGAATATATATACTTTATATAGTATGAAATCGATATTTCGATGTGATACAAACGGAATGACAAACTTATTATACCCCCGTCACCATTCTATGGTGGTGGGTATAAAAAGCAAACAAAAGACAAGAACTGGTGTTCTTTGCTTGGGTCACTACTTTCACAGTTAATTTAATAAAAAAATTTTTCGCGCAAAATTTTATTACTTAATATGAAAGCTTAGGAATTGTATACATTAAAAAATCAATATTCTAACGCCAACTGACAGCATTCATATTTAAATATCCACGAATATTTTGAATTAAGCCAAAATTTAGGCACATTTTAAAATATTTTTTCAAAATATTTATACACATTTTTTGTTTAAACAATTTTTTCAGAACAACGCTAAAATACCTGAGGTTGAAGATTCCATAGTGAAAGTATTACTTTTGACTTACGAAAACCTATATATTAAGCTCCGAAATATACCGAATTTCAATTAACACTATTTTGCGGGAATAGCTCTAAAATTACTTAAATTTAACACAATGCAGATTGACAAGTAGACAACATATGACATGAGAATTTTCAGTAGTGATGTAGAATTTAATATACTTTAATCGGAAGCTAAGAATTTTCCAAAAAAAGTTTCATTTTCTGCGATTTCGGCTTCGGCCAAAAAACCCACTCCGTCCTATGACAAGCTCTTGATGAAGTGTTCGCTTGTGCGCCAATTTTGCACCATTTCTGGACCAAAAAAAAGAACATTCTCACTACTTTTTTGGCGACACTTTTTCGCAGGGTTATTAAGATATTCATTTATAAAAGAATAGTTATAATATCAATTACTATTTTATTTAATTAAATCAACTAAAAACAAGTAAGGAAAGTCTAAAGTCGGGCGGGGCCGACTATATTATACCCTGCACCATTTTGTAGATCTAAATTTTCGATACCATATCACATCCGCCAAATGTGTTGGGTGCTATATATAAAGGTTTGTCCCAAATACATACATTTAAATATCACTCGATCTGGACAGAATTTGATAAACTTTTACAAAATCTATAGACTCAAAATTTAAGTTGGCTAATGCACTAGGGTGGAACACAATGTTAGTAAAAAACAAGTAAGGAAAGTCTAAAGTCGGGCGGGGCCGACTATATTATACCCTGCACCACTTTGTAGATCTAAATTTGCGATACCATATCACATCCGTCAAATGTTTTAATGTCACTCGATCTGGACAGAATTTGATAGACTTCTACAAAATCTATAGACTCAAAATTTAAGTCGGCTAATGCACTAGGGTGGAACACAATGTTAGTAAAAAAATATGGGAAACATTTATATCTGGAGCAATTTTAAGAAAACTTCGCAAAAGTTTATTTATGATTTATCGCTCGATATATATGCATTAGAAGTTTAGGAAAATTAGAGTAATTTTTTACAACTTTTCGACTAAGCAGTGGCGATTTTACAAGGAAAATGTTGGTATTTTGACCATTTTTGTCGAAATCAGAAAAACATATATATGGGAGCTATATCGAAATCTGAACCGATTTCAACCAAATTTGGCACGCATAGCTACAATGCTAATTCTACTCCCTGTGTAAAATTTCAACTAAATCGGAGTTAAAAATTGGCCTATACGGTCATATGAGTGTAAATCGGGCGAAAGCTATATATGGGAGATATATCTAAATCTGAACCGATTTCAACCAAATTTGGCACGCATAGCTACAATGCTAATTATACTCCCTGTGCAAAATGTCAACTAAATCGGAGCAAAAAATTGGCCTCTGTGGTCATTTGAGTGTAAATTGGGCGAAAGCTATATATGGGAGCTATTTCTAAATCTGAACCGATTTCAACCAAATTTGACACGCATAGCTACAATGCTAATTCTACTCCCTGTGCAAAATTTTAACTAAATCGGAGCAAAAAATTGGCCTCTGTGGGCAAATGAGTGTAAATCGGGCGAAAGCTATATATGGGAGCTATATCTAAATCTGAACCGATTTCAACCAAATTTGACACGCATAGCTACAATGCTAATTATACTCCCTGTGCAAAATGTCAACTAAATCGGAGCAAAAAATTGGCCTCTGTGGGCAAATGAGTGTAAATTGGGCGAAAGCTATATATGGGAGCTATTTCTAAATCTGAACCGATTTCAACCAAATTTGACACGCATAGCTACAATGCTAATTCTACTCCCTGTGCAAAATTTTAACTAAATCGGAGCAAAAAATTGGCCTCTGTGGGCAAATGAGTGTAAATCGGGCGAAAGCTATATATGGGAGCTATATCTAAATCTGAACCGATTTCAACCAAATTTGACACGCATAGCTACAATGCTAATTCTACTCCCTGTGCAAAATTTTAACTAAATCGGAGCAAAAAATTGGCCTCTGTGGGCAAATGAGTGTAAATCGGGGCGAAAGCTATATATGGGAGCTATATCTAAATCTGAACCGATTTGGCTGATATTTTGCATGTTTTTCGAGACTCATAAAATATTCGGATGTACGGAATTTGAGGAAGATCGGTTGATATACACGCCAATTATGACCAGATCGGTGAAAAATATATATGGCAGCTATATCTAAATCTGAACCGATTTTTTCCAAAATCAATAGGGATCGTGTTGGAGCCGAAACAGGACTCTATACCAAATTTTAGGACAATCAGACTAAAACTGCGAGCTGTACTTTGCACACAAAAATACATCAACAGACAGACGGACAGACAGACAGACAGACAGACAGACAGACGGACATAGCTAAATCGACTCAGAATTTAATTCTAAGACGATCGGTATACTAAACGGTGGGTCTCAGACTTTTCCTTCTTGGCGTTACATACAAATGCACAAACTTATTATACCCTGTAACACAGTAGTGGTGAAGGGTATAAATATGGGAAACATTTAAATCTGAAGCAATTTTAAGGAAACTTTGCAAAAGTTTATTTATGATTTATCGCTGGATATATATGTATTAGAATTTTAGGAAAATTAGAGTCATTTTTACAACTTTTAGACTATGCAGTGATGATTTTACAAGGAAAATGTTGGTATTTTGACCATTTTTGTCAAAATCAGAAAATCATATATATGGGAGCTATATCTAAATCTGAACCGATTCCAACCAAATTTGGCACACATGACTATACTACCAATTGTACTCCTTGTGCAAAATTTCGAGCTAATCGGGATAAAACTCTGGCTTCGGGGTCCATATAAGTGCATATCGGGCGAAAGATATATATGGGAGCTATATCTAAATCTGAATCGATTTCAACCAAATTTGGTACGCATAGCTACAATGCTAAATCTACTCCCTGTGCAAAATTTCAAACAAATTGGGCCAAAACTCTGGCTTGCAGGACCATATTAGTCCATATCGAGCGAAAAATATATATGGAAGCTATATTTAACTCTGAACCGATTTCAATCAAATTTGGCACACTTGACTATACTACTAATTGTACTCCTAGTGCAAAATTTCAACCAAATTCGGCCAAAAAACTGGCTTCTGGGGCCATATAAATCCATATCGGGCGAAAGATATATATGGGAGCTATATCTAAATCTGAACCGATTTCAATCAAATTTTGCACACTTGACTATACGACTAAGTGTTATGTTTGTACAAAATTTCAAGCAAATCGGTATAGAACTCTGGCTGCTGGGTCCATATTAGTGCATATCGGGCGAAAGATATATATGGGAGCTATATATAAATCTGAACAGATTTCTTTCAAAATCAATAGGGTTCTATTCTGACCCAAATTAGGAACATGTCCTAAATTTGAAGGCGATTGGACTTAAATTGCGACCTAGACTTTGATCACAAAAATGTGTTCACAGACAGATGGACGGACGGACAGACGGACATGGTTATATCGACTAAGGGACCCACCCTGAGCATTATTGCCAAAGACACCATGTGTCTATCTTGTCTCCTTCTGGGTGTTAAAAAAATATAATCAGATTCAACCAAATAATAAAGGAACTTCAGTTATAAAACTAAACATATATTTCGAAGGAACCTAAATAATATATATATATATATATATATATATATATATATATATATATATATATATATATATATATATATATATATATATATATATATATATATATATATATATATATATATATATATATATATATATATATATATATATATATATATATATATATATATATATATATATATATATATATATATATATATATATATATATATATGTATATATATATATATATATATATATATATATATATATATATATATATATATATATATATATATATATATAATATATATATATATATATATATATATATATATATATATATATATATATATATATATATATATATATATATATATATATATATATATATATATATATATATATATATATATATATATATATATATATATATATATATATATATATATATATATATATATATAAGGTTTGTCCCAAATACATACATTTAAATATCACTCGATCTGGACAGAATTTGATAAACTTTTACAAAATCTATAGACTCAAAATTTAAGTTGGCTAATGCACTAGGGTGGAACACAATGTTAGTAAAAAACAAGTAAGGAAAGTCTAAAGTCGGGCGGGGCCGACTATATTATACCCTGCACCACTTTGTAGATCTATATGGGAGATATATCTAAATCTATATATGGGAGATATATCTAAATCTGAACCGATTTCAACCAAATTTGGCACGCATAGCTACAATGCTAATTATACTCCCTGTGCAAAATGTCAACTAAATCGGAGCAAAAAATTGGCCTCTGTGGTCATTTGAGTGTAAATTGGGCGAAAGCTATATATGGGAGCTATTTCTAAATCTGAACCGATTTCAACCAAATTTGACACGCATAGCTACAATGCTAATTCTACTCCCTGTGCAAAATTTTAACTAAATCGGAGCAAAAAATTGGCCTCTGTGGGCAAATGAGTGTAAATCGGGCGAAAGCTATATATGGGAGCTATATCTAAATCTGAACCGATTTCAACCAAATTTGACACGCATAGCTACAATGCTAATTCTACTCCCTGTGCAAAATTTTAACTAAATCGGAGCAAAAAATTGGCCTCTGTGGGCAAATGAGTGTAAATCGGGCGAAAGCTATATATGGGAGCTATATCTAAATCTGAACCGATTTGGCTGATATTTTGCATGTTTTTCGAGACTCATAAAATATTCGGATGTACGGAATTTGAGGAAGATCGGTTGATATACACGCCAATTATGACCAGATCGGTGAAAAATATATATGGCAGCTATATCTAAATCTGAACCGATTTTTTCCAAAATCAATAGGGATCGTGTTGGAGCCGAAACAGGACTCTGTACTAAATTTTAGGACAATCGGACTAAAACTGCGAGCTGTACTTTGCACACAAAAATACATCAACAGACAGACAGACAGACGGACAGACAGACAGACAGACAGACAGACGGACATCGCTAAATCGACTCAGAATTTAATTCTAAGACGATCGGTATACTAAACGATGGGTCTCAGACTTTTCCTTCTTGGCGTTACATACAAATGCACAAACTTATTATACCCTGTACCACAGTAGTGGTGAAGGGTATAAAAAATTGGTGTTCGGTCGGAGCAGGGATTGAACCCACGACCCTTTGCATGCAAGGCAGACATGCTAACCACTGCTCCACGTGGCCAACAAATGTATGTTTCTGTTAAATAATGTTATGTTTGCATGGGCTCGTGGGCGCTGCAAACTATGCTATATAAATGTAACTTATAACGATAATTGTCTACTGGTGACTATAACAGCTACGTAGCCCAGTGGATAGTGTGTAGGCTTACAAACTGTATGATCCTCGGCTCGATTCTCCGTCCAGGCGAAAAGTAAAATTTAAAAAAAATTATAAAATTGAATAATTTCTTCGTAGGAAGGCCTCTGGGGAGTATTTCACTAAAGTCGATTTAATTATATTTCAGTCCATGTAATTATAACCAGAGATGGTCTGTACAAACTTTTTTAGGTTTGCGACTGTCGCAAAGTTTTAAACGTCGTAAACGTCACACACGTGTCGTAAATGTAGAAAAAGTTACAAAAGTCGCAAACTCAAAATACTTTAGTCGCGTCAGCTAGGCAGCAAAATCGATGATATCCAAGACGATGGTATGTGCGAAGAGAAGGTTTTAGTCCCCACATTTTCTATTGCCTTTTGCATGAGTACAGGGTAACCGTGGACTTTCTCGTCCTTTCTTAGCTTTAAGTTCAGTCTCCTGTCCAATATAACCCCAAGGTATTTTGCACACTCACTAACGGGAATTTCGATAGCACCTAAGAAAACAGGCTTGACCGTGGAAAAACTTTACCAAATTTCTGCAGAAACTCACAGCGAATGCTGTCAAGCTAAATTAAAAAATGTTCAGCATTTCTTCTATTCAAAATTAGGGTTTCTACAGTAGGTTTACGACTTTTGCGACATACGTATTATACCGTCGCAAATGTATGTCGCAAAAGTCACAGTTTGTGACAGGCCAACCCTGATTATAACGTTTAAGCAAGTTTCAATGACTTTCATAATTTTTTGCGTACGATAGTTTAATTAACTAAAACAGAGGAAAAATTATACGCCAATGAAGCATTAAGATTAACTAAATTCGTGTCTCCCACAAAATGGTTCAGAATTTCTAGAAATTTGTAAATTTAACCACTAATGCGCTCATCTTGAACTTCGTATGGCACTAAAGATATTTTTGCAATTTCGAACTCCAAATTTTTCCTTCAAACTACGAAATTTTCCTTAATAAATGAAAAATAATAACTTTGGCTAATAAATTTTCTTGAATTTGTCGAAAATTATTTAATTATTTTGGTGAAATCGGCTTGACATCTGCGTTTCTAATACAGTTAAGTTACAATTTTCTAAAATTAATCTAAATTTTCTTTCCTGGTGTGTTCGCTGTTTTTTCCAGTGAAGTTAATACAACCGCACAAAGTTCCATTGAATACTGTCATGCGCAATTGAATGAATTACTTGAGTTGTGTTAGCAGTTGCCAATGGCAATATATAGTTTTATGTCTTCTAACTTGTAAGTTAGTCCATATGGATTTTATGTGAAATACACCCAGAAAAGAGTGACACCTACTTTAAGGTAAAATGAACTCAAGTCGAACTTCGTATAGCGCCAAAGATATTTTTGTTTGTTTGAACGATGTGCACACATACAAGAGATGTTAATGATTCGTCTAAAACTCAAACAAAACGATAAACGTTAATGATTGATGATAAAGCCATGCCTTTTGATTACTTCTTGCAATTTTTTGCCAGACTTCAATTTTCTGACAGCATAATACCCTCGACTCTATAAATCGGGCCAAAAACTTGTCCAGAAAAAATACACACAAAGCCTAATATTGGCCCCACCGTGATTGACGTAACTTTTTGTATTTCTTGGATTAAGGCTTTTCTTGCAGCCTTCGTACTAAATTTCTACCATCCAATCCATGCAAGTTAAATTTTGAGTCGTAGGAAAATATAGCACATATCCACTGCTCCTGAAGCCATTTGAGGTATTTTTGTGAAAATTGAAGACGCGCTAACCTAGTTTGAGGGTAAATGTCATTTTCAACATAAATTCAACTTGACTTGAAGACAGCTCATCTTCAATACATCTTCAAATTGTTTGCGAATTACTTCCAATTTGCCAAAATGTTGACGAAATCTTTGAAAAGGTGTTGAAGATAATATGAGAAAACTTTAACAAAACACTACCCTAAAATGCAACGAAAAAACCATGTGGTTTTTAATACTTCTTTGTGCAACGAAGTTCGTGGTCAATTAGAAGAAATAAAAAATGGAAAATTTTACACAAATAACACAAGATATTTTATAATAATAAGTAAGTGAATATAAAACAAGTATATACGCTCGTAAGTTCGGCCAGACCGAAGCTTATGTACCCTCCACCATGGATTGCGTAGAAACTTCTACTGAAGACTGTCATCCACAATCGAATTACTTGGGTTGCGGTAACACTTGCCGGTGGCAAGGTATCTTAAAACTTCCTAACACCGTAATATATACCACATAGTCCATACGTGGTATATATTAAACTAAAAAGGCCGATTAAATACGTATATAATTAAGTTTAAAGTTTCTATAGAAATAAAATTTTGACAAAATAAAACTTTGACAACATTTGCTATAGAAGTAAAATTTGGAAAAAATTTTCTATAGAAATAAAATTTGGAAAAACTTTCCTATAGAAATAAAATTTTGACAAAATTTTCTATAGAAATAAAATTTTGACAAAATATTCCATAGAAATAAAATTTTGACAAAATTTTCTATAGAAATAACATTTTGACAATGTTTTCTATAAAAAGAGGCTCCGGAGATCAAATCTGGGGATCGGTTTATATGGGGGCTATATATAATTATGAACCTATATGGACCAATTTTTGCGTATTTGTTAGAGACCACATTCTAACACCATGTTCCAAATTACAACCGGATCGGATGAATTTTGCTCCTCCAAGAGGCTCCGGAGGACAAATCTGGGGATCGATTTATATGGGGGCTATATATAATTATGGACCGATATGGACCAATTCTTGCGTGTTTGTTAGAGACCACATTCTAACACCATGTTCCAAATTTCAACCGGATCGGATGAATTATGCTCCTCCAAGAGGCTCCGGAGGACAAATCTGGGAACGATTTATATGGGGACTATATATAATTATGAACCGATATGGACCAATTCTTGCATGGTTGTTAGAGACCATATACTAACACCACGTACCAAATTTCAATCGGATCGGATGACCTTTGCTCCTCTAAGATGCTCCGGAGGTCAAATCTGGGGATCGGTTTATATGGGGGCTATATATAATTATGGGCAGATATGAACCAATTTTTGCACGGTTATTAGAGATTATATACTAACACCATGTACCAAATTTCAGCCGTATCGGATGAAATTTGGTTCTCTTAGAGGCTCCGCAAGCCAAATCGGGGGATCGGTTTATATGGGGGCTATATGTAAATATGGACCGATATGGACCAATTTCTGCATGGTTGTTAGAGACCATATACTAACACCATGTACCATATTTCATCCGGATCGGATGAAATTTGCTTCTCTTAGAGCAATCGCAAGCCAAATTTGGGGGTCCGTTTATATGGGGGCCATACGTAAAAGTGGACCGATATGGCCTATTTGCAATACCATCCGACCTACATCAATAACAACTACTTGTGCCAAGTTTCAAGTCGATAGCTTGTTTCGTTCGGAAGTTAGCGTGATTTCAACAGACGGACGGAAATGCTTAGATCGACTCAGAATTTCACCACGACCCATAATATATATACATTATGGGGACTTAGAGCAATATTTCGATGTGTTACAAACGGAATGACAAAGTTAATATACCCCCATCCTATGGTGGAGGGTATAAAAATGAAAATGAAAAATTTTAAGGAAGTCACTAAATGCATATCTCTTTGCCGAAAATTAAAATTATGGATTCTTCGTTCTTGAAAACATTAAAAAGCTGACCGATGAAAAAATGATGGACAATTAACTGGAACTGCTTCAAATAGTTTAGTTGGTAAGCCAATATGAAAAATTAAATCAACATTTTAGAGAAGTCACTAAATTTAAATCTCTTTGCAGAAAACTAAAATCTTTGCATCTCGCAAACATGAAGAAGCTGACCGATGAAAAATGAGTGGCTTATCGACAAGAAAAAAAAAGAAATATTTCAAAGAGCAACCAATTAAATTTATTAAAAAGTTGATATTATTCCATATCATTAACTTCCGGATGAAAATGTGGATCACATCGTCTGTTTAATTTACATCATATTTTCAGCTTAAAATGGATATTATATGAATTCCTTCTGCTGGAAATCTACTTTAACCCGCGGTCCAGCACGTTCCTAATATCAAATAGCCCGCATATTAATTAATTTTAGTGCAGTTTTGTGACACCAACAGGAAGGAAATCGAATTATCTATGCAAAAGTGTCTACAAATAATGTTTGAGATATTTAAAGTTTTGTTCTTATTTGTTGATATGTTAAATGAGATATTAGTATTGTAGTGTATTATGTAGTGTAGTGTATTATTATATATTTAATTTTGACAAAAAAAAAATAAATTATACAAATTTCATAGAATTCTGGCTTTGACTTTCAATTAGAAGTGGGGATATCATTAATACAAATTTTGGTTGAATAGTATTTGCAGCAATGTTAATTTTATTATTGAGTAGTGATGCATTTCAATTTGAGAATAACACTTGAGAAATTATTACTAATGTGTTGAATTTTACTGTTGAGGGTAATGTCTGTTTTTTGTTGAGAACGCGATTTTCTCAACAATTTCTCAACTTGAATATTACCATAATCCTTTGAAAAAATGTTTGAAAAATTGTTGAAATTTAGTATTTTTCAAATGTTTGTGCTTATTGGGAGCGCTTATCTAGTCTCTTCTTTCACTCCCTCTCTCTCATATGATTGTGTTTGTTTTATTTAAACAATATTTTTGAGAATCCCCGCTAAAATGATCGATAAAAAGTCAATGTTTTCGTTTTTTGCTAAAATATATTTCTTAAATCAAAAATAAAATTACGAGTTTGCATAAACCGATTATTGTAACACACAAAAAAAAATTTTTCTGATTCAATCACGAAATTAATTGATCCAATTAATTTTTAATTGAAATGTCATCAATCACAGAAATGATAGTATCAATTAAAAAATTAATTGAAGGTCAATTAAAAAGTTAATTGATCCAATTAAAAAATTAATTGGTACTACTATTTTTGTGATTGATTTTTGTTTCAATTAAAAAATTAGTTGAATCAATTAAATTTTTAATTGAATATTTTTTAAAACTCAATTAAAATTTTAATTGGAAAAATTTTCGTGAAATTTTTTTGTGTGAAGAAGAAAGCCAATAACCTGTATAATGACTTTTTTGAAAAAATACACAATTTGAAAAAAAAAACACAATTTTCTGGAATGATTTCGAATATAAAAACCTTTTAGCCATAAAATACACGTCACGCCCTTTCTCCCGATACCAAAATATCCTGGGCAGGATTGTACAGTGGGGCATTTTTCCTTATATTAATCCATCCAAGTTAGTATTTTTCCATTAAATTAGATAAAACACAATTTTCTGTATTGCTTTCGAATATAGCGACCATATAGCCAGAAAGTATACGTTACGACCTTTCTCCTGATACCAAAATATCCTGGGCAGTTTTGCACAGTGGGACATTTTTCCTTATATTAATCCGTCCAATTTAGTATTTTTCCATTAAATTGGATAAAACACAATTTTCTGGATTCCTTTCGAATATAGCGACCATATAGCCAGAATACCAGCATTGAGAATACGTCCGAGGCTTCCAGACTACGGAAGGTGCTAGCATCCACGAGCTCCGCTCCAGGTTTCATTAAAACATCGGAGGGCAATTGGACAACGTCCAGTGAGGAGACGCTGGAGGTACTATTGGACACACATTTCCCGGAAATCAGACGGTTGAACTATGCACTGGCGGTGCCACAGTGGCTCAGCGGTCGTTTCCTATCGAGGAAATTGTATCAGAATCTAGAATAAAATGGGCGTTAAATAGCTTTGGATCATTCAATTCCCCCGGACCTGATGGAATTACTCCGGCGGAGTTAAAAGCGGTGGCTGACAGAATTATCCCCTGGTTGTCGGCGATATATATAGGATGTATCAACTTAGCATATATTCCACGAAAGTGGAGAGAATCAAAAGTCTTTTTCATACCTAAAGCGGGAAAAGCCTCTCACTCGAATGCGAAGGATTTCCGACCAATCAGCTTATCATCATTTCTACTTAAGACTCTGGAGAGGATGATAGATATTTATCTTAGAACTAGCGTCGATTCAAGTTTGCTCTCGAAACGACAACATGCATACTCGAAAGGCAGGTCTACTGAGACCGCATTACATGAACTAGTCAGCTTTATTGACAGCTCACAATCTGTCAAAGAATACGCAATCGTGGCATTTCTAGACATCGAAGGGGCGTTCAATAACGTCCATCCGAGCTCGATATTAAATGGACTGACAACTCTGAATGTTGATCCAGCTATACTTAGGCTGTTAGACGAACTTCTAAGGAAGAGACGCATTTCAGCCACACTAGGACAAGCAAACATACAAAGGTATGTGAACAGAGGCACTCCTCAAGGAGGAGTTCTATCACCTCTTCTTTGGAATGTTGCTATAAACGACCTTCTGGTTTCCCTAGAAAAAGAAAGGATACAAGTGGTGGCATACGCAGATGATGTGGCGCTAGCAGTCAGGGGAAAATTCCCATCAACAGTTAGAGATATTATACAGAGAGCCCTCCGGATGACTGAGAAATGGGCGAAAGATAATGGTCTTGGGGTAAATCCTGCAAAGACAGAAATAGTCATGTACTGCAAAGATCGCAAAACTCCCACGGTTAGGCCCATTTCCTTAGGGGGTATTGAAATTCCCTTTAGTGAGTGTGCAAAATACCTTGGCGTTATTTTGGACAGGAAGCTGAACTTTAAGCTTAATATTGAAGAAAGGGCGAGGAAAGCAACGGTAGCTTTATAATCGTGCAAAAAGGCAATAGGGAAAAAGTGGTGACTAAAACCAAAAATTTTACATTGGCTATACACGGCAGTGGTTAGACCTATAATGCTATATGGTGTTGTAGTCTGGTGGCCGGCACTTCACCAGCCGACAAGTTTAGACAAAGTTCAGCGTATGGCGTGCTTGTGTATCTCAGGTGCATTCAGCAAGACAGGAACAAACTCCCTTAATGTCATACTGCATCTATAGCCTTTAGACATTTTGGCCAAACAGTCAGCTGCAACAACGGCTGTGCGGTTGCGCGAGCTATCGCTGTGGTCGGAAAAAGTTACGGTCACAGTTCGGTCCTCAAAATAATGCCAGATGTGCCTAACGTAGTGGATTACACTTTGGCGAGTCCACTTTTCGACAAAAAGTTTGAGACTCTAATTTCCAACAGTGAGGCGTGGTGTACACGGACCCCGGGGAATAAAAGATATATAGATTTCTACACTGATGGCTCCAAATTGGATGGCCAAGTGGGTTTCGGAGTATATTCTAAAGATCTGGAACTTCGAATAGCGAAAAGATTACCTGACCACTGTAGTGTTTTTCAGGCTGAAATATTAGCAATAATAGAAGTGGTGAATTGGCTGAGAAGTAATGCTCCAAGCAATATTGGCATTAATATATACTCAGACAGTCAACCTGCAATAAAATCCTTGGACTCTGTGTTCCTCAACTCGAAAACGGCCATCGACTGCCGCAAATCTCTCAATGAGATGGCTGAGCAGCACAATATTCACCTAATATGGGTGCCTGGCCACAGGAACATACCGGGGAACTGCGAAGCAGATGAGCTAGCAAGGCTAGGAACTACCTTACATATTCCAGGGGAACTAGAATCTGTTGGTATGCATCTGGCTACCTGCAAGCTCTTACTGAGTGAGAAGGCTGTCATGATGGCAAATGTTCGATGGGAGAATTGTAAGGGTTGTAACGACACCAAGCAAATATGGTCCCATTTAAACTTAAACCGCACACAAGATATGCTAGTGTTCTCGAGACGCCAGATATCATTCCTGATATCTGCTATAACGGGTCGCTGCCTGATAGGCGATTTTGCAAAAACTATTGGTGCGAAGTATAATGACTATTGTATGAGCTGTCATGATGCGGAGGAAAAGGAATCAATAAAACACCTCTTGTGTGAGTGTCCTGCATTTTGTGTAAGGCGTAAGCAAATTTTAGGGGCATATAGCTTCAGATTACTAGCGGACCTGGAAAACGTTAACTTAAGCAGTCTGCTAATGTTTTTGGAACAATCTGGTTGGTTCAACAGAAGAAAATAATCGAGAAGGTTCAACGGTTAAAACTAGAAGTGCCCATATGTAATAGGTACTTTTAGTTAATGTGGTATCACAATGGACTGAATAGTCTAAGTGAGCCTGAATCTTAATCGGGCTGCCACTTTAACCTAACCTAACCTAACCTAGCCAGAAAGTACACGTTACGACCTTTCTCCTGATACCAAAATATCCTGGGCATGATTGCACAGTGGGGCATTTTTCCTTATATTAATCCATCCAAGTTAGTATTTTTCCATTAAATTGGATAAAACACAATTTTCTGGATTGCTTTCGAATATAGCGACCATATAGCCAGAAAGTACACGTTACGACCTTTCTCCTGATACCAAAATATCCTGGGAAGTTTTTCACAGAGGGAAATTTTTCTTTATATTTCCGACGTAGTTTGCATTTTTGCATAAAATTTTCCATTAAATTGGATAAAACACAATTTTCTGGATTGCTTTCGAATAAAACGACCATATAGCCAGAAAATACACATTACGACCTTTCTCCTGATACCAAAATATCCTGGGCAGGATTTCACAGTGGGGCATTTTTCCTTACATTAGTCCATCCAATTTAGTATTTTTCCATTAAATTGGATAAAACACAATTTTCTGGATTGCTTTCGAATATAGCGACCATATAGCCAGAAAGTACACGTTACGGCCTTTCTCCTGATACCAAAATATCCTGGGCAGTTTTTCACAGAGGGACATTTTTCTTTATATTTCCGACTAAGTTTGCATTTTTGCATAAAATTTTCCATTAAATTGGATAAAACACAATTTTCTGGATTGCTTTCGAATGTAGCGACCATATAGCCAGAAAATACACATTACGACCTTTCTCCTGATACCAAAATATCCTGGGCAGTTTTGCACAGTGGGACATTTTTCTTTATATTTCGGACGTAGTTTGCATTTTTGCATAAAATTGGACAAAACACAAATTTCTGGATTGGTATTGAATATAGAAACATTTTAGCCATAAAGTACACATCAAGCCCTTTCTGCTGATACTAAAATATCCTGGGCAGGATTGCACAGTGGGCCAGTTTTCTTTATATTTCTATCATAGTTCGTAATTTCCTATTAACTTGGATAAAACACGATTTTCTGGATTGATTTCGAATATAAAAGCCTTTAAGCCATAAAGAACACGTCACGCCCTTTCTCCTGATACCAAAATATCCTGGGCAGGATTGCACAGTGGGGCATTTTTCCTTATATTAATCCATCCAAGTTAGTATTTTTCCATTAAATTGGATAAAACACAATTTTCTGGATTGCTTTTGAATATAGCGGCCATATAGCCAGAAAGTACACGTTACGACCTTTCTCCTGATACGAAAATATCCTGGGCAGTTTCGCACAGTGGCCTGAATTTATAAAAAATAAAGATCCATTAGTGCGGTTTTATTTCTACAATACCTCAATCGTTATTGTGTTTTTGATCTATGTGACCTTATTTTCTGAAAGTGCGCTCCTAGGCCTTTATTATGGCATCAAATTTGTCGCTTAGTTAATTTAATATTGGTCCAAAGTAATCAAAATATATATAACAATTTTTTGGTCGCCTTAGCATAACTCTGTCTGGTTTGTGTCTTAGCTATTTACAATTTAAAATTTATCTTCACGCACATCGCCACACTGTGGAACGGGGTATTATAAGTTAGTGCATATGTTTGTAACACCCAGAAAGAGACAAGATAGACACATGGTGTCTTTGGCAATAATGCTCTGGGTGGGTCCATGAGTCGATATAACCATGTCCGTCTGTCCGTCCGTCCGTCTGTCTGTGAACACATTTTTGTGATCGAAGTCTAGGTCGCAATTTAAGTCCAATCGCCTTCACATTTGGCACATGTTCCTAATTTGGGTCAGAATAGAACCCTATTGATTTTGGAAGAAATCGGTATCTTTCGCCCGATATGCACTAATATGGACCCAGCAGCCAGAGTTTTATACCGATTTGCTTGAAATTTTGTAAAAACATTACACTTAGTCGTATAGTCAAGTGTGCAAAATTTGATTGAAATCGGTTCAGATTTAGATATAGCTCCCATATATATCATTCGCCCGATATTGATTGATATGGCCCCAGAAGCCAGATTTTTGGCCGAATTTGGTTGAAATTTTGCACTAGGAGTACAATTAGTAGTATAGTCAAGTGTGCCAAATTTGATTGAAATCGGGTCAGATTTAGATATGGACTAATATGGTCTAAATTGTAAGTTAGGTTAGGTTAGGTTAGGTTAGGTGGCAGCCCGATGTATCAGGCCTACTTAGACTATTCAGTCCATTGTGATACCACATTCGTGAACTTCTCTCTTATCTCTGAGTGCTGCCCGATTCCATGTTAAGCTCAATGACAAGGGACCTCCTTTTTATAGCCGAGTCCGAATGGCGTTCCACATTGCAGTGAAACCACTTAGAGAAGCTTTGAAACCCTCAGAAATGTCACCAGCATTACTGAGGTGGGATAATCCACAGCTGAAAAACTTTTTGGTGTTCGGTCGAAGCAGGAATCGAACCCACGACCTTGTGTATGCAAGGCGGGCATGCTAACCATTGCACCACGGTCGCTCCCAAAAAATTGTAAGTTAGTCCATATGGATTTTATGATAAATCCATACGGACTAACTTACAATGTGTTTCTATGTCGCTTTGGTGTGAATTTTCGAAGTTATGCTGCAAATATGGGCGGGATTGTACAATTATATGTATACAAATGTATACATATATAATTCAATCTATGTTTGTTTGTATGTTCCGAGTTGGCTCCGAAACGGCTGAACTGATTTACTTGAAACTTTCAGAGATCGTAGTGGGCGTTCATGTGGTGAAAATAGGGTACCTCATTTTTTGACACCTGGTCGCGGAGGGGGACCTCCCCTTTGTCGGACTTTTTGAAAATTGGACCATAGTTGACCGATTTGCTTGAAATTTTCATTGAATGTTGGGGTTGGCATCTAGACAAAGATCCGCTATATTTCGATATTTGTTGGCGGAGGGGGACCTCCCGTTTGTTCGACTTTTTTTTTTAAGTACAGTGAAAACAAAACTAAACTCCCCCGACTAAAATTTTACGGAAAAAATGGATGAGGTTATGAAATTTATATCAGGTTCCTGATTTTTTAATTAAAATAAAGGGGCATTGGGAGACATCCGCTTATCTTAAGTACATACAGAGAAATAATTAAACTTTACTTGAAATTTACAGAGGACTGGGGAGAGGATACGATATTAATAGTTGATACCTGATTTTATGATATTTGCACGGAAGAGAGGCCGCCCCTTTAGGCTTATAATTTGCTTGACATTTTCTGGGACGTTTACAAAAGATACGCTACATCACTTTTCTATATTTGTTCGGGGAGGAGGTCCTCCGCTAAAACTGCAAAAAATCTTATGTTTTCTTGAAATTTACAAAGGCAGTGGGGGAAGGTTATGAACGAAGAGGCAACATTCCTTGCCCCACACTTGAAGGAAAGTTTCAAGAATTTTCAGGAAAGGTGAGGGTTGCTATTCACTACGGTGTTTGTCGATATTGTATCGGGGAAAGTGAAGTCCCTTTAAAACAATAGAGCAAAATTTAAACATTTCCGATCTACTTGAAATTTACAGGGAACGTGGGAGGAGGTGATTAAATTTATAAATGATTTTTAAATTAGTATATGATTTTTCGATATCTGGTTGGGGAAGGGGAAAATTGAAATAAACTTTGTCGATTTACTTCAATGGAATTTATAGGGACCATTGAGTAGTTGTGAAATTAATATAGGGTACGTGATAGTCCGTTATCAGGTCGGAGTAGAGCGAAGGTGGGGAGAGGGTTCCCTTCTGTCAGTTTTTTTTTTCTTAAATTGAAAGTAGAGGGTTGTACGTAAATGGGAACTCGGTATATATTTTTTTGATTTTTGCACAGGCTTTTGCCAGACTTCTTTTTAGTAAAGAACTTAAATTTACATGAAATTGGCAGCCAACGTAGAGGGTGCATCATTTTCCAACATTTTTGGAAATGTTAATGTGGTAAAATTTTTTACTACTTTTGCTTTTTCCGATTTATTGGATGGGAAACAGTAATTCTTTGTATGTTATTATAATATAGTGCTTAATTTTCAGATATATTGAGGAGAAGGATACCTTTCCTTGACAAACCACACTTAAAATTTACAAGAAATATAGAAGATTGTCCAACTACTTGAAGACAAAACATTATTAAAAAAATTTGTAGGAAAGGGTTAAAGACGAACCGTTTTACATACACGGATGAAAAAGACTGTTTTTTATATGTTTGGCTATAAACATTATATGTTTGGAACACAAATTTTTAAACACAATAGTTTTGAGTGCAAGCATATAATGTTCATAAACTAGCATAACATGTTTGGGACATATATGTTAATATGTTAGAACATATTATGTTTGGGACATAAAATGTTTGTAAATATAATATGCTTGGATGCAAACATATATTAATTTAGAAATAGCCTATAAACATATATGTGTTTAGTAGCTTGGAGCGCTATTTAACAGGGAACGATATTGAATTAAGTTGGTGGTTGTTGCTTGTTATTACAAAATTAACATTTTATTTTTCCTTGGGCAATTGATCAGCTACTTCTTTGATCCTTACAAGCTGTGTGGTCCGCTGTTCGAATCCCCGTCCGGCAAAAGGTAAAATTAAAATAAAAAAAAAATCATAAAATTGAATAATTTCTTCTACAATGTTTGTATTACAGAAAAAGGTGCTAAGAACTAAAAAATCTCGTGAAAGTGAGAGAGATGTCGGGGAATATACAATTGGGCAGAAACAAAATTTTGAGCATTCAGGTCGAAAACCTATGTTGTTAGCACCTATATTACCTGTTTATTTTCATAATTCATTATGATTGTAAATATATAAATAAATAAAATTTTGAGCACAATATTGTTTGGGAAAATTTTTTTAAGCATATAATATTTTTGGGTTCAAAATGCTTCCAAACATATTATATGGTCACATAATAACATATTGATTTTTGGAAGACAACATTATTGAATTTGGATGCAAAAATACAAAATGTTTGGAACTTAGACTACCCAAACATATATTGTTTAGACCAATATGCTTTCAAACATATTATATATTGGTAGAGATCAAACATATAAATGTTTGTGCAATACCCAAAAATGTATATGCTTGAAGCAAAATATGTTTGGGAGTATATGTTACAGAAGCGATTTTTTGTAAGAGTGTATGCATAGCCGCCAACTACGCTTCGGAAGGCGCAGCGAAGCGGGCCGGGTTACAAATTGCATATATATATTCATCCGAACCGGCTGAAATTTGGTACATGGTGTTAGTATATGGTCTCTAACAACCATGCAAAAGTCCACATCGGTCCATAATTATATATAGCCCCCATATAAACCGATCCCCCGATTTGGCTTGCAGAGCCCCTAAGAGAAACAAATTTCATCCGATCCGGGTGAAATTTGGTACATGATGTTAGTATATGGTCTCTAATGACCATGCAAAAATTGGTCCATATCGGTCCATAATAATATATAGCCCCCATATAAACCGATCACAGGATTTGACCTCCGTAGCCTCTTGGAAGATCAAAATTCTTCTGATTCAGCTGAAATTTGGTACGTGATGTTAATATATGGCCTCAAACACCCATGCAAAAATTGGTCGATATTGGTCCATAATTATATATAGGCCCCAAATAAACCGATCCCCAGATTTGACCTCCGGAGCATCTTGGAAGAGCAAAATTCTTCCCATTCGGTTGAAATTTGGTAAGTGATGTTAGTATATGGTATCCAACAACCATGCAGGAATTGGTTCCTATCAGTCCATAATTATATATAGCTCCCATATAAACCGATCGCCAGATTTGACCTCCGCTGCCTTTTGGAGAAGCAATATTCTGGTTGAAATTTGGTACGTGCACTGTTAGAAAAATATGTTTTTCATATGTTCCGATATAAACAAAATGTGTTTCGGGCACGATTTTAAACCACAATATATTTAAGTGCGAACATGTAATTTTCCTAAACTAACACTAAATGTTTGGGACATCTATGTTAATATGTTAGAATATATTATGTTTGGGGCATGAATGTTTCATAAAAATCATATGTGTGAATACAAACATATATAAATTTACAAATTTCAACTAAACATACATATGTTGTGATATTTTATTCAAAGCGACAGAGAGAGTATAGAGAGAAATAGAGATGGAAACCGGGAGAGTTGACGAAAGATATCAATATAACACAGCAAAAGAGTCAAAAGAGAACAATTTCTGTGAAATCGCTTGTATGTTGTTTCGGAAAACTGTTTTATGATAAGGCCAAAAATTTGATATGTTTAAGTCTAAATATTATTTAATTTGAATAAAGAGAATATACATTCTGAACCAAGAGAATAGACATTTGAAAAACAAACAGCTTATGTTTTCACTTTGAGAGCAGCATTTTATGTATGTGTGGACATGTGTTTTGTTTATCATTTTGGCATTATTTTTTTCTTGGTTCGTTAAAAGAGATCAGGGGTCTTCATAAAAATAACGAAAGGGCACTATACTCTTTTTAGAGTTGGGACGGTAAAATGAAATAAGGAGGAAATAGTGAAAAATTACACAGTAAAATGTAAAAAAAAACAAAGTTTAGTTTCTCTTTATTAAAAAGTAGTCCACGAGGAGTTGACGGACACCATCAAATATAAAAGCGGGCATAAAGTTCGACTTTTACAGCTAAAACAATTTAAAAAGTTTATTTTCTTTAAAATGAATTATTAAAGAAAAATAAAAGGAATTTTAGAGCGATGGTGTTAAATGCTAGTAAAAAACTGTTCACTCCTAAATAAATTTATGTTTATATTATAAAATTATGTATGTATGTTTATACTCGACTCCACGTTCTTCTTTTGTTAGTTTTTGAATTCCTTCCAAATTTTAAAGTTTTGTACAAAAACAGTTTTTTATTAAAGATTGTTATTTTTGCAATAAAAAATAATATTTTATCCAAAAATCATTCAATTTCGTTTATATCAAGCACTGTTACTGACTATAAATCTTTAATAACGCACATTTCGATGTTTCATTTAAAAAAATTAATATAGTATAAATATAAATGTGTAAATTAAAAAAAAAAAAAAATGTTCGGTCGGAGCAGGGATTGAACCCACGACCCTTTGCATGCAAGGCAGACATGCTAACCACTGCTCCACGTGGCAAACAAATGTATGTTTCTGTTAAATAATGTTATGTTTGCATGGGCTTGTGGGCGCTGCAAACTATGCTATATAAATGTAACTTAAAACGATAATTATCTACTGGTGACTATAACAGCTACGTAGCCCAGTGGATAGTGTGTTGGCTTACAAACTGTATGGTCCTCGGTTCGATTCTCCGTGCAGGCGAAAGGTAAAATTTAAAAAAATTATAAAAGTGAATAATTTCTTCAACATTATTTGTATTACAGAGAAAGGTGCCAATAACTAAAAAATTTCGTGGAAGTGAAAATTACGAGTATGTTAGGGAATGAGCACAATCGTGTTTGGGAAAAATTCTTCCAAGCATATAATATTTTTGGCTCAAAATGCTTCCAAACATATAATATGTTCACATAAAACAAACATATTAATGTTTCGGCAGTATGCAATTATATATGTGCTTCCTGCAAAATATGTTTGGAACATATGTTAAAGAAGCGATTTTTTTTGAGGGTGTGGTGGTAGTATATGATATTTAACAACCATGCCAAAAGTGGTCCATATCAGTCCATAATCATTTATAGCCCCCATATAAACCGATCCCGAGATTTAGTTTTGGAGCCTCTTGGAGGAGCAAATTTCATCCGACACTGAAAAAACAGTGAACCCACCAGGAAGAAAACTTTTGGTCAATTTTAGAAAAATTTGAATATTTTTAGAAAATTTTAACTAAACAGTATTACAAACGCTGGCATCATGCCGATATCACAAAAATAAGTAAATATTTTTCGACAAATTCAAGAAAATTTATTAGACATAATTAATTTTTTTCACTTGTCAAAGAAAATTTTGTAGTTTGAAAGAAAAAATTGGAGTTCAAAATTGCAAGAATGTCTTTAGTGACATACGAAGTTCATGATGGACGCATTTGTAGTAAAAGTTACAAATTTAAAGAAATAATGAACTATTTTGTGAGAAATACGAATTTAGTAAATCTTTATGCTTAATTTGTGTATAATTTTTCCCCTTTTTTAGTTAATTCAACTAATGTATGCAAAAAATTATTAGAGTGAAGGAAACTTTCTCCAAACGTAATAATTCCTTGAACTAAAATAAAGTTAAATTGGCTTTAGTGAAATAGAGAGTTCACTTTTTTTTGAGTGGAGTGAGTTGAAATTTGTGACAGTCTTTCGTAGAAGTTTCTATGCAATCCATGGTGGAGGGTACATAAGATTCGGCCTGGCCGAACTTACGGCCTTATATACTTGTTTTTACTAACATTGTGTTCCACCCCAGGGCATTAGCCGACTTCAATTTTAAGTCAATAGATTTTCTAAGAAGTCTTAAATATATTATCCAATAAGAAGCCTTAAATATATTGTCGGTTCAGATTTAAATGTATGTATATTGTAACATAAACATTTAACATACATATATAGCAGATGGTTTTCAGATGGTATCGAAAATGTTGATCCACGAAGTGGTGCAGATTTGCAAATTCATTGTAACGGCTGTTGAAATGATGGACATCCGTCCTATGATAAGCCCATGTTAAATTCATCGCTTCTGCGTCAATTTTGCACCACTTCCGGATCCAAGAAGAACATTTTCACTACTTTTTTGGCGACGCTTTGTTTTGTTGCCTCTCCACAAAATGGTGATTTTGATGGTGATAGCGACAACAAAGCAGGAGATATTGCTTTGGCAATATGGAATTGTGCCTTCGTACGGGGATGATCTTGGTCTCGACATAAAGATGATTGCCGGATTTCCTTATATGTAGTGAACAAAGTCTTATTTGTCTGCAAAAATTTATTACAAATTGCAGTGGCGCGGGAGGACGGTTTATAAAGGCTTTTGAATGTGACCCTTAGAGTTTTGGGCTACTTCTACGTACTTCTGGTGACCATGTATTGACGGAGAATTTTGTGGCGGATATGCCCAATTTTCTAGCAGTAAAATTACTGGTAAGATCAGCAAAGGTAGATATTTAATAAACCACATATGTTATCAACAACGGGCACGGATGCCATGATTGTACAATCGTTCGCATATGATACTCGTACAACCTCAACTCGCACCAGGAGGGAGTTGAATAGAGGATAGACAGAGGTTGAACAGTGCCGGTGATATAACGCCATCTTGGAGAGCTCCCTGTTTCCCTCTACGAGGTTTTAACATAGATAGATTAATTCACATGGAAGTTGAATGACTCTGATATCCTACAACGTTCTCAAATTTGCTTTCTGTATTTTTTTGTTTTACCTTTTTCATGTCATTCACTCTTTTGTTTATTTTTCTGTTGAAGTGACTTTTCAAAAAATTGCTTTTTGTTTGCCCATTATAAATATGGAATTTTTAAAGGAATTGCAAATATTGTTCGCTATATACATAAATCCATTATAACCGTCTTCGCTATGGACTTAGTCATGTGTATGGAAAATTGAAACAAATATATACGGCTGTAAGTTCGACGAGGCTGAATCTTATGTTCCTTTGGTCATCCACAATCGAATTACTTGGATTGTGGCAATAATTGCCGATGGTAATGTATCTTAAAATATCTTAACATTGTCTTCTAAATTGTAACTTTGTATAGGTTAGACAAAACAAATGTACACAGAAAAAAATTTCTGGAAAATTTTTCCAATTAAAATCTTAATTGCGTTTTAAACAAGTAAGGAAAGTCTAAAGTCGGGCGGGGCCGACTATATTATACCCTGCACCACTTTGTAGATCTAAATTTTCGATACCATATCACATCCGTCAAATGTGTTGGGGGGCTATATATAAAGGTTTGTCCCAAATACATACATTTAAATATCACGCGATCTGGACAGCATTTGATAGACTTCTACAAAATCTATAGACTCAAAATTTAAGTTGGCTAATGCACAAGGGTGGAACACAATGTTAGTAAAAAACAAGTAAGGAAAGTCTAAAGTCGGGCGGGGCCGACTATATTATACCCTTCACCACTTTGTAAGTCCACATTTTCGATACCATATCAAATCTGTCCAATGTGTTGGATGCTATATGAATCCATACACATATATTCTGTATATCTGAGCAGATCTGTACAGAGTTCTGCAATAATTATAGATTTTACATTTAAGTCGGCTAATGCGCTGAGGTGGAACACAATGTTAGTAAAAAACAAGTAAGGAAAGTCTAAAGTCGGGCGGGGCCGACTATATTATACCCTGCACCACTTTGTAGATCTAAATTTTCGATACCGTATCACACCCGTCAAATGTGTTGGGGGCTATATATAAAGGTTTGTCCCAATTACATCCATTTAAATATCACTCGATTTGGACAGAATTTGATAGAGTTTTACAAAACCTATAGACTCAAAATTTAAGTTGGCTAATGCACTAGGGTGGAACACAATTTTAGTAAAAAATATGGGAAACATTTAAATCTGAAGCAATTTTAAGGAAACTTCGCAAAAGTTTATTTATGATTTATCGCTCCATATATATGTATTAGAAGTTTAGGACAATTAGAGTCATTTTTACAACTTTTCGACTAAGCAGTGGCGATTTAACAAGGAAAATGTTGGTCGAAATCAGAAAAACATATATATGGGAGCTAAATCTAAATCTGAACTGATGTCAACAAAATTTGCACGCATAGCTACAATGCTAATTCTACTCCCTGTGCAAAATTTCAACTAAATCGGAGTTAAAAATTGGCCTCTGTGGCCTCTGTCATATGAGTGTAAATCGTGCGAAAGCTATATATGAGAGCTATATCTAAATCTGAACCGATTTCAGCCAAATTTGGCTCGCATAGCAACAATGCTAATTCTACTCCCTGTGCAAAATTTCAACTAAATCGGAGTTAAAAATTGGCCTCTGTGGCCTCTGTCATATAAATCGGGCGAAAGCTATATATGGGAGATATATCTAAATCTGAATCGATTTCAACCAAATTTGGCACGTACAGCTACAATGCTAATTCTACTCCCTGTGCCAAATTTCAACTAAATCGGAGTTAAAAATTGGCCTCTGTGGTCATATGAGTGTAAATCGGGCGAAAGCTATATATGGAAGCTATATCTAAATCTGAACCGATTTCAACGAAATTTGGCATGCATAGCTACAATCCTAATTATACTCCCTGTGCAAAATTTCAACTAAATCGGAGCAACAAATTGGCCTCTGTGGGCAAATGAGTGTAAATCGGGCGAAAGCTATATATGGGAGCTATATCTAAATCTGAACCGATTTGGCTGATATTTTGCAAGTTTTTCGAGACTCATAAAATGTTCGGATGTACGGAATTTGAGGAAGATCGGTTGATATACACGCCAATTATGACCAGATCGGTGAAAAATAGATATGGCAGCTATATCTAAATCTGAACCGATTTTTTCCAAAATCAATAGGGATCGTCTTTGAACCGAAACAGGACCCTATACCAAATTTTAGGACAATCGGACTAAAACTCAGAGCTGTACTTTGCACACAAAAATACATCAACAGACAGACAGACAGACGGACATCGCTAAATCGACTCAGAATTTAATTCTAAGCCGATCCGTATACTAAAAGGTTGGTCTATGATTACTCCTTCTTGGCGTTACATACAAATGCACAAACTTATTATACCCTGTACCACAGTAGTGGTGAAGGGTATAAATATGGGAAACGTTTAAATCTTTTGTCGAAATCAGAAAAACATATATATGGGAGCTATATCTAAATCTGAACCGATTTCAATCAAATTTGGCACGCATAGCTACAATGCTAATTCTACTCCCTGTGCAAAATTTCAACTAAATCGGAATTAAAAATTGGCCTCTGTGGTCATAAGAGTGTAAATCGGGCGAAAGCTTTATATGGGAGATATATCCAAATCTGAACCGATTTCAAGCAAATTTGGCACGCATAGCTACAACGCTAATTCTACTCCCTATGCAAAATTTCAACTAAATCGGAGCAAAAAATTGGCCTCTGTGGGCAAATGAGTGTAAATCGGGCGAAAGCTATATATGGCAGCTATATCTAAATCTGAACCGATTTTGCTGATATTTTGCAAGTTTTTCGAGACTCATAAAATATTCGGATGTACGGAATTTAAGGAAGATCGGTTGATATACACGCCAATTATGACCAGATCGGTGAAAAATATATATGGCAGCTATATCTAAATCTGAACCGATTTTGTCCAAAATCAATAGGGATCGTCTTTGAGCCGAAACAGGACCTTATACCAAATTTTAGGACAATCGGACTAAAACTGCGAGCTGTACTTTGCACACAAAAATACATCAACAGACAGACAGACAGACAGACGGACAGACAGACAGACAGACGGACATCGCTAAATCGACTCAGAATTTAATTCTATGACGATCGGTATACTAAACGATGGGTCTCAGACTTTTCCTTCTTGGCGTTACATACAAATGCACAAACTTATTATACCCTGTACCACAGTAGTGGTGAAGGGTATAAAAAGTGAAATTGGTTGAAAAAATTTTTTTTTCGCATTTTAAATTTCTTCATTCAAATTAACTTCCAGGGCACAACTTCTAAAGCAATGCAAAGGATCCAAAAAGGGAGTAATTCCGTCCTATGACAAGCCCATGTAAAATTCATTGGAGATGATCCAAGTTTGCACTACTTCCGGATCACAGATTGGGGATCCAAACTACTTTTTTGGAAGCTCTTTTTTTGCTGGGTTAGGGTATAAAAATTGAATTAAAAGAACTGCCTGTGTAGTTAAAAGAAAGAAAATCTTTGGCAGGACATTTTTGGAAGTACTTTTAAAGTTGTGGCTTTAGAACAACTTCCAATATATTTTGCTGGTATATAAAGCTAGATTGGATAGTTTGCAATATTTTCGTAATCCTAGCCCTCAAGAACTATGTCCAAATTGGAATAATATTTCATATTATTTATTTGACGTCTGTTTGCCACTTGTGGTTTATTGATATAGAAAGAGTTAATATTTATTTTATTATTAATGTTATTTTCACAAAATGAATATGAATAAATTAAATATGGTTTTGAACAATAGGTGATGTGCGCATTAAATTAATTTTTTCTCGACCAGTGTGTTGTGCACATGATTTTTTTTTTTATAAACGGAATCTCCTAGGGAGACAAATTTCTGGAACCTGGAAAAGAGCTAATAAAAACGCTGAAAAGGTTATTGGATATTAAATTTAATATAGTCAAAATTCACACAAAAAAATCCCCTCTGTAAATGTCCACCAGCAAATTGACATTTAAGGTAAGAATGAATGAATTTATTTCTTTTTTTGGAAAATTAAAATGAAAATCCCATTCATTTTTGATTACAGTTTAATTCCTGTAATCCTGTGATTTTACTACTGCAAGGACTTTTGAAAAATGTCCTTGGTATTTGGACAATATGGAAATGGCTAGAGCGTTTTGGTCTATTGCCCAAAATCGATATGCTGACATTTAAATTGAAAATTCTCGAAACATTTTATGAAGAATTATTCAGAAATCAGCAAATACAATTCGCAATTAGTCTTCATTGCCATAGAGAGCCCTATGTGAATTGGAATCCATTTTATACCTATAATAATCTTAGTTCTTGTCCGGATCCTATTATTGTACCTTCATTGGGAAAATTATTGGCTGGTGTAATTTCCAAGACAAAGAGAACTCATTGGTGTAGTTAACATAGTAGATACGATCATTTTAATATTGAAATAAATGTTTAAATTTGTTTAGTAGTTTTTATGTATTCAAATAAATTCCGGTATTTAAGTAAGCACAAAAAAAGAAACAGTTTTTCAATTGTAATACTCGCAATATTATAGTCCAAAAATATTTCCCTTTCAGTACATCCAAGGGTCCAGTATACATTTTATTTTTCATACAGTCCAGAGAACTGCAACTGCGGTGGCTCTTTTTCGTATTGCAATCTTACCCACTAATATCGGTGCCAGTGAGCAGTGTTGCCAGTATTGTGGATTTTTCCCCAAATAGGGGATATTTTTTCGTGGATGGGGACGAAATTTTTGAGTTGGGGACTCGGGGATTTAATGGGGAAATTTCAAAAAATTTGGCGATTTTTGTGGGGAATTTTCGAAATCTGTTGAGAATAATAAATCAAGTTTAGAGTTATGGTTTATATGAAATTCTTTACGTCGACATGTTTTAAAAACAAGTATATACGGCCGTAAATTCGGCCAGGCCGAATCTTATATACCCTCCATCATGGATTGCGTAGAAACTTCTACGAAAGAAATTCATCCACAATCGAATTACTTGGGTTGTGGTATCTTAAAACTACTTAACATCGTTTTCTAAATTGTGAGTTAGTCCATACGTGGTATATATTAGACAAAAAAGTTATGTATAGGTAAGCCTACAAATAATTACGAATCGATATGGATTTTTGCACGATACGTAGAGAGCCAGAATTGAAATATAGGGGTCGCTTATGTGGGGGCTATATACAATTTTGAACTTGATATGGACCAATTTTTGTGTGATTGGGGGTCGATTTATCTGAGGGCTATTTATAAATATAGACCGATATGGAACTAGTTAGGCATGGTTGTTAACGGCCATATACTAGCACAATGTACCAAATTCCAATTGACTCGGATGAAATTGGCTCCTCCAAGAGGCTCCAAAACCAAATCTAGGGATCGGTTTATATGGGGGCTATATACGATTATGGACTGATATGGACCACTTTTGGCATGGTTGTTAAATATCATATACTACCACCACGTACCAAATTTCAACCAGATCGGATGAATTTTGCTTCTCCATAAGGCACCTAAGATCAAAGCTGAGGATCGGTTTATATGTGAGCTATATATAATTATGGACTGATATGAACCAATTCCTGCATGGTTGTTGGATACAATATACTAACACCACGTACCAAATTTCAACCGAATCGGATGAATCTTGCTCTTCCAAGGGGTTCCGGAGGTCAAATCTGGGGATCGGTTTATATGGCGGCTATATATAATAATGGACCGATGTTGACCAATTTTTGCATGGTCATTAGATACCATATACTTACACCACGTACCAAAATTCAGCCGGATCAAATGAAATTTGCTTCTCTTAGAGGCTCCGCAAGCCAAATCGGGGGATCGGTTTATATAGGGGCTATATATAATTATGGACCGATGTGAATCAATTCCTGCATGGTTGTTGGGTACCATATACTAACACCACGTACCAAATTTGAACTGAATCAGATGAATTTTGGTTTTCCAAAAGGCTCCGGAGGTCAAATCTGGGGATCGGTTTATATGAGGCCTATATATAATTATTGACCGATTTCGACCAATTTTTACATGGGTGGTTGAGGCCATATATTAACACCACGTACCAAATTTCAACTGAATCAGATGAATTTTGGTCTTCCAAGAGGCTCCGGAGGTCAAATCGGGGGATCGGTTTATATGGGGGCTATATATAATTATGGACCGATGTAGACCAATTTTCGCATGGTTGTTAGAGACCATATACTAACACCACGTACCAAATTTCAGCCGCATCGGATGAAATTTACTTCTCTGTGGACCGATATGGCCCATTTGCAATACCATCCGACCTACATAAATAACAACTACTTGTGCCGAGTTTCAAGTCGATAGCTTCAGTTCGGAAGTTAGCGTGATTTCAACAGACGGACGGACGGACATACTCAGATCGACTCAGAATTTCACCACGACCCAGAATATATATATATATATATATATATATATATATATATATATATATATATATATATATATATATATATATATATATATATATATATATATATATATATATATATATATATATATATATATATATATATATATATATATATATATATTTTACAAAGGAGCATTTATGATTTATCAGGTGATACATATGTATTCGAGATATCGGACAATTTTAGTAATACGTACAATTTTTGCTACTTAGCAGTGGCGATTTTACAAGGATATGAGTTAGATCCCGCCAAGATATATGCTCAAGTGTGGGTTATGATATATTATTTGGTCAAGTCGGGCGACTTGGAGCCTTATTTAAAACTCAACCGTTCTGTGGAAAGTCTGGCATTACAGTATGTAGGATATGACTAAGATATGGGGAAATTATCACAGAATTTGTGGGAATTTTGGTCATATTTGTATAAACCGGAAAAACGAATATATGGAGGCTTTATCTAATTCTGAACCAAATTAGATCAAACTTGACACACTTAACTATAATATTAAGTATATTCTCCGTGGAAACTATGCAGTCAATTGGAGGAAAATCGCATTGAAAATGGGTCTAAAATATGAAATAGTCTCCCACATTTTCTCAACTCTGGTGTACATATTACGGGAGCTACATATAATTTGAACCGATTTCGACTAAATTTGACATGTATAGTTAGAATAATTATTCTGTTATCTCTGCAAAATTTCACGTAAATGGGAGTTTAACTTTGGCCCCCGTGGTGGTTTGAGTATAAATCGGGCGAAAGATATATATGGTAGCTATATCTAAATCTGAACCGATTTCAACCAAATTTGGCACACTTACCGATACTGTTAAACGTACTCCTTGTGCAAAATTTGAACCAAATCACGGCAAAACTCTGGCTTTTGAGATTATATAAGTGAAAATCGGACGAAAGATATATATGGGAGCTATATCTAAATCTCAACCGATTTCAATCAAATTTACCAAGCATTGGTAGAATGTCAATTCTACTCTTTATGCAAAATTTCACGTAAATCGGTAGTAAACTTTGGCCTCTGTGGTCATATGAGTCTAAATCGGACGAGAGATATATATGGGAGCTATATCTAAATCTGAACCGATTTAGCTGATATTTTGCAAGTTTTTCAAGACTCATAAAATATTCGGATGTACTGAATTTGAAGAACATCGGTTGATAAACATGCCAATTATGACCAGATCGGGGATAAATATATATGGCAGCTATATCTAAATCTGAACCGATTTTTTCTAAAATCAATAGCATTACTACAAATGCAAGAATAAAAGCCTAGTGGTGTTTTTACCAATATTCGTTTGCAGTGTTAAACCGATCGGCATTGTACCAATCACAATTGACATTCGTCCTAAAAATATTCTACCAAAAAATTAAGAACATTTTTCCAATAATCTACCAATTTAAAAATAAATCCTATTTTTAAGTTTTTGAACAAAATTTTGTTTTATTATTTTATTTTAGAAGTTTTTTTTTCATATTTTCATATTGCCATATTTTTTTGGGTGTATAAATATACCTTTTATTGTAAATGTGTCGAATTTTAAAAGTTTTAACCTTCCCAACAAGGGAAAGTTACTACTTCTACAAACTGGGAGAACTTACACGCAATAGACTTTGCTAGTAAGAGCTAGCACGAGACTGAAAACTTTATAAATATTAAATTTATATTTATATTAAACTTTGTTCAAATTTTAAATCTATAAATTTTGTCAAAATTTCAATACTTAGAAAATTTTGTGGAAATGTTATTTCTACAAAATTTTTTGCCAAAATTTTGTCACAACTTCTATAGAAAAGTTTGTCAAAATTTTATTGCTACACCCAGAGAAGGAATATGATCACCTCAAACATGTTTTAAGAGCAAAATGTTATTTTTAGGTGGTGACCATGTAACATGGTTTTCGCAACCATATTATTTTCTCGGAAATCATGTATCTGATTTCGGCAAGCAAGTTATATTTCATGAGAAAATAACATTTTAGTGACAAACATGTTACATGGTCACCATACAAAAATAACATTTTGCTCTTGAAACATGTTTGAGGTGATCATATTCCTTCTCTGCGTGTATAGGAAATTTTGCCGAAATTTTATTTGTTAAAAAAATTTGTCAACATTTTCTTTTTATACATTTTTTTTCGAAATTTTAGTTCTATAGAAAATGTTGTCAACATTTTATTCCTATAGGCAATTTTATCGAAATTTTATATCTATAATAATTTTTGTCGATATTTTATTTTTATAGAAAAGCTTGTCAAATTTTTATTTCTATAAAAAATTTTGTCAAAATTTCATTGCTATAGAAAATTTTTATAGAAAATGTTGTCGAAATTTTATTTCTATACAAAATTTTGTCGAAATTTTATTTCCGTAGAAATTTTTTTTTGCTATCGACAATTTTGTCAAAATTTTATTTCTATAGACAATTTTGTCAAAATATTATGTCTATAGACAATTTTGTCGAAATTTTATTTCTATAGAAAATTTTGACGAAATTTTATTTGTATAGAAAATTTTGTCGAAATTTTATTTCTGTAGAAAATTTTGTCGAAATTATATTTCTATAGAAAATTTTGTCGAAATTTTATTTCTATAGATATTTTTGTCGAAATTTTATTTCTATAGACAATTTTGTCAACATTTTAATTCTATAGAAAATTTTGTGGAAATTTTATTTCTATAGAAAATTTTGTGGAAATTTTATTTCTATATAAAATTTTGTCGAAATTTTATTTTTATAGAAAATTTTGTCGAAATTTTATTTCTATAAAAATTTTGTCAAAATTTCATTGCTATAGAAAATTTTGTCGAAATTTTATTTCAATAAAAATTTTGTCAAAATTTCATTGCTATAGAAAAATTTGCTGTAATTCTATTTTTATAGAAAATGTTGTCGAAATTTTATTTCTATAGAAAATTTTGTCAAAGTTTTATTTCTATAGACAATTTTGTCGAAATTTTATTTCTATAGAAAATTTTGTCGAAATTTTACTTCTATAGACAATTTTGTGGAAATTTTATTTCTATAGAAAATTTTGTCGAAATTTTATTTTTATAGAAAATTTTGTCGAAATTTTATTTCTATAGAAAATTTTATCGAAATTTTATTTCTATAGAAAATTTTGTCGAAATTTTATCTCTATAGAAAATTTTGTCGATATTTTATTTCTATAGAAAATTTTGTCGAAATTTTATTTCTATAGAAAATTTTGTCGAAATTTTATTTCTATAAAAATTTTGTCGAAATTTCATTGCTATTGAAAATTTTGCTGAAATTCTATTTTTATAGAAAATGTTGTCGAAATTTTATTTCTATAGAAAATTTTGTCAAAATTTTATTTCCGTAGAAAAATTTGTCAAAATTTTATTCCTATAGACAATTTTGACAAACTTTTTTTGCTATAGACAACTTTGTCAAAATTTTATTTCTATAGACAATTTTGTAGAAATTTTATTTCTATAGAAAATTTTGTCGAAATTTTATTTCTATAGAAAATTTTGACAAAATTTTATTTGTATAGAAAATTTTGTCGAAATTTTATTTCTGTAGAAAAAATGTGGTCCTATAGAAAATTTTGTCAACATTCTATTTGTATAGAAAAATTTTTAAAAATTTTATTTCTATAGAAAATGTTATCAAAATTCTATTTGTATAGAAAATGTTTTCAAAATTTTATTTCTATAGAAAATTTTTTCAAAATTTTGTTTGTATAGAAAATTTTGTCAAAATTTTATTTCTATAGAACATTTTGTCGAAATTTTATTTTTATAGAAAATTTTTTCGAAATATTATTCCTATAGAAAAATTTTATTTCTATAGAAAAAATTTATTCCTATAGAAAATTTTGTCAAAATTCTATTTGTATAGAAATTTTTTTTTTAATTTTGTCGAAATTTTATTTCTATAGAAAATTTTGTAAAAATTTTACTTCTATAGAAATTTTTGTGAAAACTTTATTTCTATAGAAAATTTTGTGAAAACTTTATTTCTATTGAAAATTTTGTCGAAATTTTATTTCTGTAGAAAAAATTTATTCCTATAGAAAATTTTTTCAAAATTGTATTTCTATAGAAAATATTGTCGAAATTTTGTCAAAATTTTATTTATATAGAAAATGTTTGCAAAATTTTATTTACATAGAAAAATTTTGCAAAATTTTATTTCTATAGAAAATTTTGTTATAATTTTATTTCTATAGAACATTTTGTTCAAATGTTATTTTTATAGAAAATTTTGTCAAAATTTGATTTCTATTAAAAATTTGCAAAATGCCTCTTGGTGGGAGAGGAATAGTTTGCTAAATCTATCAAAACATGGAGAATTCTGCCAAACAGTAAAAATCTAACAAACGGTAAAAAATCTACCATTTCATACCAACTGTGGCATCTACAAACTACGGATGCCATTAGTAAAATATTAAAGTGGATTCATACTTTTCTGAGTGTGCACATCCACAAAACAAAAATGCATACTCATACACAATTCTCGAGATTCACAAAAATTCCTCTGGGACGACAATTTTCATGATTCACAAACATTTTTGTGACACGACATTTCTTAAAATTTTCGTGACTAGACGAAATTACTATGAGTAAGAACATTTTCATAACGACGGATCCATTAGAAAAATTATTATATGGTTTAGTCCTAAAATACCACTAGATTTCCAATTTCAAGCAAGTCGGATAAAAGCTACCGTTTCTACAAGTCCAGGAAATTAAATTGGGAGATCGATCTATATGGGGGCTATACCAAAACCTGGGCCGATACAATTTTAGGACCACAAACACCATTGCTGAATATGGTGTGTATCGGTCCATAATGCTCGTGAGATTTTTATGTCCATAAATAGGTGTATGGATGATAAACATTGATGTTTTTACAGGATATAAAAACAATTTCATAAAGACTAACTCGAAAAAAATTTCTTCTGACTAATTGCATTTTCCCTTACATTTTTCTCACTTCCACGAGGTGTTTTAGTTCTTAGTAATTTTTCTGTATTACAGAAACAATGTAGCAGAATTTATTTGATTTTATAAATTTTACTTTCGCTTGGACGGAGTATCGAACCGCGGACCATCCAGTCTGTAAGGCAACACACTATCCACTGGGCTACATAGCTGTTATTGTCATCAACAGACAATTATCTCTATAGTCATCAAATCATAAGCAACACAAACATTCAATCAATTATATTTATAAAGCGTAGTTTTCGGCGCCCACGAGCCGATGTAAAGAAACTTTAGTTGAGAGCAACATACATTTCGTTGGCCACCGTGGAATAATGGTAAGACATAAATAGTAACAAACAACAATTTTTTGGCATATATCCTGGAATCTTATCGTAGTAACCATCCAAAACATCACCTTGAGGACAGGTTGTTACCTGATTTTTTTTAATCTATACTCCTTAGCTAGGAGTGTCTCTATACATTTGTATCTTTACCATAGTTGAAGAATTCTACAATACTCAATTTGATAGCTCTAAATTTATTATTAATAGGGAAAATATGAAACCTATTTTACTAAAAATTGTAAATTAATCGCAGCATCATACATCACATCATTCGATTCGCTTAAATCCTTAACAATCGGGATGTACAACATGCCAACCAACAATTGACCCAAGCATAACTCTAAACAAACGATCCATATCGGTGGGATCACTTATTTTACCAACACATTGCTCAATCTCTTGATATGCTTTGGCTGTGGTATCCATATTGGTAACCAAACATTTCGTATAGGCATCGAGGTCACCATCATTGGAGCATTGCAAATTGAGATCTTTGCGACATTCTTCGCTAGCTTTTTCATTGGTAGAACGATAGAGATTATCCAGAGCTCCGGCAACCCCACTAATGACACCAGCTTTAAAGCCCAATTGATAGTGATTTTCAGGTTTGAACCAGCAATTCCTCATCTCTAACCATTGTTTCATGTCTTGGATTAATTTGGTTCCACGACAGTCAATACATTCTGTGGCCGTGGTTTTACCAACAGTCGAGGTTAATAAAATAACTGGAATATAAAATAAAATAAAATAAAATTCAAATTTCTGAAGAGATTTTTTGTACCGAGAACTTACCGCAAAATGTAAGAATGATCTTGTTGGCCAACATATTGCCTTCTCTTCTAAGATATCTAAATACATTTTGGTCATATTTATAATTTTAGAACAATGAATTCTGAATTTGATCACAGGAAGTATGTTAAATTTGGTGTTGGCCGAAGCTCATATGCTGTACATTAACCCTCTCATGGCCGTATTAAAATGCATGGATGTAAAAATTTGTATGCGCTATATATGTTTGTCTTGACTCATATGAAATGAAAGACAAAATCAAAGTCCTTGGTATCCTGGTTCGTTACATAATGCAAAAACTCGCATGTCGAACAAACTTAGAATATATTATACCCTTCACCACTTTGTAAGTCCACATTTTCGATACCATATCAAATCCGTCCAATGTGTTGGATGCTATATGAATCCATACACATATATTCTGTATATCTGAGCAGATCTGTACAGAGTTCTGCAATACTTATAGATTTTACATTTAAGTCGGCTAATGCGCTGAGGTGGAACACAATGTTAGTTAAATATGAACCAATTTTGAGGCAACTTCGCAAAAGCGTATTTATGATTTATCGGTCGATAGATGTGTAATAGAGTAATAGGAAAATTTGAGTCATTTTGATAAGTTTTCGACTTAGCAGTGGCGATTTGATAAGGAAAATATAGGTATTTCGGCCAGTTTTGCCTAAATAGGAAAAACATATATATATGGAATCTATATCGAAATCTGAACCGATTGCAATCAAATTTCACATGCATAGTTACTATGTTGAATCTACTCCCTGTGCAAAATTTCTCGTAAATCGAATAACAACTTTGACCTCTGTGGTCATATGACGGAAAATCGGGCGAAAGATATATATGGGAGCTATATCAAAATCTGAACCGATTTCAACCAAAATAAACACGCATATGCAGAACCTTAATTCTACTGCCTGTGCAAAGTTTCAAGTTCAATTCTACTCCTTCTGCAAAATTTCACGTAAATCAGAGTAGCACTTTTGCCTCTATGGGCATATTAGTCCAAATCGGGCGAATGATATATATGGGAGATATATCTAAATCTGAACCGACTTCAACTAAGTTTTGCACAATTAACGATAATATAAAACGTATTCCTTATGCAATATTTCAAGCAACTCAAAACCCCGGGTTGTTAGGCCATATAAATCCAAATCGGAAGAAAGATATATATAAGAGCTATATCTAAATCGGAACCGATTTTAACCAAATTAAGCACACTTAACGATACTATTAAACGTACTTGTTGTGCAAAATTTGAAGCAAGTCAGGGCAAAACTCTGGCTTTTGGGGCCATATAAGTCCAAATCGGTCGAAAGATATATATGGGAGCTATATATAAATCTGAACCGATTTTTCCAAAATCAATAGCGATTGTCTTCTACCCGAAGAAAGACGTTATGTAAAATTTGAGGACGATCGGACTTAAACTGCGACCTGTACTTTGTGCACAAAATTACATATACAGACAGACGGACATCGCTAAATCGACTCAGAATTTAATTCTAAGCCGATCGGTATACTAAAAGATGGGTCTATGACAATTATTTCTTGGCGTTACATACAAATGCACAAACTTATTATACCCTGTACCACAGTAGTGGTGAAGGGTATAATAAGCACAATAGGCCACATTGGGCATGAGTGGGTTAAGGTCTGATAGATTAGAATTAAACTACAATTGTAGTTGGAATTAAAATTTAACAAGTATATACGGCCGTAAGTTCGGCCAGGCCGAATCTTATGTACCCTCCACCTTGGATTGCGTAGAAACTTCTACTACAGACTGTCATCCACAATCGAATTACTTGGGTTGAGGTAACACTTGCCGATGTCAAGGTATCTTAAAACTTCCTAACACCATCTTCTCAAAAAAGGCCGATTAATTAGGTATATAATTCAGTTTGACAAAATTTTCTACAGAAATAAAATTTTAACAAAAGTTTCTATAGAAATTTGACAAAATTTTCTATAGAAATAAAATCTTGAAAACATTTTGTATAATAATAAAATTTTGACAAAATTTTCTACAGTAATAAAATTTTGACAAAATTTTCTACAGTAATAAAATTTTGACAAAATTTAAACTAACAACGCGTACCAAATTTCAACCGAATCCGATGAATTTTGCTCATCCATGAGGTTACGGAGGTCAAATCTGGGGTTCGGTATATATGGGGGCTATATACAATTATGGACAGATGTGGACCAATTTTTGCATGGTTGTTAGAGACCATATACTAACACCATGTACCAAATTTCAGCCGGATCGGATGAAATTTGCTTATCTTAGAGGCTCCGCAAGCCAAATCTGGGGATCGGTTTATATGGGGGCTATATAATTAAGGACCGATATGGACCAATTTTTGCGTGGTTGGTAGAGACCATATACTAACACCATGTACCAAATTTCAACCGAATCGGATGAAATATGCTTCTTTTAGAGGCTCCCCAAGCCAAATCTGGGGATCGGTTTATATGGGGCTATATATAATTATGGACCGATATGGACCAATTTTTGCGTGGTTGTTAGAGACCATATACTAACACCATGTACCAAATTTCAACCGGATCGGATGAAATTTGCTTCTCTCAGAGGCTCCGCAAGCCAAGTCTGGGGATCGGTATATATGGGGGCTATATACAATTATAGACCGATGTGGACCAATTTTTGCATGGTTGTTAGAGACCATATACTAACACCATGTACCAAATTTCAGCCGGATCGGATGAAATTTGCTTCTCTTAGAGGCTCCGCAAGCCAAATGTGGGGATCGGTTTATATGGGGGCTATATATAATTATGGACCGATGTGGACCAATTTTTGCATGGTTGTTAGAGACCATATACTAACACCATGTACGAAATTTCGGCCAGATCGGATGAAATTTGCTTCTCTTAGAGGCTCCGCAAGCGAAATCTGGGGATCGGTTTATATGGGGGCTATATATAATTATGGACCGATATGGACCAATTTTTGCGTGGTTGTTAGAGACCATATACTAACACCATGTACCAAATTTCAACCGGATCGGATAAAATATTCTTCTTTTAGAGGCTCCGCAAGCCAAATTTGAGGGTCCGTTTATATGGGGGCTATACGTAAAAGTGGACCGATATGCAATACCCTCCGACCTACATCAATAACAACTACTTGTGCTAAGTTTCAAGTCGATAGCTTGTTTCGTTCGGAAGTTAGCGTGATTTCAACAGACGGACGGACATGCTCAGATCGACTCAGAATTTCATCACGACCAAGAATATATATACTTTATGGGGTCTTAAAGCAATATTTCAATGTGTTACAAACGGAATGACAAAGTTAGTATACCCCCATCCTATGGTGGATGGTATAAAAAATTTTAGGTTTTTGGGTTATTGAAATATTTTGAAAATGGAAAATTTTAAAGTTCGAGTTTATGAAAAATTTTGCAATATTTTAATTTGAGTTGCCCTTATCAGAGAACGGCTGCGATCTACCGCAACCGACCAGTGTATTTAGTAAACACCAATATTTGCAATTTTAAAACACCAATTGGTAAAAAAATTCCACCACCAATATCCAATGCAACCGACGACTGTCGGTGATTGTTAGTATGAGTGTTGGTCTCACGAAAACACCGTAGTAAAGCAATCACACAAATTGGTTACCCACATCTCAGCTGTTTGGTATTCTCTTACTTGGTACTCTCTCACTTCTCTTGAGCTGAGCCAACTGCTGGTAATTGTTGTTGTTGAGTGCGATCACACTTAAGTGACACACTCGTGTTTTGTTTAGCGAGCGTTGTTACGATGTCGATTGGTTTAAGATTGCAAGACACTGCATACGAACATTGTTATATACTAGCGGTGTTTTTATTCTCGAATTTGCATCAATATAAAAGATCGCATGGTAATTGGTGTCTTACTCACTGCCACCGACTTTTTTTGGGTACGATTGCAATACGAAAAAGAGCCATCGGTTGCAGTTCTCTGGCCCTTACCCCGATACGCTTTAGTAATCATTGTGGAACGTGGATAATTTTACATATTCATATTCACCGTATACCCAAATAAAATTTTAGACTAATAACCATCGTTTACCATTTGCTTTTCGCTATAAAGATAAATGTAGTTTTTTTTTAAGATGTGGAAATAATTTAATAAAGACTTAAGGTGGGTATTACGTTCGAGTTTAGCCGCTAAAATCGTAATTTTTTCACGATTACTTTTCTTTAATAATCTATTTTAACCCTTTCAACCCTGAATTTTTATACGTATCGCTAAAATTTTTTTTTTACTTTTAATCATGTTGAAGTCATTTAAGAAGCGTCTAGCCAAAATTTGGGGTCGCCACGCCCATTCGTGTAGGCGGTAGAGAATGTTGCCTGTGGGCAACTTTGGGCAATTGTGACTACAAAATAGTTTGTTTTGTAATAATAGACGTATTACGTTTTATTGGATTTCTTTTAAAGTTTTTTGTTATTTTACAGTAAATATATACTTAGATGCGCGCGTGAGTGGAATTTCACTCACGCTCAAACACATTCACGAAATTTCTCGTAACTCACGCTATTGAAATCTTAAGCGTGATAAGTAAAGACGATTAAAGTCGGCGAGCTTGAATTTAATCGGGAACTTGAATTTGTTCGCGATTGTGACTTTTTGTGTCTCTCTTTTACCGTGAGTGTGAATTTTATCGTGAATGTGAATTTTATCGTGAACGTGAATTTTATCTTGAGCGTGTGCGTTTGATTGTAAGCGTGAGGTGGGTCGTGAAAGTGAATTCTTATTTTTAACCCATCTCAATTTAACTGGCGGTGTAAAAAACCAAAGTATTATAAATCGCCAATATTCCTGCTAATCCACTAGTATGTTGCCAAGAAGGTCGATATCTATGGCTTCTTCCCTTTTTACGATTCCTTCCAAATTTCCCCCTGCACTGCATATACACTGTTAGAAAAATATGTTTTTCATATGTTCCGATATAAACAAAATGCGTTTCGGGCACAATTTTAAAACACAATATATTTCAGTGCAAACAAGTAATGTTCCTAAACTAACACTAAATGTTTGGGACATCTATGTTAATATGTTAGAATATATTATGTTTTGGCCATGAATGTTTCATAAAAATCATATGTGTGAATGCAAACATATATAAATTTACAAATTTCGACTAAACATACATATGTTGTGATATTTTATTCAAAGCGACAGAGAGAGTATAGAGAAAGAAATAGATATGGAAACCGGGAGAGTTGACGAAAGATATCAACATAACACAGCAAAAGAATCAAAAGAGAACAATTTCTGTGAAACCGCTTGTATGTTGTTTCGGAAAACTGTTTTATGATAAGGCCATAAATTTGATATGCTTAACTCTAAATATTATTTAATTTGAATAAAGAGAATAGACATTCGGAACCAAGAGAATAGACATTTGAAAAACAAACAGCATATGTTTTCGCCTTGAGAGCAGCATTTTATGTATGTGTGGACATGTTTAGTTCCTCTTTATTAATAAGTAATCCACGAGGAGTTGACGGACACCTTCAAATATAAAAGCGGGCATTAAGTTCGAGTTTTGCAGCTAAAACAATTTAAAAATGTATTTTTTTTTTAAATGAATTATTAACGAAAAAGTAAAAGGCATTTTAGAGCGAGTAAAAAAGTAAAAACTAGTAAAAAACTATTCATGCCTAAATAAATTTATGTTTATATTATAAAATTATTTATGTATGTTTATACTCGACTCCACGTTCTTCTTTTGTTAGAGTTTTTGAATTCCTTTCAAATTTTAAAGTTTTGTACCAAAAACAGTTTTTTATTACAAAATTGTTATTTTTGCAATAAAAAATAATATTTTATCCAAAAATCAGTCAATTTCATGTATATCAAGCACTGTTACTGACTATAAATCTTTAATAACCCACATTTCGAAGTTTCATTATGAAAATTTAATATAGTATAAATATAAATATGTAAATTAAAAAAAAAAAATAAAAGTGTTCGGTCGGACCAGGGATTGAACCCACGACCCTTTGCATGCAAGGCAGACATGCTAACCACTGCTCCACGTGGCAAACAAATGTATGTTTCTGTTAAATAATGTTATGTTTGCATGGGCTCGTGGGCGCTGCAAACTATGCTATATAAATGTAACTTATAACGATAATTATCTACTGGTGACTATAACAGCTACGTAGCCCAGTGGATAGTGTGTTGGCTTACAAACTGTATGGTCCTCGGTTCGATTCTCCGTCCAGGCGAAAGGTAAAATTTAAAAAGTTTATAAAATTAAATAATTTATTCAACATTATTTGTAGTACAGAAAAAGGTGCCAAAAACTAAACAATTTCGTGGAAGTGAAAATTACGAGTATGTTAGGGAATGAGCACAATCGTCTTTGGGAAAAATTCTTCCACGCATATAATATTTTTGTGCTCAAAATGATTCCAAGCATATAATATGTTCACATAAAACAAATATATTAATGTTTCGGCAGTATCCAATAATATATGTGCTTCCTGCAAAATATGTTTGGAACATATGTTAAAGAAACAATTTTTTTTGAGGGTGTATGTTTTCTACATCATCGCCGCATTTCTCGTCACTGGGGCACCCATATCGAAGCTCAAAATTTGTTCAAAATCATTGTTTTTCAAACCTTTTTTCTCTAGGTCCTATGTCCACAAATATGTAATTTTACTACCACAATTGCCCAAAGTTGCCCACAGGCAACTTTTCAATTTTAAAAATTTCTCATCTGTTGTTTTTTTGCAATTCTAAGATTTGACTTTCAGAAATATTTTATTTGACATGTACTACAACATATTTAATAAAAACTTTCAACATTTTAGTTGTAATTTTTGAAAAAAGTCACATGTATAAAAACCTCTTTTTAAATTCGCAAATAGTTTTTTCTTGAGGCACATGCGTATTAATGAAAAAATGTTCGCTAATTGACAACCAAATTAGCTGATTTTTCATTCAACTTGAAGAAAACACTTGTAGCTTTCGATACCGTTACAGTTTTATGAACAAAAACAAAAACAACGCTGACAGTGAGTCTCAAAACACAAAAAGTTGCCCACAGGCAACTTTAGGGTCGAAAGGGTTAAGGAATACAAACTTTGTGAATATTTGCTTTGGGCTTTTCCCCATCAAGTTATAAAAAAAAATTGCCTTTTTCTTACTGATTTAGTTTTCACTTTAGCGATTTTAGCGGCTAAACTCGAACTTAGTACCCACCTTAACTCTGAAACTTTTTTCACTTTTCTAACTAACATATCTTCCTAGCTTAAGGTTAGGTTAAAGTTGCAGCCCCATTAAGATTCAGGCTTACTTAGACTATACAATCCATTGTGATAGATCATATCTTCCTAACTTGAACGTGGCTTTTTTAGTTGTCAGCACCTTTTTCGGTAATACAACTATGGTAGGATTCAAATATTCGATTTTATAAATTTCGAAAATTTGACCTTTCGTCCAGATGGAAAATCGAACCGTTTGTAAGCAAAAACTCTATTTTCTGGACCATGTAGCTTTTATTGTCATCAACCAATAATTATTATCACTATAGCCATCAACGCACAAGTAACGCATAGGGTCAAGCAGTTCTATTTACAGATCACATTGTTGGGTACACACAAGTCGATTTAAAGGAACTTTATTTAAGGGAAATAAACCACTATTTTTATGTTAGCCTGATAACAATGCCGGCTGGTTCTTTGTCCAAATTAACTACTTTCCATATTATTATGAGAATTTTACTACGAACTTATTGGGTAAGAATGATTGAGAAATTGATTGATTATGAAGCTATTGAAAAGAAAACGATATATAGTAATCCACAAGCCTGACTAAACATAGGCTTCTTTCCTGGTTAATGCAAGTTTCCATAGTCTTTAGTGTAGATCTGGCGGGGTGAGATGATTTAATGTGGGTCTCATATGCGAATTTCCTAAAGAAATTACATACGAGAATTATTCCTTCCAAATTGAAACATTTTTCACCACCACTGTGCATCATATTCTCGCTTAGCTACAATTCCTTAATCCCATTTTTTATTTCGGTTTGTTACTATACTAATTTCTTGATTTTTCTTGATATGATATTCAGAGTTGTTCTTTGAAATGGGAATGACTTTAGCATGTCTCCAAAGGTTTCGGCAATCAACTAGTAGTCAAAATTGTTTTAAAATTAAATAACAAATGTACTGCCAATATTACAAGACCTTTATAATATAAAGTAGGGTACATAATTGTTATTATTTTTTTCTACTGGAATTTTTATTGTAGTTTACTCGAATGTTATTATTTGTCAAATTCATTGACTGAGTCCACAAAAGTTGTGTATGTAGCAAAATATACCATATTTGAACGATTTATTGACGCACATGGCACAAGTGTTTTGTTTTTTTGTTATAGGTAAATAACATTTGTTGGATAGAAGAGAGCTAGATTGAAGAAAATACTTGTAAATTTACACTGGGCTTTTTCAACTTCAAAATGTTGATTATGAGTTAAAAAGGAAATGACGTATTGTGGAGTTTCTACAGCAAAAAATTTAAAGTGTGTAGTAAGCAACTACGAAAATACACAAAAAAAAAATCTGATTCAATCACGAAATTAATTGATCCAATTAATTTTTTACTTGAAATTATAGTATCAATTAAAAAATTAATTGATAGTCAATTGATTAATTAATTGATCCAATTAAAAAATTAATTGATACTATTAATTTGTGAGATTGATTTTCGTTTCAATTAAAAAATTTGTTGAGTCAATTAAATGCTTAATTAAATATTTTTTAAAACTCAATTAAGATTTTAATTGGAAAAATTTTCTTGAAATTTGTTTCTGTGTATGAGTCCATCGATTTTGTGTCCATAATAATTTTTTTTAATAATTGTGAAAAATTCTTCAAAATTAATGAAATTGTCTTTCAAGTTGGTTACTTTTTGTATCTTGACTACAAACCACAAAAGAGTAAAGAGAATTGTTGCTTAAATGTATCCTTATTCCAATTCTCCGCTTCATTGGATCGGAATCAATACAAAAATCAAAATTGGGAGAAATTTTTACTAACAATCTACCAAACAAAAAAATCTTAGTTTGCAAAATTTCCTTTCCATTTTGTCAAAACTTTATTTCTATAGAAAGTTTTATCAAATTTTTATATCTATGGAAAATTTTGTCAAAATTTTATTTGTATAGAAAATTTTATCAAAATTTTATTTGTATAGAAAATTTTACCAAAATTTTATTTCCATAGAAAATTTTACCAAAATGTTATATAGACAATTATGTCAAACATTTATTTCTATGGAAAATTTCGTCAAATTTTCATTTCTATAGACAATTTTGTAACAATTTCATTTCTATAGAAAATTTTGTCAATATTTTATTTCTGTAAAAAATTTTGTCAGAATTTTATTTCTGTAGAAAATTTTATTAAAATTTTATTTCTATTGAAAAATTTCTCAAAATTTTATTTCTATAGAAACTTTTATCAAAGTTTTATTTCCACAGAAAATTTTATCAAAATATTATTTATATAGAAAATTTTGTCAAAATGTTATTTATATAGAACATTTTGTTAAAATTTTATTTCTTTATAAATATTTATCAACATTTTATTTCTTTAGAAAATTTTATCAACATTTTATTTCTATAGAAAATTTCGTCAAAATTTTATTTCTAAGGAAAATTTTGTCAAAATATTATTTCTATAAACAATTTTGTAACAATTTCATTTTTAAAGAAGATTTTGTCAATATTTTATTTCTGTAAAAAAATTCGTCAATATTTTATTTCTATAGAAAATTTTATTTCCATAGAAAATTTTACCAAAATTTTGTTGCTATAGAAAATTTTGTCAAAATATAGGAAAAGAGATATATTTGTTTTGAATTTATTTCGGCATAAGCCGGCTATCATACAAAACCTTTTTTCGGAGGGTTCAAGTGTGGTTCATTGTTGGGTTTAATGAACTGCCTAAATTTATTCTGATAATTGGTTGATAGTTTTGCTGCAGGTAGAGGATGTTGATGAAGAATGTGGTAATTCCGAAACGTGCGTCCATCCAACCATCTTGCAGTCTATAGGGCTTTGCCCAAATAAATTTGACAAACATTCTTTTCCTCTGTTGGTTAAGCTACACTTGTAGTTTAGTCAATGTATGGTTTTAAGCTGCAATAAAAACAACAACAATGCTTAAAGAACAAAACCAACAATAACAAAACAAAAAGAATGAAAATTTTATTTCTATAGAAAATTTTTTCAAAATTTTATTTCTATAGAAAATTTTGTCAAAATATTATTTTTATAGAAAAATTTGTCGATATTTTATTTCTATAGAAAATTTTATTATTTAATTTCTATAGAACATGTTGTCAAATTTTTATTTCTATCGAAAATTTTGTAAAAACTTTATTTTTATAGACAATTTTACCAAAATTTTATTTCCTTACAAAATTTTAACAAAATATTATTCTATCGACAATTATGTCAAATATTTATTTCTATGAAAAATGTGGTCAGATTTACATTTCTATAGACAATTTTGTAACAATTTCATTTCTATAGAAAATTTTGTCAATATTTTATGTTTGTTAAACATTTTATCAGAATTTTATTTCTGTAGAAAATTTCGTCAAAATTTTATTTCTATAGAAAATTTTGCCAAAATTTTATTTTTATAGAAAATTTTGCCAAAATTTTATTTTTATAGAAAATTTCATCAAAATTTTATTTCTATGGAAAATTTTATCAAAATGTTATTTTTATAGAAAATTTTGTTAAAATTTTATTTCTTTATAAAATTTTATCAAAATTTTATTTCTTTAGAAAATTTTATCAACATTTTATTTCTATACAAAATTTCCTCAAAATTTTATTTCTATGGAAAATTTTGTCAAACTATTTTTTCTGTAGAGAAAATTGTCAAAATTTTTTTTCTATAGATAATTTTGTCAACATTTTATTTCTATAGATAATTTTGTCAAATTTTTATTTCTATACAAAATTTTTTCAAAATTTATATTTCTAGAGAAAATTTTGTCAAAATTTTATTTCTATAGAAAATTTTATTATTTAATTTCTTTAGAACATGTTGTCAAATTTTTATTTCTATCGAAAATTTTGTAAAAACTTTATTTCTATATAAAATTTTATTTCCTCTGTTGGTTAAGCTACACTTGTAGTTTAGTCAATGCATGGTTTTAAGCTGAGATCAAAAACAACAAAATTTTATTTCCATAGAAAATTTTACCAAAATGTTATTCTATAGACAATTATGTCAAACATTTATTTCTATGAAAATTTGGTCAGATTTACAATTCTATAGACAATTTTGTAACAATTTCATTTCTATAGAAAATTTTGTCAATATTTTATTTCTGTAAAAAATTTTGTCAGAATTTTATTTCCGTAGAAAATTTCGTCAAAATTTTATTTCTTTAGAAAATTTTGTCAAAATTTTATTTCTATAGAAACATTTATCAAAATTTTATTTCCACAGAAAATGTTATCAAAACTTTATTTCCACAGAAAATTTTATCAAAATTTTATTTTCATAGAAAATTTTGTTACAATTTAATTTCTTTAGAAAATTTTATCAACATTTTATTTCTTTAGAAAATTTTGTCAAAATATTATTTCTATAGAGAAAATTGTCAAAATTTTATTTCTATAGAGAATTTTGTCAAAATTTTATTTCCATAGAAAATGTTGTCAAAATTTTATTTCTATAGACAATTTTGTCAACATTTTATTTCTATTGAAATTTTTGTCAAAAGTTTATTTCTTTGGACAATTGTCGATCAAACCAATCTACCAAACAGTAAAAAATCTACCATAGAAAATGTTGTCAAAATTTTATTCCTATAGACAATTTTGTCGAAATTGTATTTCTATAGACAATTTTGCCAAATTTTTATTTCCATAGACAATTTTGTCAAAATTTTATTTCTATTGAAATTTTTGTCAAGAGTTTATTTCTTTGGACAATTTGAAGCCAATCTACCAAACAGTAAAAAATCTACCATTTTTGGTAGTATTCTACCAACTGTGGCAACCGTGTTCTAGGGTCATAAAAGCACATATTGGACAAAATATATATATGGGAGCTATATCTAAATCTAATGTGATTTGGCTGATAGTTTGCAAATTTTACATGACTCACAAAACATTTTCCACAGTTGTTATCCGATTTGCCGTAGTTTTTATCCGATTTGCCTGATGATGAAAATCTGGAGGTATTTAAGGTCGATGAACTAGTGTGATAAACATGGTATGCCTCAATCCATGTTTTGGCGTAGCCCCATCTCCTGATGTGACTTCTTGGACTTTTAGACATCGCAATTTTTATCCGATGTGTTTTTATGTGGCACCCATATATACCCATCTCCCGAGTAGACCTCTGGATCGTCGCAATATTTATCCGATTTACTAGGAATTCAAATCTTTTTTTTTAGATCCATAAATAGGCGTGACGAAAAAAGGGTGATACGGTCAAAATTTGGTCACGCGTGTAAATCGGTGAAATCGTTTATTTAAAAAATCAAATTAAATTTCTTTTTCAAGTTCAATTAGTATAAAATTCAGGAAAAATATTCAGTTAGGCTTTCGCTTTTCCAAATCCGAATTGCCGGGCCTCACGCTTGACACCTGCCATCAGATTTTGTACAGCCGCCTTGTCCACCTTCTTCGCCGCAGAAAGCCAGTTTTCCTTGAACTACTGCTCGTCCTTAGCAGTTTTTTGGTCTTCTTTAGGTACCGCTTGACAATAGCCCAGTATTTCTCAATTGGACGGAGCTCTGGCGTGTTGGGAGGGTTCTTGTCCTTGGGAACCACCTGCACGTTGTTGGCGGCGTACCACTCCATGGCCTTTTTACCGTAATGGCAAGATGCCAAATCCGGCCAAAACAGTACGGAACAACCGTGTTTCTTCAGGAAAGGCAGCAGACGTTTATTCAAACACTCTTTCACGTAGATTTCTTGGTTGACAGTCCCGGAAGCTATGAAAATGCTGCTTTTCAAGCCACAGGTACAGATGGCTTGCCAAACCAGATATTTCATTGCGAACTTTGACAGTTTTATGTGCTTGAGAATATCCTTCCTTTTGTCGTATAAAACTCCTGTGCCGGAAGCTGCTTGTAGTCGGCTTTGACGTAGGTTTCGTCGTCCATTACCACGCAGTCAAACTTCGTCAGCATCGTCGTGTACAGCCTCCGGGATCACGCTTTGGCCGTCGTATTTTGTTTATCATCGCGATTTGGTGTCACTACCTTCTTCTAAGTCGATAGTCCGGCTCGTTTTTTGGCTCGATGCACGGTTGTAGACGATACACCCAGCTTATTTGCAGGATCTCGGAAAGAGAGGTTAGGGTTTCGCTTGAAACTACCGGCAACTCTCATTGTCGTCTCAGCGGCTTCCGGTTTTCGATTTCCCCCCGATCCAGACTTCCTGGCTGTCGAAAAACGTTCCCCAAACACTTTAATTACATTTGTAACGGTTGATTTGGCAACTTTTAGCGATTTTGCCAGCTTTGCGTGCGAGTAGCTCGGATTTTCGCGATGCGCGAGCAAAATTGTGATACGCTGTTTTTTTTTGATTGGACGGCATTTTCACAACTGAAGAGTGAATTCCAAAATCAAAATAGGAGCAACATTCTACACACACACACACCTTCAAAATGAGGGGTGTTCAGGTTTTTTAAATGCAAAATAGAAAGAAATACGTCAAGTTTATATTGACCAAATTTTGACCGTATCACCCTTTATATCGCCGACAACCAGGGACATGCTTATATCGTCTTAGAATTTCTCCCTGATCAAGAATATATATACTTTATATAGTCATAAGCGTAGGAAGGCCTCTGGGGAGGGGGCTTAGACACCCCCAGAAAAATTTTAGCCCCCCCCCCCAGAATTTGAAAACCTATTTACGACTTTGCATTGTGGTAGCAGTTGCCGATTTTATTTCTTAACATTGTCTTCTAAATTGTAAGTTGGTTTCTTTACTATAAGGTGAATTTTGTGATATTTTCCCGAATAAAAGTTTTTATGATTTTTAATGCATTACAAAGCTTGTTTATCGAATATTTTCAAAAATTATTAAAATATTAAAATTTTCTAGAATGGATTAGCATTTTTGCGGCAAAATTTGAAAAATTTGTACCATTTTATAAACTTTTACTCTTTTTTAATCTATTACAAAAAAATTACCCATTAAACCCACAACACGTAGCAGAGTTCCTCGATCTGACCATAAGCTAAATACCAAAGCGTATAACATAAAAATGGATGAAATCGCAATAAACTGTTACAACAACAACCCATTAAAAACAAAAAAAAATACCCATTGAAGAAAAAATGAGTTATAAAAAATTGAATCAAAACAACTTCCTGCGTATTTAAAATAATTAAATTCTTTGTGAAGACATTTTTGGAAGTGCTTTTACAGTTGTGCCTTTAGAAACACAACACAAAAATTTTTTTGGTGGGAAAAAGTGTGGAACTACTTTTAGTTACTTTTTTATAAATTAATTGTCGAGTTATATTGAAGTCTGATTTTTTATTAATTTTTATAAAATAAAACATGAATCGAACTGAAGTTCAGTCTATTAATTTTTTTCTAGGGGGGCTATAGCCCCCCCTAGGAAAATTGTCTAGCTACGCTAATGTATATAGTCGGAAATCGATGTGTTACACACGGAATGACAAATTTACTATACCCCCATCACCATTCTATGGTGGTGGGTATAAAAAAAATTTTTTTTGAAGCAAATATTATAAACTTTATTTTAATTAAAATTTCATTATATTAAATAAATTTGTCCTTAATATTTTGTAAATTGTGAATATTAAAATATAGATTGCGTAATCTTTAGTAAATATGATTTCAGTGTAGCTTTAACTGAGAATCCCCACTGTTTAAGCAATTTCAAACAATTTCAAAATTTGAAAGAAAAATTATGTATAATGTGTTCAAAATACGAAGAAACAAGTACATACAGCACTAAGTTCGGTCGGGCCGAATCTTAAATACCCACCACCATGAACCAAATATTAGGGTTTCCTTTGAAATTTTAGGAGGGCTTGAGGACACTTCCCGAAGATAAATTTAAAGATTTCACCTATGAGGATTATATCAGATTCTGGATTTATAAGAACCATTTTTGTTTGAGTTTTAGAGGAATCATTAACATCTCTTGTAAGTGTGCAAGAAAATTATAAAATAACGTCTTAATTTGAAATCTTAAATCTGTGGAAGTAAAATCTGAAAATTTTACATTGAGTTTCAAGCAATTTTCATGATCAGTGCGCCTTCTACACCCTCAAGAGGTGAAGTCGGTCTATATGGAGGCATTACCAAATGGACCGATAAAAACTTAATCCGATACACGTTTTTGTGAGCCTAAAATACCAGAATACTTACAATTTCAGGCAAATCAGATAAAAACTACGGTTTCTAGAAACCCAAGGAGTTAAATCGGGAGATCGTTCTTATGGGGGCTATACTAAAATAAGGACCGATACTCACCATTTTTGGCACACCTCTTTATGGTCATAAAATACGTCTAGATTTCAAATTTCAGGCAAATTGGATAAAAACTTCGGATTCTAGAAGCCCAAGAAGTAAAATCGGGAAATCGGTTTATATGGGGGCTATACCAAAATATGGACCGATACTCACCATTTTCGGCACACCTCTTTATGGTCCTAAAATACCTCTAGACTTCCAATTTCAGACAAATTGGATAAAAACTACGGTTTCTATAAGCCTAAGACCCCAAATCGAGAGGTCGTTTTATATGGGGACCATACCAAAACATGGACCGATACTCACAATTGTTGGCACACGTATTTGTGGTCCTACAATACCTCTAGATTTCCAATTTCAGGTAAATTGAATAAAAACTGCGGTTTCTATAAGCCCAAGAAGTAAAATCGGGAGATCGGTCTATATGGGGCTATACCAAAATATGGACCGATACTCACAATTTTTGGCACACATATTTGTGGTCCTACAATACCTCTAGATTTCCAATTTCAGGTAATTTAAATAAAAACTGCGTTTTCTATAAGTCCAAGAAGTAAAATCGGGAGATCGGTCTTTATGGGGGCTATACCAAAACATGAACCGATACTCACCATTTTTGGCACACCTCTTTATGGTCATAAAATGCCTCTAGATTTCAAATTTCAGGCAAATTGGATAAAAACTACGATTTCTATAAGCCCATGACCCCATATCGGGAGGTCGGGAGGTAGATTTCAAATTTCAGGCATATTGGATAAAAACTACGATTTCTATAAGCCCATGACCCCAAATCGGGAGTTCGGTTTATATGGGGACTACATCAAAACCTGGACCAATATAACCCATCTTCGAACTTGACCTGCCTGCAGACAAAAGACGAGTTTGTGAAAAATTTCAGCACGATTGCTTCATTATTGAAGACTGTAGCGTGATTACAACAGACAGACAGACGGACATCGTTATATCGTCTTAGAATTTCTCCCTGATCAAAAATATATATACTTTATATAGTCGGAAATCGATATTTCGATGTGTTACACACGGAATGACAAATTTACTATACCCCCATCACCATTCTATGGCGGTGGGTATAAACAAATTTTTTTGAAGCAAATATTATAAACTTTATTTTAATTAAAATTTCATTATATTAAATAAATTTGTCCTTAATAAATTGTAAATTGTGAATATTAAAATATAGATTGCGTAATCTTTAGTAAATACTTTTTCAGTGTAGCCTTAACTGAGAATCCCCACTGTTTAAGCAATTTCAAACAATTTCAAAATTTGAAAGAAAAATTATGTATAATGTGATCAAAATACGAAGAAAAAAGTTCATTTATATCCCCCTGATTTCTCCTGTCACACTGAAAAAAATATTGTCGTCAGATCAAAGATTTCATGTCTTTAAAATACGAATGCAAAATTTGCTTATCATAGAAGACTCATTTCTTTAATATAAAGTTTTTTTCTTTGTCCAAAAGTGGATAAACGTTTCAATGAAGTCGTATTGTCCTCATAATTAAGTGATTTCACTTAAAAATGAAAGAAAAAATGTTTGGGCTAATGTCAACTTGACTTTAATAATTCAGAAAAATTCTTTAAATTTAATGAAATTATCTTTATATTTATTGTCTTTTTGCATCTTGACTACCAAGCAAAAAATCGTTCAAATATAGGACATGTTTTTCAACACTTTATTTTAAAGAAGTTTTTTTACTTCAAACATACCATAATTTCTACTGGAAGTCGAGTCTTAAGTTAGAAAATAAAGTTGTCTTTAACTCGTTTTTAAAGGACTTTGATAGCATATGAAGATTAGGTTAGGTGGCAGCCCGATGTATCAGGCTCACTTAGACTATTCAGTTCATTGTGATACCACATTGGTGAACTTCTCTCTTATAACTGAGCGCTGCCCAATTCCATGTTAAGCTCAATGATAAGGAACCCCCTTTTTTATAGCCGAGTCCGAACGGCGTTCCACATTCGAGTGAAACCACTTAGAGAAGTTTTGAAACCCTCAGAAATGTCACCAGCATTACTGAGGTGGGATAATCCATCGCTGAAAAACTTTTTGGTGTTCGGTCAAAGCAAGAATCGAACCCATATAGAAATAAATTTTTTACAAAATTTTCTATAGAAATAAAATTTTTACAAAATTTTCTAAAATTTAAAATATAATAATAAAAATGTTTATTTATTTACTCAAAAACACTATTGATAAATATTTTATACTCACACGTTTAAAATTAAGCACCAAAACTATACATTAAATATTCATAGTTCGTTTTTTTATACCCTCCACCATAGGATGGGGGTATATTAACTTTGTCATTCCGTTTGTAACACATCGAAATATTGATCTAAGACCCCATAAAGTATATATATTTTGGGTCGTGGGGAAATTCTGAGTCGATCTGAGCATGTCCGTCCGTCTGTTGAAATCACGCTAACTTCCGAACGAAACAAGTTATCGACTTGAAACTTGGCACAAGTAGTTTTTATTGATGTAGGTCGGATGGTATTGCAAATGGGCCATATCGGTCCACTATTACGTACAGCCCCCATATAAACGGACCCCCAAATTTGGCTTGCGAGGCCTCTACGAGAAGCAAATTTCATCCGATCCGGCTGAAATTTGGTACATGGTGTTAGTATATGGTCTCTAACAACCATGCAAAAATTGGTTCACATCGGTCCATAATTATATATAAGCCCCATATAACCCGATCCCCCGATTTGGCTTGCGGGGCCTCTAAGAGAAGCAAATTTCATCCGATCCGGCTGAAATTCGGTACATGGTGTTAGTATATGGTCTCTAACAACCATGCAAAAATTGGTCCACATCGGTCCATAATTATATATAGCTCCCATATAAACCGATCCCCGATTTGGCTTGCGGAGCCTCTAAGAGAAGCAAATTTCATCCGATCCGGCTGAAATTTGGTACATGGTATTGTATTGTATGGTTCTCTAATGACTATGCAAAAATTGGTCCACATCGGTCCATAATTATATATAGCCCCCATATAAACCGATCCCCATTTGGCTTGCGGAGACTCTAAGAAACGAAATTTGGTACATGGTGTTGGTATATGTTCTCTAATGACCATGCAAAAATTGGTCGATATCGGTCCATAATTATATATAGCCCCCATATAAATCGATTCCCAGATTTGTCCTCCGGAGCCTCTTGGAGGAGCAAAATTCATCCGATCCGGTTGAACTTTGGAACAAAGTGTTAAAATGTCGTCTCTAACAAACACGCAAGAATTGGTCCATATCGGTCCATAATTATATATAGCCCCCATATAAACCGTTCCCCAGATTTGATCTCCGGAGCCTCTTGGAGGAGCAAAATTCATCCGATCCGGTTGAAATTTGCAACGTGGTGTTAGTATAAGGCCGCTAATATCCATGCCAAAATTGGTCCATATCGGTCTATAGTTACAGTATGTCAAGAAAGTCTTTTGACATTGCCAAATATTTCAAATTCCAGAAATAATTGAAGTAATAATCGAGTTGTTAATTCGTTTTGAGAAAATAAAATATGTATACTTTGCAAAATACATAATAAAATATTTTTTAAAATTAAATTATATTTAATTTTGGAACAAAACATAAGTTTTATCCTGTTGTCAAAACACTTTCTTGACATACTGTATATATATCCGATCCCCAATCACACAAAAATTGGTCCATATCGGTTCATATTCATGGTTGCCACTCGAGCCAAAAATAATCTACCAAAATTTTAGTTTTATGTAAAACTTTGTCAAAATGTTATTTCTATAGAAAATTTTGTAAAAATTTTATTTCTATAGAAAATTTTGTAAAAATTTTATTTCTATAGAAAATTTTGTAAAAATTTTATTTCTATAGAAAATTTTGTAAAAAATTTATTTCTATATGGGTTCGATTCTTGCTTCGACCGAACACCAAAAAGTTTTTCAGCGGTGGATTATCCCACCTCAGTAATGCTGGTGACATTTCTGAGGGTTTCAAAACTTCTCTAAGTGGTTTCACTCG